>NC_064616.1:661797004-662111536 GCF_023898315.1 Schistocerca nitens | reverse complement strand
CGTGGCCTTCTTTCTCGCACCCTGAGCAAGTGCGAGGTTGTCCATCATATATTATAATCGCTCGACAACCCCTTATATACAAATAAGAGGGGACGTGCTTTCTCAGTTCTCTCCGTATTTGTCTCACCCCTTTTAGGACGGGGTATGTGGTAAAACTCACCCATTTTTCGGCCACATGGGATAGAACTGTACCGTATGGTCGAAAGGCGTCGATCACAAGTTCAGACGGGACCTCAAACGGAAGATCGTGGTGCGTATCTCCATTCCCGCGTGGTTGACTGTAACCGCACCAACATTCCCGTAGGCATGACAGAAACGATATCTGTTCGGTGGTCGTTGGAAAAGTCTTTCACAAGCCGCCTCATCAATAAGCTAGATATAGACGACGCTTGAAACGATCGTTAAATGGATTCCCACCATTTCCAGTGGATCGATTTTAACCTCTTCTCTTAAAAAACGTTCAATTTCGTGTGCCTTTGGTCGTGTATAGTCGTTCACAAATCTGAACTACAAAGTCGTTTTTCTGTACGAGTGTCGGTCTGAGGCGCTGCAATCATCGACTGTGTGGCTGGTCCCGGCGGAGGTTCGAGTCCTCCCTCGGGCATGGGTGTGTGTGTTTGTCCCTAGGATAATTTAGGTTAAGTAGTGTGTAAGCTTAGGGACTGATGACCTTAGCAGTTAAGTCCCATAAGATTTCCCACACGAGTGTGCCATCTCGTTCTAGACTCAGAACACCGCAAACGCGAAGCTGCTCCGGCATAAACAAACAGGCGCGCGCACCGTAACGCGGCCGGAGGGCAACACGGACCGCACTGTGTCACTGCCGAAGGCAGACTGACCACTCAGCTACCGGGGGCGGACATTACGTAAGTAACCATGCAGAATAGCTGGTACAAAACGTTTTCCGCTCTTTGAAAGAAAAGGAGCAATTTTAGTTACTGTTAACGTGTCTAATAATTTGTCTTCTTGGTTATCTTAATTTCTAATTAGAAAAAATAAAGACAGTGTAACCGCAGTAAGTATTTAACTGAACTGTAACTTTGTACCCTTTCTTCCGGTTATTAAGTTTTAAGCAGCATCGATCTAGCAGATCATCCCTTTTTCCCTTTCCGCTCTTTACTGTGCGATCTACTAATTATATGTCTTCCTTACTACTCCCTCACTATCGCTGTGCCGGCCGAAGTGGCCGTGCGGTTCTAGGCGCTGCAGTCTGGAACCGCGAGACCGCTACGGTCGCTGGTTCGAATCCTGCCTCGGGCGTGGATGTGTGTGATGTCCTTAGGTTAGTTAGATTTAACTAGTTCTAAGTTCTAGGGGACTAATGACCTCAGAAGTTGAGTCCCATAGTGCTCAGAGCCATTTGAACTATCGCTGTTTCAAAGCAGTGGGTGCGCTATTCTGTAGCGCGGCCATATTCCTTCTTTACTCTCACACCTGTGTAATCTCAGAAATCCAGCAACTGAGGATCTCCACTCCATGTACCGATGGCCTCTTTCCAGAAAGGTGAGTCAGTGTCCTTCGCTGCAGGTATGTGCGATTTTGTCAAACTGCTTGCAACAAGACGCTCGGAGACACCGTCGGAGCTACACTACCTGACAAAAACAGAGAAACATCCAGAAGAGGAGGAGAAAACAAAATAATGAGGAGGAGGAGAGGAGGAGATTAGTGTTTAACGTCCCGTCGACAACGTTGTCATTAGTGACGGAGCACAAGCTCGGGTTAGGGAAGAATGGGGAAGGAAATCAAAGGTGCTCTGTCAAAGGAACTATCCCGGCATTTGCCTGAAGCGATTTAGGGAAATCATGGAAAACCTAAACCAGGATGGTTGGACGCTAACCAGTCTAGTAGTTGCTAGTCTTCGACTAAAGGTACAGGATAACACAGAATGCTGCTGGGAGTCCACTACTTGCTCTCGGATGGCATATGCAGATGTGAAGGGATTATGATGAGCTTGGTGCACAACACTGCATCCACCATTATGATGGTCAACCATGGGCGATAGGAACCTTGATGTCGGGTAGGTCTACCATCACGTTCCTATGCTGTCCCACAAATCTGGATATTGCACTATTCAACGAGCCGGCTATATGGAGACCCACAATGAGGCAGTTTCAAACTCAGTCAGGTGCTGGTAATTGCTGCATTTCCGTGTCCTTCACAGTTTTCACTGAATGTGTGACTCTGCTCACGCCCCTTATGACCTCGTAACGGTACTGAATACAAACAACACTCGTGCACTCTGGTTGCCATTCTGCTTGTCACAAAGTATTGCATCCATAATAATGTACATACCTGGAGATTGTCTGTACTAGTACGAAGTTACAATAACATCTGACCATGTCTTCTGGGTGCTTGACTTTTTTTCACGCAGTGTATTAGTGGCGTAAGCAGCATATCAAGGTACTACCTGGCCCACTTTGCACTTAAATGATCAGAAGGAGTGCAAGTGAATTAGAATCTCCATAACTGTACTACACATGATGCCTTCAAGATGGCGGAATATAAGATGGCGAATGAGATGAATATAGAAATACAAGATGCCGAATGGCGCCATATTAAAATATGCAAGATGACGGGAAATTAAAAAAACGATAAAAATTTTTAAAAATTCAAAAAATTCATATGTTCAAGATGATGGAACTAGATCAAATGTGATTTGTGCCCCCTCACCTTCCCCTGTCTTCCAGTACTCTCCAGCCAATATCAGTGTGATATTAAAGCAAAACAGTCAATCACATCATGGTATTTCAGCATGCATTAAAATGAAATTACAATGTAGCCACGAAGCAGGTATCTTAGCTGTTCTCAAAAGATGTGAATTTTTGGGCTATGTTCAAAAGTATTTATGCACACACACACACACACACACACACACACACACACACACACACAAATGTATTGTTTCCGTTCTACGACGATGGTTTCATTTCAGATTATTAACTCATCCACTGCTACTTGAGGAATTGAATTATGCATGATTCAGTACAATTATTACGTAAAAATTCGACAGAAAACATAAGGAAACATCCTTTTATCACTTAAGCACATTTGTTTCTTGTTGTTGTTGTTGTTGTTGTTGTTGTCGTTGTTGTGGTCTTCAGTCCAAAGAACCTGCAATCTACATCCTTCTGAATATGTTTAGTGTATTCATCTCTTGGTCTCCCTGTACGATTTTTACCCTCCACGCTGCCCTCCAATACTAAATTGGTGATCCCTTGATGCCTCAGAACATGTCCTACCAACCGCTCCCTTCTTCTAGTCAAGTTGTGCCACAAATTTCTCTTCTCCCCAATTCTATTCAATACCTCCTCATTAGTTATGTAATCTACCCATCTAATCTTCAGTATCCTTCTGTAGCACCACATTTCGAGAGCTTCTATTCTCTTTTTGTCTAAACTATTTATCGTCCACGTTTCACTTCAATACATGGCTACACTCCACACAAATCCTTTCAGAAATGACTTCCTGACACTTAAATCTATACTCGATATTAAAAAATTTCTCTTTGTATTAACACTTAAACACTACATTCTGTACGTACAGTATACTGGGTTCTTCTTGGTTTTCAGATTAATGCAAACACGTAAGATTTCAGTTTTAATACGAACAAATGTGCGTAAGTGAGAAATGAATGTTTCATTATGTCACCTGCAGTCCCATGGGGGCAACTTTGAACATCTGTTGTGACGTGGATGCGATACAGCTCTTTGCTTTGTTCCGGGACGATTTGTTCCACATTCCACATTTAAATTTTTCTATGATGCTTGTCAAATGTTGCTATGGTATCTCCACGTAACATATTCTACATAGAAAGAAAAGAAGTTAAACATCGTTTCCAAGCGAAAAAGCCAAAGCGAAACCAAAAAGTAGAAAGAGCTCCTACACGTTAGCGCCCTGCTTCGTCCCCATCCCGAGTATAATGCCTGTATATTCTGTAAAAAAGGAAGAAAGAGCCAGAGCACATGCGCGGAGTGTTTCAGGGATGGGGAATGAAAAGGGGCATGCCCTACCAAAAGAACCATCTCGGCATTTGTCGAATGATTTCGTGAAATCACAAAAAACTTCATCGGGATGGGTGGACGCGGGTTTGGACCGCCGTCTTCTCGAATACGATTCCAGTGTGCTAACCACTGGTCCACCGCGCTCGGTTCTACCTTTTGTCACGCCTCATTCACTCTGTTGTACAGAATACCGTCGGACGGGTTTTTGCTTCTGGAACCCAAGGGATCAGTTACCACGATCGTTTCCGCTGGCACGATCGTCAGCTGCTCCGAAAAAAACGGAATGAAATACGTACGAAATTAGGCGAGCGCTGAAAGTTTACTTTCAGATCTAGTCTCCATTGGACTGTTTTCAAGTTTCGTCTCTAGAGAGTTCTGTCCGAAGTGGAACGAGAGAAGTGTGGTAAGCAAATCGAACACGGGGCGGCGAGTGGTGCACAGAGCCCGCGATTTGCCGACGAGTTGGTGGGCAGCGTTCAACTCACAGGTTGCACTCATGGCGGCTAACGTGTTTTTCTGGAACAGGAGCCCGCTTGGCCGGCTTATGGGAGTTTAATTCAGCGTGCGGCAGATTTAGCCGGCCGTAAATTGGAAGTTGCGGAGCGCACTGCTTGGCATTCCGCCTCCGCTCCTTCAAACCTCTCCTCTATTAGCCCGCCAGCCAAAATACTACTTACGTCTGCAGCCTCCTTTGTATTCAGCGGAATCAAGTTCTATAGGGCTATCGCTAGTTGCAGGAAGTGACATTCGATGCCGTAGATGCATAACAACTGAGGGATATAATGTCCACTTGAGTTAATCCTGCATGAAATGAAAGTATATTGCTCGGAAAGTTTGGAAATGATAGTAGAAGGAAAAGTAACAAATTGTGGTATTCTAGCTTTACTGGAAACTGGAGACATGTTGCAATCAAGCAGCGCATTTTTGCCGGCTAATGCGGACACGAAAGGAAATGCTAACCCTTATCTGCGAAACGCTAGGCGAAGCAACAGAATGTCTTGACCGTATCGACCATAATTTATTGGATGCGTCCACAACTCAGCCCTCATTGTAAGCATGATCTATAACCATCAGTAAAATTAAAATGAGGCAGATGGAAAAAATGGAGTAAATTGTTTATTATTTCGAAAGGAATCGCCGTAACTGTTACTACATTTATTCCAATGTGAGAAAATATCTTCAATGCTTTCATGGGAGAAGGTTTGCGGTTGTCTGCGGAAGCACATATCCAGGGGTGCACCTCTTCGTTCGAAGAAAAACTGTGGCCGCGAATGTCTTTCTTCAGGGCACAAAAAAATTTGAAAATCACATGGGGAGAGATCGAGATTGTATGGGGGGATGTGTAAGGGCTTCCCAGCGAAACTTTTTCATTGTAGTCGAAACAGCCTTGGTAATATGTGGGCTGGCGTTACCCTGTAACAGACTGAAGACATCTGTCAATATTCCTAGGCGTTTGGACTTGATGGCGATCTTCAGTTTTCGCAGAGTGTCCACGTACCGCTGTGCGTTAATTGTGGCGCCATGTTCCAGAAAGTTAATGATCAGTGGGCCCTTGCAGTCAAAGTAAAACGCCATCGTGGCTTTCCCGGATCTGGCGTTCACGGCTTTGGATTCTTTCGGTGGAGATCAATCCATGTGATTCCATTGCGGGCTCTGACGCTTGCTCTCCGTCTCGGAAATGATGTTCTTTGTAGCTACACCGTTCCAGGTGCCGCCATGATGTCGACATTCTTTTCAACTTCTGCTCCTCTGTCAGACTGTAGATAAACCACTGCACAGATTTTCCGCAACTTCAGATGTTCTGTCGGTACGCGGTACCGTGACTGATGCCCAACATGAGCCGAATGTCTTCACAGTCTGCCGACGGTCATTTCTGACGGCAGCATTCACTGCAGAAATGGCAGAAGGGGTAACGACACGAAGACCCTGTCCTGTCCAACTGCTGTCTTTCGATGACAGTCGATCTTCTCGAAATTGTTTATCTCACGCAAACTCATGCGCGTGTGACATACTGTGTTCGCCAAACACAGCAGACATTTGGCCACGAATTTCAGTTCCTGACACTCCAAAACCCGCACTATACCTCGCTGTTCCGCTTTCCCGACCTCCACAGTGAAGTCGGGCGCACACACGAGTCACTGACCTCACGGCGAGCACGTCCGGGCCCCGAGCACGTCTGACAGACAAATGGCACACCGGTGAACGTTCGAGCTGCTTCTTCCTGATTCTCGACAGAGGGCACTTCTACTCACACACACCCATCTGCGTTACCAACGTCAGCACCATGCTCGTTATATAGTCTGTCTCGTCTTCATGTGACTGCCACTTATACAGATAGCGCACAAAAATCCACTTTTCAAAATGGTTCAAATGGCTCTGAGCACTATGGGACTCAACTGCTGAGGTCATTAGTCCCCTAGAACTTAGAACTAGTTAAACCTAACTAACCTAAGGACATCACAAACATCCATGCCCGAGGCAGGATTCGAACCTGCGACCGTAGCGGTCTTGCGGTTCCAGACTGCAGCGCCTTTAACCGCACGGCCACTTCGGCCGGCTCCACTTTTCAATGCAAATATAAATTCTAAATCACCGATCTTTTATAGAAGATTATTAATAAAAATGGTCTGAATAAAAAACTACAAATTACTCTTTTTCATCATTGTGTATTTTACTGGCTCAAATGGCTCTGAGCACTATGGGACTCAACTGCTGAGGTCATTAGTCCCCTAGAACTTAGAACTAGTTAAACCTAACTAACCTAAGGACATCACAAACATCCATGCCCGAGGCAGGATTCGAACCTGCGACCGTAGCGGTCTTGCGGTTCCAGACTGCAGCGCCTTTAACCGCACGGCCACTTCGGCCGGCTGTGTATTTTACTCTTCACGGAAATGCTCGTACAACAAGTACCTTTGCTTGAAAATTCATCACCGCCGAGAAGCGAACCCACGTAGCGGATGATGATTCTACCACAGAACCACACACACCATCGAAAATACCAATCTTGTTTATGGGATTTCAGACGCTCAGAAATTTTAAAAGCAGATTTTCTCGAGAATTTTTGAGAGTTGCATCGAACTGCTTTGGGAGATGGTTATTCTAGTTCCGAACTTCACGTACCATAAATATATGAAAGTACAAAAATCTGGTTGCCATGTGGTCTCCTTGTGAGTGCCATAGCGTTCCTCCCTGCCCGAAACAGGTCCGGTAGTAACACATACATGGTCTGTGCATAGCTTCACGTGACACACACTTTTCTTTGATCGCTCACATGAATGTGTCTGTCATTAGTGACCGATCACCGAAGTTTCCTACACGTGAGCCCTGGTTGGTGCCAAGAAAGCAACAACGTTGGCTACTGGACCCGAAGTTTTCCTTCAGGATATCCCAGCAACTGGAAGATACAGCAAAATTCACACTGTATCTTAAAGCCGTAAGAAGTATATATATATATATATATATATATATATATATACGTAAGTGCACTCACTCGACCTTACCTCAACAAAACGTGTTTCGTCAACTGGAGCATCTTCTATCGTGTTCCAAAGAAGACTGTTTCAGTTTGATGTCTCTTGTATGTTTCCGGTCCGCCCAAACATTAAAATACAGCTACATTTCAGCAATGGCCAAACTTGTCCTTTCCTTGCAGCAAGGGTATTCCGTATGTTAGAAAGAACTTCCTTCCAGGCTTAGAATTTTGACAAGTAAAGTGGACCAATACCCAACATTCACACTCAGACCTGCGGGAAGCATTCATCAATCTTTGTATTATGTTATGGCCTATGTATTTTTTCTTTAGCCATTCTTGTTCGTTTGTTAGTTTTTCATTAGTTATAACGCTTTTGTCATCAGATGTTCCCACTCTGGTATTGTCGTACTTGTCTGTATTTATTGAAATTAATTGTTTACGATAGTAAATTGTACTGATTTATAGCCTCACAGGCTTTCACTTACTGTGCTGTTACATTGACTTACATCCACTACCATTGTAATCACTTCGTTAATGCGGAAAGCCGCTCCGAGTTTTTGTAACAGTTAACTGGCGAGATGAGCATTACGTCCCGCAAGGTAAACGATGAGATCCACTCCATCTGCCGGCACTACGTTCGTATTCTCTATTTCTAGGCGTTAATACTTAAAGGTTTCCAGAAATAATGTCAACCAGTGACCTTTAATGATGCTTCTGGTTTTATTTACTATGCCCAGCTTCGAATCGGTCAGTGATTCATCATCAGGTGATACACTTTTAATGAATGTTTGAAATAGTGTGTGGCTCGTAAAGCTGTGGCAAGATGTAAGAGCGGAACAAGTAAGCACCGAATGCGGCGAGAATTACTTACTTTTTTTCCTTATTTTTTCACAGTTACACGGCCCCCGCAGAGCTCCAAACATTTATTGAAAGTGTAACAACTGATGATGAGTCGCTAGGCCATGGTAAATAAACACTGAAGCGTCACAAAAGGCGACGAGTTGCAGTTATTTCCGGAAACCTTATTCAACACAGTAGCAGTGTTCTGCATTCACAGTGGAAAAAGCTTTTTTATTAATACTTGACATACACTTTTGCCACGGTTTAAGGTGTAATTAAACGTGCACTGTCTCAGATTCCTTCGCAATTCATAATTTATTCTTGAGTAGCTTGGTGCGCCTACTGTTATTTCGTAAGTTCGAAGATCTGTTACAGGTTCTCATTTGTGATGTAAAGGAGTGAAAGACATCGGACTGCAACTAAGTTTTATAACCGAGAGTTGTGGCATTGCTTGTTAACATGTTACTCGCTTAGTGACTTTCTTCGGCGTAGATGTAAATATGTTCCTCAGGACAACACAGTTCTTTGCGACAAACATTAGGAATAGACGTCTTTCAGTTTCGATAATCAAGTTAACGACCTTCCGACCTGAATGACTGGTAGCAATTCAGCACACACGTTCTACGAATGGGCAAGCTGAAAATGCACAAGAGGCACAGAAAATTGCTCTTCGTCACTTTTAATGATGAGGGTAGTGTCACGTCCGAACCGTATACCTGGATAATTGCGCCGGTCTTTGCGTGTGCGGTACTTTCAGCCGGCCAGAAGCCGTACGGCCACTAAATGCTAGGGGCGCGGTAATTGGTGGCTATCAGTAACGACTCCCTCTTCCGGCGGCTGAGTGAGCCTTTGTAATACTTATCCCCTCGGCTTCCAGGGGCAGTGTCGTGATCTATGATCGCACGAATCACACTTGACGTAAATACCATCTATTTTCGAAAGAGAAGAATCAGGAACGGCAGAGAATGGGCTATCACAACAACATTGAAAGTAAAAGCTGCTGGTAAAGCCAATTTATGCTTGAAATTCGGGCAAAAAATATGGAATCTCTTGTAAAGGAAGCAATCCGAATACGAACTGGCATTACGAAAACAATAAATTGCACACTGGACACGGAAATAAGTCGTTGTTTCTCTCGCTTTCCAGATGTAAATTCTATGGCTGGTGGCAAATCGAACAGCCTCTGTAATGAATATTCGCCATTTGTCCTTTCACTGAAGGTTGTCGCACAAATACCAAGACAAATTGGACTTCCTCTCTCACTTCCTGCACGGGCTAGACACAATTTCCACCTCGGTGTTTACATATAGTTTCTGAAAGACAAACATAAATATCAATTACAGGAAACAAACTGTAGGCGGTGCTGTGATACTTTTAATATCGAACAGCCTTTAGGAATCCGCTGCGACGCTCACGGCAGGACTAAAAGAGGACACTCGTTGAATCTAACACAAACACATGCTTTTTATAAATGGCCTCCAGAAGGTGACGTTTAGAACCCACCGTGTCTTCCGAGAAGACACGCAAAATCCGCAGCGTGACACAGAACAAATGTTGAGAAAGAAAAATCCGCCTCCTCTCTGACATTAAGAACTACCGTGCATGGAGGCACATCCTAGAAACGTTTTCTCGAGGCGGACCTTCACAACAGAAATGCACTTTAACGTTAGTGGAAGGCCATAAATAATCATGATGGTTCACAAATGACGCATACGCCCTATTATGTTCTATGACATATTATACAACGTGTTGAAATCAGTCACATATTAGTCTATTACAGAAGAAAGTATTAGTCAAAGCAAGAAAAAAGTCTTATAAATGTATATACGAAAACAAACAAAAAAGCTTTTCAGTTACGGGCTATCAAACTTATGTCGCAGACGCTCAGCGCTCGAAGACGACGGGTGTCTTCCTGACAAAGTTAATGTTGATTTCTTATTAGTTGAAATTGTCTCTGTACTTACTCCACTGATTCCACTGACTTAGTGCTGGTCTGAATCAAAGAAATTACATCCAAGGACGATATTCATAACTGAAGGTCCGCCCTTCATACCATGTATTTTTATCGATGGACGAGGCAGCATTCGGACAGAGTGGAAGAACAAATTATCACAATGATCATTTCTTTTTAGATGAAAATCCACGAGAGATTGTAGAAGTGAGGCTTCAGGTTCGTGTTAGTATCGATATGTAGCAAAAATCTGTGGGCAGCAAACGCGTAGGCCCGTACGCGTTGCCGGACACATTCAAAGGTGCTGTTTACTACCAACTATCGGCGCTTTTGGAGAATTTTAGGTTTGCGGAGAGAAAATCCATGTGATTCATGCGCATCAGGGCACCACCACCCTATTGTCCACGACTCGTACGACAGTATCTAACACAAACGTTGAATGTGCGATAGATCGGACTTTAAGGCTACGGAGCCATTTGAAAGCATTGGTGTATTCCTCACCCATCGACAAAGCACACATGTTATATGAGCCTGTGTCTCATACATGTGTCAGTTCCGAGATGGGTTACCACATGTTGCTTGTTCTTTGAAATGGAGGGTTGAAGAATGCCTATAAAACAGCGATAACACCCTGTCCTAGATATCAATTTTCTGTTTCTCAGATCTCAGTCTATAAACAGTCCGTGTGAAATTAAGATACTGGCAATTCTCCATAATCGGATCTGATATCGAACAGATATGGAACAAAAATTACGCCATTATTATTAAATTGATACATCTTTTTAGCTGTATACGAATGCGATAGAGTTCTCTGCTAAATACCCAAACGCTATGGAGCCGTTTTCCTTTTAAAAGAAAAGTGTCAGCGGATACGCTGTTGTAAGGTTGAATCTCATATCTTCACTTCATTAGATGACCAGTTCTGAACCAATTCTGCAAATTAAATTAGTCGTAGTCTTGGCTAGGACAGCTACTCTGTTATCAAAGAGGAAAGTTTTAGCGATATTATGGAACACCAGGCTCGAGTGAGGAAAGAACCGCGAACTATACACCGATGAGTTCAGCAGTGTAATAGTTTTGTTTACTTCGCCGGCTGAAGAAATAACGGGTGCTTATGGGAAATAAAAGACTAGGAATATGAAAGTAAAGAGATTAGCGAAAAACTATTTTCGTGATAAGTTATATCATTCCATTTTTTCTGCATCTACATCTATAATCCGTTAAAAACTGTGAAGAGCATGGGAGAGGGTGTGTTGTATTTTTTCTCGTATTAAGGTTTCTTTCCGAACCATTCATGGATGAAACGTGGGAAAAGTGACTACTCGTTCGCTCCTCTAAGAGTTGATACTTTCGTAATTTTATACAGGAAGTCGCAGTGGGTATGGTCACTATTCAGGGACATGACAGGGACGCTCATTTCGAGCAAGAAACTTCATATGACAAACTGCCTGTTGGGTTCTGTCTCGGGTTCTTTGGCCGACGTTCGTCTGATGATTTTACTGACGTTTCGCCAACACGAGTGGCTGGCATTGTCAAAGCTTCACCCTCCGTTGCTGGTGGTGAAACGTCAGTAAAATCGTCAGACTAACGTCTGCCGAAGAACCCGATAAAGAAGCCAATAGGCAGTTTGTCAACAAGTGGCCACGAAAACCTTAACAATTTTGTAAACTTCATACGGACATATTCCCTATTCCGAATCGTTTTCGAGATAGAACACATTTAATGTACATTTGTTTTTGGGATAGTGGCAGGTACGAACGTATATTACACACCCAACCTCTTCCAGTTTTATTCTAGCCCAACCCACCTCGTTCTTTCCTGGGTATGTCTTTCTGTCATTAAACTAGCTACTTGAAGGCGCAGTTGTCCATCAGATGTCCATGGTGTGTTGTGAGTGAAGTAGTGCGAGGGACTGAGAGGGTATCACAGAGAAGCAACACTCATTCGAGAACAGCACAACACAGATGCCAGTCCGGTCCCGTACTCCCCTGTATCACTTAGGACGAATTTCAGGGTTGCTCATTTAAATAGACGACTGATAATTTCATTATTATCTTATTGCTAGGAACACAATAACAGGACAGTTTTCCCTAGTGTACACAGAGTACCAACACACACGGCGGATTCACTGATAAGTATCGCCAAGAGAACATTCTAAACACCTAACATAAATTAACGGTACAGTGGAAGCACTGCCATGCAGCTTCGCACTCCTCTAACGACTTAACATCTACGGTAGTGGCTCCTTAATAAACATCTATGGTGTTCCTGCACAGACTGCGGAGCTTTCTAACTCAGGAGTAGAAACTCGACTCTGGATGTTAAATGTACGATCTGTTCCTGGCACAGGTATGTTTTTCGCCTAGCTTTGGTGAGAGTGAACAAGACAAAACATAATACTGTCCTATTAACATTCAGACCTTTGCAAACATGTTAGTGCTAAAAACATAACACTTTCACTGAAAGTGTATGTTTTCTTCTTCTTTTTTTCTCTCCGAGTCACAGCAGTAAAGAGGTGTCGCAAACGAAGTTTCACTTCGGTAGACGGAAAAAGTCGATAGTTAACAATCGTTAAGCAGGCGCAGACAGTTATTATACCTGCATGCTTAGAACTTTTGTGTCTAGCCAACAAATAGGGTTCTATATATCAATTGCACATTTATCTCTCAGCGTGCTTCAGTTAAAAAAAAATGGTTCAAATGGCGCTGAGCACTATGGGACTTAACTTCTGAGGTCATCAGTCCCCTTCATTGCTTCGTCCACATTTATACGACAGACTTTCAGTAAGTAATGCAAGACTTTCTTCTGAAAGCAGGTTGGGTTTATTCAGGATTCCAGTACACCATATTATTCCCCACTCTTTTGGCTACAATACCCTATTCTCAACATAGTCTGTCGGCCGCTGTGGCCGAGCGGTTCTAGGCGCTACAGTCTGGAACTGCGCGACCGCTACGGTCGCAGGTTCGAATCCTGCCTCGGGCATGGACGTGTGTGATGTCCTAAGGTTAGTTAGGTTTAAGTGGTTCTAAGTTCTAGGGGACTGATGTCCTCAGAAGTTAAGTCCCATAGTGCTCAGAGCCATTTGAACCATTTGTAGCAGAGATCGCGAGGAACTGGACGCTAATTAAAACCTCATTTTCCATGAAAGATAAAGAGATATCCACTGTTCAGCCCCTGCTTCTTTCAACATTTTTAATTTGCTAAGAATGTTTTGATCAAACAGGTTCTACAGGTATCTCTAAAAGCGACAAAACATGAGCAGCGAAATTCTGGAAACGAGAAGACTTATTGGTACTCCAGTTACTAAAAGATCTTGTCTGGCCCTGTGTTTGAAGTTGATAATAATGTTGGCGTAACTGGTACAAGATCTATTTTTATGGCTTCTACTGAACTTCACGCATGTTACTTTTTACCCCAACTTCAAAATCATGAATTTTTACCGATAGTAATCAAAGTGATCAGACACACTCAGTAGAGAAGGATCATACTGCCTATTGCTACGATTTTTGCTGTTCATGTAAATACGAGAGGCTTTCAAAAAGACTGCTTGAGCTTCTATAGTATCATAAAGCTCCGATGGGTAGCCTTCAAAATGCGGTCTGTAATGGAGGTGCGTTCCAGGCGGAGAGCTGTTACTGAGTTTCTTTTGGCAGAAAACCAGGGCTTCGCACATATTCGTAGGCGCTCGCAGAGTATCTACGGTGAACTGGCAGTGAACAAAAGCACTGTGAGTCGTTGGGCGAGGCGTCTGCCATCGTCGCAACAAGGAAACGCAAACCTGTCCGATCTCCCGTGGCTGGCCGCTGTGGCCGAGCGGTTCTAGGCGCCTCAGTCCGGAACCGCGCTGCTGCTATGGTCGCAGGTTCGAATCCTGCCTCGGGCATGGATGTGTGTGATGTACTTAGGTTAGTCAGGTTTAAGTAGTTCTAAGTCTAGGGGACTGATGACCTCAGATGTTAAGTCCTATAGTGCTTAGAGCCATTTGAATTTGATTTCCCGCGTGCCGGCCGGCCACACACAGCTGTGACCTCTAAAATATTGGAACGGTGTCATCGAAGGATCGCAGTCAAATACTCGTTGCTCAACTGAACGTTTCTGTTGGTAGTGCTGACACAGCCGTCCACCAACTGGGTTAACAAAAGGTGTGTGGGCGCTGGGTTCCTCGGCCCCTAACGTAAGACCATAAAAGGCAACGAATGACCATATGTGCGGAATTGCTTGTGCGTTACGAGGCTGATTTTTTTGTCGAACGTCGCCAAAGCTGATGAAACATGTGTACGTCGCTTCGAACCGGAAGAAAACGGCAATCCCTGGAGCGGCGCCAAACCACCTCTCCTTCGAAGGAAAAGTTTAAAGCTGCACGCTCGGCCGGTAAAGACTGGAACTCTGAAGCGTTTATCCTGTTTGATGTCCTCCCTCGTGGGCAACGATTAACTCTGGAGTGTATTGTGGTAGAGTTAGGAAACTGAAGAGACTTCAGTGTATTCGTCACCACAAAAATGCACACGTACTTCTCCTTCTTCGTGACAACGCAAGGCCTCACACAAGTCTGCACACCCGAGGGGACCTCACAGAACTTCCTTCGACAATTCTTCCTTATCCAACCTAAAGCTCGGATCTCGCACCTTTCGACTTCCATCTGTTTGGCCCAATGAAGGAAGCACTCCACGGGAAGAAGTACGTGGATGATGGGGAGGTTATTGATGCACCAAGACGTTGACACCGACGTCGACCAGTAGCGTGGTACCACGTAGGCATACAGGCCATCCCACTAAGGTTGTGTAACATCGTCGCCACTTATGGAGACTATGTTGGTTCAAAATGGTTCAAATCGCTCTAAGCACTATGGGACTTAACATCCGAGGTCATCAGTCCCTTAGACTTAGAACTACTTAAACCACACCCATGCCCGAGGGAGGATTCGAGCCTGCGACCGTAGCAGCAGCAGCGCGGTTCCCGATTGAAGCGCCTAGAACAGCTCGGCCACAGCAGCCGACAGACTATGTTGAAAATAGGGTTTTGTAGCCAAAAGAGTGGGGAATAATATGGTGTACTGAAATCCTGAATAGACCCAACCTGCTTTCAGAAAAAAGTCTTGCATTACTTACTGAAAGTCTGTCGTATAAATGTGGACAAAGCAGTGAATAGATGAAACTGCAAGCATAGAAAGTAGTAGCACAATAAGTCAGCTTCTAAGAACTTTCTTCCTTTACAAAGACGGCTTTCGCAACAGTAGGTAAATTTTCACTTCAATCTATACGGACACTACGCTCCAGCGTTTCCAGGAGTTAAGATTTTACTGTAATATTGTCACGGCATGTGATAAATCTTTAACGGCCCACTTTATTGTCGCTAATAAGAAGGTTTTCAACTCGCGGAACAGTACGCTCGATGACGCGGAAGTGTTTAGACGTGCTCCGAGGTTGCTCTTCCGTGCGACACCCAAGTTTCCCTTGTAGTGTGTAAATATTAGTTTCACGTTTGGTCGGTTAGCTGTAAGAAACTATATAATCTGAATTTCCTCTCGCTGATGATACGTGTCACCATGCATCGTGGGGTAAATGCCAAAATAGGTGGTGATTTAGATGCCCGTACTAGCCAACGTCGACAACTGCTGCCCAGCAGCTACAGCAAGAACTACTTTGGACAACACAATGCATTATATCAGCCACTTGTTGGTGGCCGTTCGGGGTGAATACCACCTGAAGAGGAGAATATGGAGTTGCTAGAACAGGATTCCTCCAGCTTCTATAGGCAAAGTGGGACTAGTCTGGATTTAAGGAATCAAAAATCTTGAACGCAGAAGCTAACCAAGTCTCATCTGTCACTAATGTTTTGAATGTAATTGACCCCTTGTAAAAGTAGCGTCTCCTTTCGGTCACTACCAACAAAATTTTACAAACACACCTGCCGTGGATACTGTTACTACTCAGCGGTCTACTAGCTTCTACTAACATACAGATTGTGTTCCGTTGGTAGTTTGTATGGAAAGTCTGAATAAAAACACAGGCCGTCTGCACCTTATAGCTCTAGGGAAAATCTTACATATTTCCTTGCTAAACCTCAAGAATGCTGTAATTAATGCATTTTTCTCCGGAAAAACCAAAGTGAAGGTGGAACTGAAAACTCCAGAAAAGGCAAATTTCCTGGAAGCAGCGATGTATTGAAATCGATAAATATAGAAGCTTACATTCCTTCTTTCGTTATCCACCAATAGGAAGTGGTACGAAAAGCTGATGTTGAAGAAGCGGAGATTTTTTAAGTGGTGCATCTATACTACCCGTGTGTAAGGAATGGTAAGGGATAAATTATCAAACTGCAGACCTGCCTGCTAACCTTCGACTCTCAGACTTTAGGGACGCTGTATCTGTTCCTGGAACTAAAAGACCTGTAGATCCTTATGTTAGGCGGTGATCTGATTGTCTCTGTTACGGGAACATCAGCAAACAAGGTCAGCCCCAGATGAATGCGTCCAAATGTAGTGCACCTCAGTCTGTGGAACCCTGCGCCTCAGCTGTTGCTAAATATGCTCTCTGTGGTGGACAACACCCATCCAAGGATCGATCCTACTCCTAAAATCATAGACGGAGAACTCAAGAACTACATACGTTTAAAGGTATTACTTCAGGTAAGCGCTGAACGTTACTCGTTCGCCAACCTACGCGACCGTCTCAGGTGGACAATATTACAGTATTTCTTGCCTGCGCCGGTCATTACTGATCAGCCAAACTACAGCCCTCTAGATTTCCGAAACATACAACTCTTCCCGTCGCTGCCCTCCGCTAGCATTCAGGATCAACAGCGCGGAAATACGGACGTAACTCAATATGTGAATATACCTCTGCAGACAAACATCGCTCACCGACCTTATCCGCTAGCAAAAGTAAACATACATGAGTAGTCTCAGTACGGAAACGTGCTATAAGCCACAAAACACGCTGCCACACCTGTGAGTCAGAGTCCCTATATGTCTGGTGCCCACAGGTTAGCAACTTCGTAAGTACCAAATCAACTACGGCCTACAGTTCGCACTGAAAAGATAGATAAGAAATTTTATTGACACTGTCATTCAGAATACACGACAAAACAGTGTTATGAACTACAGCGATATCTGAGAGGTCTTAACCAGCATATTTAATTCTCCTTCAAACTAAATTATGAACCCTATAAAAGAACTGCAGTGGAACACAAAATCGGCTAACTCCAACAATGAAAACGTGCAAAGAGTAACACTCATAAATCAGTCTTATACAGTCATGTTAACCGAAACATGGTTCAGGTACCTGCAGACCTTTCGATTTAAATATTATTTCGAAATAAGGGAAGACCGCCTCGATAGGAAAGGCGATGTTCTTATATTTGTAAAAAAGAAAAAGAAAAAAAAGGCTGCCGTTAAAAAAGTACCCGTCCCGCTCATTGTTAGAAATAACGAAATAAAGTTAGTCGCCGCGCAAATTTAATCTGCTCAAAACATTCACAGATATCTGAGAGTGTAAATCTCCCAACAATAACATCGTGAAAGATGACTTGAGACAAGTAATTAGCTAGCTTTGACCTCCCTTATAATAGACAGAGATTTGGATTCTCTTCATGTAGCATGGAGAGGAGACATGACAGACAGGAACGGTAGGATTTCATGAATTTTAAAAAAGGTAGTAACCTAATGATAGCCAACGGTGGATCTCCTACTACGGTATATTTTCATTTCAGTAGAAGTTATGAATATAGGTGCACGATTTGCACTACCTGTGTTCTGAACTTCTGAACTGGCACTTCAAAACTGATTTAATGGGATCAGATCATCTCCTATTAGAGGTCTACATTAACATTAACGTGGATAATAACAAAAATATTGTGCTAATACTAAGTGAAAAATTGCAGAAGCTTGCTGGTAGAAGCATAAGAAAACAATCGGAAGGAAACTGGAAATTATGGGCCATTATTTACAGGAAAAAGACGCACACCGAGTTTTAACAAGCGCTTTAAAAGTTACAGTTGATGTCAGCATTTAAAACACAATATAAACGGTTCAAACGGCTCTAAGCACTATGTGAATTACCATCTTAGAACTACTTCAACCTAACTTACCTAAGGACATCACACACATCCATGCCCGACGCAGGATTCGAACCAGCGACCGTAGCAGCCGTGTGGGTCCGGACTGAAGCGCCTAGAGCCGCTCGACCACAAACAAAATATAGTTTACTATTATGGAGAAATATTAGCCTCCTTGGTGGAATCCCGATTGCTCTAGATCCTAGAGAAACTGAAAAACGCAGACTTGCTTTGAAAATATATTGCCAGAATTGTAACTTGGATAACTTCTTGGAAGTGAGAAAAGTAAATGCTCATGTTAACAGATTCCTGAAAAATAGCAAAACTTGATTAAATTTTATTCTTCACTCAATAAAGCAACCAATATGAAAACTATTTGGTATAAAACTGAAGCTTCGAGGAATATCCGACTGCCATCCGCTCTTCCTACTACATCAACCTGGGTAGAGGAATTTTTCGGCAAGTTCACTCCTTTCAGGGTCCTGTTCCAGAATCATCCATCTCCTGTCGAAAATTGCTATCATTATATCCTCATCCGCGCAAGTAGCCGGGCGCGTTAACGTGACTGTGTCCGGGAGGGGGAGGTATTCCGATCCCAGATCGAATCACCCCCAACGGATCAACGACGAGCGGTCGATGTGCCAGCCAACCTGAATGTGATTTTTAGACGGTTTCCTACATCTCACTATGTGAATACCGGGCTGGTTCCCATCCATGTTGCACCTCAGATACACGCTACGCATACATTTAATACACTGTCTCACTTTGCACACAGAATTTACACTATATGCAGAAAGATCGGGTACACTGCGTCTGTCCTGAAAGGGATTGGGGGGGGGGGGGTGGATCAGGAGACTGATGACCTTATCAGCATCATGTCCTGCTTCGTACCTTTACTAAAAAAGAAATAAATGATGTTATTAAATCATCGATTGACAGCTGTCCTGGTCTTGATTTCATTCACTATTCTATGCTAGAGAGTCTGCCCATCGAAGCTGAAGATTTGCAAAAATAAGAACTTGGAGCGAATGGTAAGAGTGGAAAAGTCATTCGTCAGCGCCATCTACCGTGGCAACGATGCATCTCCGGACACATGTTAATAGGAACTTTTTTCCTCTATGTCCAGTCAGGCATCCGTTCCTGTTGTTTGTAGGTTCCATTAATGTTCACACTGTGTATTAATATTTACAAATTGAAGGTTCAAGATGTAACAATTTTTCCACAACAAGTTTTAAACTAATAGCATTGGAAGTAAATTAGGAATTTTTGTGTTATCAGTCGTACTTGTGTGTTGCAAGCTATGTGATTGACACAGCGTACTGTCGGCAGCAGAATGGTCCTGTTTTCATGTAGGGAACAAGCCGAGATGGTGTTTGTGTACGGCCAAGCAGATTGAAACGGTCGACCAAAACAAGTACCCTCCCAGACACCGACCAACTCACACGACATTTCAAGCCCTTTTTGTGCGTTTTTGTGATCACGAGCCCTTTCAGACAGACGAACGTTCAGCAAGGTGCCGTACACCAAATCTGGATGACCGAGTTCTACAGGATATTGAGTCGAACCTTAATATAAGCTCCAGGCAAGTGACCCGCCAATATGGTGTAATCCCAAGAACCATTATGTGTATCCTGCTTGACAGACACGTCTATCCTTGTCACCTGCAATCCCATGGAGGCCACTTTGAACATCCGCTGTGACGTGGATGCGATGCAGCTCTGTACTGTGTTCAGGGACCATTTCTTGTTGCACGCACACCGTCCATTTCAGGACACATGTTCATAGGCGTTTTTTCCTGCATTTCCAGTCAGGAATCCGTCCCTGCAGTTCGTCGTTTTTATTACTGTTCATCCTGCATACATTTTCTCCGTACAGTTATGTTATACTGATAAACATATGTCTTTGATAGCTAAACAGAGTACAAACTGTGGAGGTCAGACTTAAAAAAAAATAATTCGTGGAAGTGAACTTTGCCTCGTTGTACCGCTTTTCCGTTCAGCTGTATGCCTTGCAACAGTCCATCTCCAGAAGTTCCGATGTCGTCCCGTTGAGCTAATCTTTCCTATCTCGAGTCTGACTCCGTCCTAGGGCACGTAGGGGAGATTAATACTGCTGGTGGTCTAATAGACGTAAATGCGGTGAGCTTGCGTGTGTATGTGAAGTTTAATACATCAAGCGAGGCCAGTCTCTGTAACCACGACGCTTTGACAAGAATTCCTTTGCAGCTCATAACGCTGCGGTTGCAACGTTAATGAGGTGGGAAACACGTTCTGACAGCAATACCTGGTGAGGAGGGACGGTTGCGACGCACCAAGTTGTCAGGCTGTGTGAGCATGCGCGCCTGCTAGGAGCTGCTGGCGATCACCTGCCAGACGTTCCTCGCTGTGTTCCGGGTATATGGCTTTGCACACCATGCGACAAAACGACTCCTGTTTCTTCGAGAAACTGCTGAGTCGCTCAGGAAGAACTATCTACTTTCTGAATAAACTATTTAACACGCACAAAAGTACTTTCAACTTTACGACAGCTCCACCAACAATTCCAAGATTATAAAATGTGTAGTTTCACTAGTCTTTTCTTTTTCATCACACGAGAGCGTGTGACTGTTATCATCGAGTGACAACATTCCATTAATGAAATGACAAATGATAAAATTATACTTTAGTTTAACATATATAAACAATTTATACGATTCTACACTTTCCGCATTTACTTATTTTTATGGTGATGATAAAAAAGATACGTACAAGTGTACAATTTTCCTATTTATTCACCTTGTATGGTCATGAATAAAGGGAAAAAAGGAAATGCCTGCGTGTAGCTAAAATATAATTCACAAAACTGATTGATGTCAAAATAAACCTGCGCGGAAGACACTCGTTATGAAGACGACCGCACTCTTTCTCCACATGTAAACGTAGAAATTGGCAATTAAGAAACGCTGCAAGGAGGCTGGTGTGGAGCATATTGCCTTTTCCCTTTCCTTCAAAAACCGTGGCTATGTGAAAATATAGGCTCATCCTTACAATAAAATAAACACAGCAACCAGGCACTGTCAATAAGTAATTTTTAGGAACAAATTGCGCCATTTATTGTACCTGGTGAAACGAGCTCTGTCTCAAAGTAAATAAAATGAAAGAAAATTAAAAAACAAAAGAAATAGCGCCGTTACCGATTTCCAACCTTCAGGTTCATCATCAGGATGCTCCTCACATTTTAAATTACGTATATCTTACGCTGGACAGGTGACGATGGCCGATTTTCATTGTTGTGAAAGTTCCTTGGGGTGGTGGTGCCCTGCAGTAAAATTACGTATATAACTTTTCAAGATAAAACTTGAGTTAAAAAGTAACACAGAACTGACTACTTTCTTATCTTAGAAAGTTATTTCGTTGTTTTAATTGATTGTTAGAACCAATTACAATAAAGTATTCCTTTTCCTAACATTTTTTCTCTAGGACACCACCACCACAAGGAACATGTACCACAAGGAAAATAAACCTTCATCAAATGTATAGCATAAGCTTCGTGTTAGTTTTAAACGTGTTTAAGAACCAGTAATAATTAACATATACTTCCTTTTTATCATCCTGGTTCTTGTTCCAGTAACGTTCGTCTTCTTTCATCTTGTTTTATGAGACCTACCCACCCTCTTCCCCTCTCTTTCTTTCTCTTTCTCTCTTTCTCTCAGTTATGGATGAAACCGAAATTCCTTTCCTAACACTGCTGCGTTAGGGGAAATTTAGTTCAGAGTATAAAAGCACGGTTACACTCACCGTTATAATCGTTATTATTACTGTTACAGTGCAGCGATTTTTACGATAACTGGACTAACGCTAGTTGTAACGGGAACTTCAAAGAACATACGTGGTTAGATATCAGAAGGACTTGAGTCTGTTATACGAAAAGGATGCGCGTTTTGCTCAGACGTTTGCAACACATGAAAATTTGTGCCAGACCGGAACTCGAACCCTAATCTCCTGCTTATCACGTGCAGTCGCCATAACACTTCGGCTATCCGATCACGCCTAAAGGACCGATTCCGATTCAAACTTCCATATGTCACGGAGTTCACGAACCTTACGCTCGCACATTTCGTGATTCCCGCACAGGTAGAGACAAACATTTTATCGTTGGACGAGCCATGGACACATTATAGATGGATACAATGTCTGTGTTATTGTCTCCGTCACGTATGGAAGCTTAGAACTGTCCTGGAGGAGTGCTCGGATACTTGAAGTTGTTAAGGCTACCCTCGTGATAAGCGGGAAATACGGGTTCGAGTCCGGCTCCAGCACGTATTTACTTGTGTTGCAAACAGCTGGCGTCAATCCGCATTCGCAAAATGCCAATCAATTTCGTATAATTTACCATAGCAGTAATGGTCAGAACAGTGTCTGTTCCTTCAGACATGCATGCATGTTAGAAGGACATTGTAGTGTGAAGATACGAACACCGTAAAATACCGAAATTATAACCATCGATAACTTAACGTAACGTTAGTTACCTTTGAGATTGGACGTCGTGAGCTGATGTTAGTCGACAATGCCTTCAACACACGAAGTCGTTGTTATCAACATCTCACTGAGTCTGAAGGAGGATGCGTAATAGGGCTAAGAGAGGCTAGAAGTTCCTTCCGCGATACTGCAGAACGACTTGGCAGGAATGTAGCCACTGTGCATGACTGCCGCCAGCGGTGGTCACAACAATGTACGATCGCAAGAAGACCTGGCTCCGGACGCCCATGTGGCACTACCGACAGGGAAGACCATCGTGTTCTGCATATGGTTCTGGCGCATCGTACTGCATCTGCAGCAGCAATCTGGGCAGCACTTGGCATCACAGCGATACAAAGAACTGCTACAATTCGGTTACTTGAAGGGCAGCTCCGAGACAGATGATCTGTAGCGTGCATTCCACTGACCCCAAACCGCCACCATTTGCGACTTCATTGGTGTCAAGCGAAAGCTCATTGGAGGGCAGCTTGGAGGTCTTTTTTGTTTTCTGATGAAAGCTGGTTCTGCCTCGGTACCATTGATGGCCGTGTGTTGGTTAGAAGATAGCCAGTCTGCATGATAGACCTGAAGTACAGGTCCAGGGTGCGATTTCATATGACAGCAGGAGCACTCTTGTGGTTATCCCACGCACCTCGACAGCAAATCTGTGCGTCAGTCTACTGATTCGTTCTGTTGTGCTGCCATTCATGAACAGTATTCCAGGGGGTGTAGCCGCGCAGACTAGCCGTGCGGTCTAGGGCGCCTTGCCACGGTTCGCGCGGCTCCCCCTCCGTCGGAATTTCGAGTCCTCCCTCGGGCATGGGTGTATGTGTTGTCCTTAGTGTAAGTTTAAGGTAGATTAAGTAGTGTGTAAGCCTAGGGACCGATTACCTCAGCAGTTTGGTCCCATAGGAACTTACCACCACCACCACGGGGTGTTTTTTCAACAGAATAACACTCTTCCATATATTTCCGTTGTGACCCAACATTCTCTACAGAGTGTCGACATGTTGCCTTGGCCTGCTCGCGACTGCTACGGTTCGAATCCTGCCTCGGGCATGGATGTGTGTGATGTCCTTAGGCTAGTTAGGTTTAAGTAGTTCTAAGTCCTAGTGGACTGATGACCTCAGATGTTAAGTCCCATAGTGCTCAGAGCCATTTGAACCATTTTTGAACCTTGGTCTGCTCGATCGCCAGACCTGTGTCCACTCGAGCACATATGGGCCATCATCTGACGACAACTCCGACGTCACCCACAAGCTGTATTAACCATTCCTGTATTGACCGACCAAGTGCAACGGGCATGGAACTTCATCCCACAAACTGACATGCGTCACCTGTACAACACAATGCATCCTCGTTTGCATGCTTGCATTGAACAGGTTAATAATGTACCAGCATTTCACATTTGCAACGGTTTACCTCGCGCTTTCGTTAATCCGTGATCATGCAATGTTAATCACTTACATTTGTTATCTAGGCAAATGTATTCCCGAAATTTCATTACTCTACATTAATAATTTACTGGTGTTGCGAAAGTTTTCCGTCAGTGTATTTGATTCATATTGAATATAGGGATTTGGAGACCTGCAATGCGTGATATCTCGTGGTTGCATCAAAGTACTGATATACGACGGTTTCATGAAGGACTTGTGAAAACACTGAAGTCCAAATGAGTTTTCCGAGCCAAGAAAAATTCGAGGTCGGCTACCTATCGTTTTTGGAGCAATACTGATCTCGAAAACGAATGGAAGACCGATACCCTGACGAACAGCGAATCTGTGTCGATATTTAAAAATGTCTGGAATATTAATTTCCCATACCTATTTAGGGAAAACTCGGAAGATTTATCGTTTGATGGTAGGACAGGGACTTGAATTCCTTACCTTTCGTATGCGAGCAATATCTTAATCAGTTATGAAACTCGCTTCGTTATTTTCAATAGGCGTCAGTAATACCAGCCACTGATAATACTATGTCTGCGTCTACATGTACATCTACATCTACATCCACACACATCTATTCTCTGAAAGTATTGTATAGCCGAGTGTACTTCGTGCAGTGCTGTCGCTGACTGTACAAAATGCATCGCTGAAAACTTCAAACTATCACGACCAGTATGCTTTTTGGCCAATGGTCAATCAATCAACTCTCCGCTGGTGAGGCTGGATGTTACTACTTCACGCCCTGTCGCTTTGATTAGCGTTACGTTTCAGTATTCTCGATGCAGTTCGTCTTGTCTTTTAATGATGCAACGTCATATTTCTGTTTAAAACTGAAATCACGTACTTGTCCGTCGAGTCAATTTTTTTTTTTGTGTCCTGTCTTACAGTTATATTGTGGCATATTGATGTCTTTGGAAGACGGCAAGAGTGGCCGAGCGGTTCCAGGCGCTACAGTCTGGAGCCGCGCGACCGCTACGGTCGCAGGTTCGAATCCTGCTTCGGGCATTGATGTGTGTGATATCCTTAGGTTAGTTAGGTTTAAGTAGTTCTAAGTTCTAGGGGACTGACGACCTCAGCAGTTAAGTCCCATAGTACTCGAAGCCATTTTTTTGTCTTTGGAAAATTGGAACACTTGGATAAAATTTAGAGGAAGTTTTAAAATCCGGAATCGTCATTGCTGTTTATTAATACCATCAATATGGTACAAATGATGAGACAAAATCTGCGACTGTTGGTTTCGAACACTGCAAACTAGAACCATTTCTTCCGCCATGCTACATTTCGCGTTTAAAACGTTAGCCACATGGACTGATGTCTAAAAACGTGTGTTCAAAATGCATGCGTGATAAAGACGTCACAATGAAGTGAGCCTTTAAAATTGCCACACCCGGAAGGAAAGCAAACAAAGAAATTTTGTTTATGACGAATGTAATCTGGCAATGTTTGCTTCCCTAAGAGCATCCATACGAGGATACGTCCATCGTGGTGCTGCACGCAGAACCGGAACTCGTCTGAAAGACAACGTGGTGTCACTACCGTCTACTGTTTGACAATGGGTGCACCACTATCGGTGAGTATCTCTCTGTTGCATGAAGGGAAGCTGAGACAATGGCAGCCGTGTTGGCAGTCCGTAGTGCTCCAGATGCCGTCACTCTGTACGAGTGGGTACTTGTTTTTCTGGAATCAAGCGAATTTCCTACCTCAAGCTATGTGACATGGATGTACTTTCCTGTACTGCCGTGCAGACAATAAGTCTGTTACTCTCGAGCGCTAGTCGCTTGGGGCCACTGAGATCATGCCTTCCTGAAACCATCGATTCCCTATTCGCACGGCAGTCGTGCGATCTCGAACGGTACGAGCAAGGAAATCGCGGAACAATTAATGCAATTTTGACAGCGTGACGCTAATTTTGAATGTTTCTTGAGAAGTATTGTGGTGTCTTTGCTGGGGGCAACTTACGTGGTGTGTGTGTGTGTGTGTGTGTGTGTGTGTGTGTGTGTGTGTGTGTGTATAAAGTAGTGTGAGAGAGAGAGGGAGGGAGGAGAGAGAGAGAGAGAGAGAGAGAGAGAGAGAGAGAGAGAGAGAGAGAGATGGATGGATAGAGGAGTGTGAGGAAGGAAGGAAGATTGGGTTTTATGTCCCGTCGACATCGGGGTCGTTAGAGACGGTAGAGGAGTGGGGGGAGCGAACTGAGGATACAGAATTTTATTGGATATTTGAGGGTGTTTGATTATTATATTTTATGTGATGAAGTGTCTCTGCATAGTTCACTGAGCGTTCCAAACAGTGTTTTGTTGCAGTGTTGTATTTTCATTCAAGACTTCCTTTCCTTGTATCACTGCTTTTCGTATGTGATAGTTCATCTCTACATTGAGTGTCTAATAGAGGCTATTGCTTTCTCTGGGGATCTTAAGATAAGTCTGAATATTGTTCTTTTATTCTTCTTTTATGAGCCATGTCACCAGCTTCTCACAAACAGGCAAAATACAAATGCGATTTCTGAATGACAAATCCGTTTCATAATCTTCCCTTTTATTGAGTATGCAGATGGGGTTATTCCTACCTATTTTGTGCCGATGTGTTGCAATGGTAATAATGTGCATATCCAATGTTCATGCCAGTTTGACGTTTCTTGCACGTCGCCTTAATGGTGTACCTATTTTAATTGCCAGCAGTGTAAAAACACAGGCATGTGTGATGGTGGTGCATGGCTACAAAATAGAAGCCTTCATCGAAAAATGTGTATGTTGTTGTTGTTGTTGTTGTGGTCTTCAGTCCTGAGACTGGTTTGATGCAGCTCTCCATGCTACTCTATCCTGTGCAAGCTTCTTCATCTCCCAGTACATACTGCAACCGACATCCTTCTGAATCTGCTTAGTGTATTCATCTCTTGGTCTCCCTCTACGGTTTTTACCCTCCACGCTGCCCTCCAACGGTAAATTTGTGATCCCTTGATGCCTCAGAACATGTCCTACCAACCGGTCCCTTCTTCTTGTCAACTTGTGCCACAAGCTCCTCTTCTCCCAAATTCTATTCAATACCTCCTCATTAGTTATGTGATCTACCCATCTAATCTTCAGCATTCTTCTGTAGCACCACACTTTGAAAGCTTCTATTCTCTTCTTGTCTAAACTATTTATCGTCCATGTTTCACTTCCATACATGGCTACACTCCATACAAATACTTTCAGAAACGACTTCCTGACACTTAAATCTATACTCGATGTTAACAAATTTCTCTTCTTCAGAAACGCTTTCCTTGCCATTGCCAGTCTACATTTTATATCCTCTCTACTTTTACCATCATCAGTTATTTTGCTCCCCAAATAGCAAAACTCCTTTACTACTTTAAGTGTCTCATTTCCTAATCTAATTCCCTCAGCATCACCCGACTTAATTCGACTACATTCCATTCCCCTTGTTATCGGCGAACCTCAAAGTTTTTATTTCTTCTCCATGGATTTTAATACCTACTCCGAATTTTTCTTTTGTTTCCTTTACTGCTTGCTCAATATACAGACTGAATAACATTGGGGATAGGCTACAACCCTGTCTCACTTCCTTCCCAACCACTGTTTCCCTTTCATGCCCCTCGACTCTTACAACTGCCATCTGGTTGCTGTACAAATTGTAAATAGCCTTTCGCTCTCTGCATTTTACCCCTGCCACCTTCAGAATTTGAAAGACAGCATTCCAATCAACATTGTCAAAAGCTTTCTCTAAGTCTACAAATTCTAGAAATGTAGGTTTGCCTTTCCTTAATCTTTCTTCTAAGATAAGTCGTAGGGTCAGTATTGTCTCACGTGTTCCAACATTTCTACGGAATCCAAACTGATCTTTCCCGAGGTCGGCTTCTACCAGTTTTTCCATTCGTCTGTAAAGAATTCGCGTTAGTATTTTGCAGCTGTGACTTATTAAACTGATAGTTCGGTAATTTTCACATGTGTCAACACCTGCTTTCTTTGGGATTGGAATTATTATATTCTTCTTGAAGTCTGAGGGAATTTCGCCCGTCTCATACATCTTGCTCACCAGATGGTAGAGTTTTGTCAGGACTGGCTCTCCCAAGGCTGTCAGTAGTTCTAATGGAATGTTGTGTACTCCCGGGGCCTTGTTTCGACTTAGGTCTTTCAGTGCTCTGTCAAACTCTTCACGCAGTATCATATCTCCCATTTCATCTTCATCTACGTCCTCTTCCATTTCCATAATATTGTCCTCAAGAACATCGGCCCTGTATAGACCCTCTATATACTCCTTCCACGCCCGCATCTCGTGGTCGTGCGGTAGCGTTCTCGCTTCCCACGCCCGGGTTCCCGGGTTCCCGGGTTCGATTCCCGGCGGGGTCAGGGATTTTCTCTGCCTCGTGATGGCTGGGTGTTGTGTGCTGTCCTTAGGTTAGTTAGGTTTAAGTAGTTCTAAGTTCTAGGGGACTTATGACCACAGCAGTTGAGTCCCATAGTGCTCAGAGCCATTTGAACCATTTTTTTTACTCCTTCCACCTTTCTGCTTTCCCTTCTTTGCTGAGAACTGTGTTTCCATCTGAGCTCTTGATATTCATGCAAGTGGTTCTCTTTTCTCCAAAGGTCTCTTTAATTTTCCTGTAGGCAGTATCTATCCTACCCCTCGTGAGATAAGCCTCTACATCCATACATTTGTCCTCTAGCCATCCCTGCTTAGCCATTTTGCACTTTCTGTCGACCTCATTTTTGAGACGTTTGTATTCCTATTTGCCTGCTTCACTTACTGCATTTTTGTATTTTCTCCTTTCATCAATTAAATTCAGTATCTCTTCTGTTACCCAAGTATTTCTACTAGCCCTCGTCTTTTTACCTACTTGATCCTCTGCTGCCTTCACTATTTCATTTCTCAAAGCTACCCATTCTTTTTCTGCTGTATTTCTTTTCCCCATTACTGTCAATTGTTCCCTTATGCTCTCCCTGAAGCTCTTATTCTGGTTCAAACCGTTTCAGAGAACCTTTGAAACTACGTCACATTCGGGTCACGCTTAGCAGAAGTAGCGACAAGACAACATCGCGGACAAGAGCAACGGATGCTGCCATTGAATCACATATTGTCTTTGTTACTAATACCGGGAAAACTGTGGATTAGCAAGGATGGATTCAAAGCTATCTTGTACGAATAAGCGGAAAAACGGTTCCCGCTCTGTGCAGCACAAGTTGACTAACGCGTTAAAGGCAACATGTTTGATAACTAATCAACTATTGATATATGTGAGCGCGAAATATATTTCACTGGGGAACGGACGCGACGCTATCTGTTTGAGGCAAATTATCGTAGGAAGCTAATACGGTCACAACGCACATCATCTGCATCCTACTTGAATTGTTGTCAAAAGACGTTTAACGTTCATATTTCGAAAGATTCCAACAGAAGCCTTTAATAAAACTTTGCTGTAGTTTGTGAATGTTTGACAGAAGTCCGGCCGAAAGTGATTACTTTGAAGGCGGATAAAAGTACTTTGCAGGTTTTGTTACCATCCTGTGGTGCGTTTCTGTGAAATAGGGGCAGTTTCTACGCACTGTGTATTTCCACCATATTGCTTATAACATGCCGTCTACGGTGCGGTTATGATCTGACGCCAAGTGCAAAAGACCTGTGCTGCAACAAAAGACTGCAAATTGACGTTGGCTTTCAGAGACCTCCTCGAAAACCGCATGTTCTTTGCAGAACTCCAGGGTGGAATGCTCAGATGGCGGAAACACCATAAGCGCTAGTGACAGACTTACGTCGTCCAGTGGGTTTGAGAGATGGTTGAAGCAAGACATAGAGAGGCAAGACATAGAGAGGCTCAAATAATACAGTGTTCGGCACCAACGTAACCGAACTTCACAAAAAACAAGGTTTGTACCTTTCATCTCCGAAACAGGCACGTATTCATACAGAGTCAGGTTACGTGAATAGAAACGCTTTTGAGACATGAACCCTACATAAAATACTTGAGCGTTATGCTGGAATTGGCACTGGCATATAGGCAGTGCTGTGTGAACAACAAAATGAAAGCAAGCAGCAGAAACAATATCCTCCGAAAATTTAATACGTTCTTGTTGGGGTGCTAAAGCACAGACAGTAAACACAGCAGCACTGGCAGTTTGCTGTGCCGTCAATGAATATGCCTCTTTCGTATGGTACAGATCCTCCTGCACTAAGCAACTTGATATCGCTCTTAACGAGACACGCATACACATCACCTGGTATCTCGAATGGTATCGCTACAGATAAGATCGACGATCAGTCTGAGATCACTTTACCGACAATTCGACAGGGTGAAACCGCCTAAAAAGAAAGAATTTCGTCTCCCATGTCCCAGCAATGCCCACTTTACGGCAATCGACCGGCTGTCCAAAGATCAAAACCAAGAAATAGCTTCGTCAGGCAACTCACTCACTAGTAGCACCAACCTCAGCCTAAAATGGAGATGTGATCAACTTCAAAAGACCGTCACTGGCTGCAGCTATCAGAAAAAGTGGCTCCTGGTCATCCGGCAAACTTCAAATCCTGAAAACCCTAAACAGACCACTTACTGGAACAACAAGATCGAAAGAATACCTACGAATGGGATACCCAGTACAGCGGAAACTGTGCAATTGTGGTGAACTCCAGACAGCACAGCACATGTGTTGCTACCTGTTTGCTTCACCCAGTGCAGTCTCGAACGCATCATGTCAGCAACTCCTAATGCAACTGACTTCTACGCTTCTAGGCTATACTAGGCTAACTGACCTGTTTTGTTTTGTTCACACTTAATTGTCAGTCTTCTATTGCTTACTATATGCGTTACAAGCACAGTAAATGTACTAGTCGCTTCTATTCCCTTAATTAATGGAGATTAGTGTTTTAGCGTCCCGTCGACAACGAGGCCACAAGAGACGGAGTACAAGCTCGGAATATGGAAGGATAGAGAAGGAAAGCGGCTGTGCCCTTTCGATGGAACCATCCCAGCATTTTCCTTAAGCGATTTGGAGAAATCACGGAAAACATAAACCTGGATGGCCAGACGCGAGTTTCAACCGTCGCCCTCCCGAATGCGAGTCCATTGTGATTAACAACTGCGCTACCCTGTTCGGTCTATACCATTAACCTGTGCTCTTTGTTCTTATTTCAATTCGGTATGACGCTTCTGAAAACAATATGGAAATAACATTACTTACTTAAGCAGAGACAAATGTCAGTAAGTTTCATTATACACTCCTGGAAATTGAAATAAGAACACCGTGAATTCATTGTCCCAGGAAGGGGAAACTTTATTGACACATTCCTGGGGTCAGATACATCACATGATCACACTGACAGAACCACAGGCACATAGACACAGGCAACAGAGCATGCACAATGTCGGCACTAGTACAGTGTATATCCACGTTTCGCAGCAATGCAGGCTGCTATTCTCCCATGGAGACGATCGTAGAGATGCTGGATGTAGTCCTGTGGAACGGCTTGCCATGCCATTTCCACCTGGCGCCTCAGTTGGACCAGCGTTCGTGCTGCACGTGCAGACCGCGTGAGACGACGCTTCATCCAGTCCCAAACATGCTCAATGGGGGACAGATCCGGAGATCTTGCTGGCCAGGGTAGTTGACTTACACCTTCTAGAGCACGTTGGGTGGCACGGGATACATGCGGACGTGCATTGTCCTGTTGGAACAGCAAGTTCCCTTGCCGGTCTAGGAATGGTAGAACGATGGGTTCGATGACGGTTTGGATGTACCGTGCACTATTCAGTGTCCCCTCGACGATCACCAGTGGTGTACGGCCAGTGTAGGAGATCGCTCCCCACACCATGATGCCGGGTGTTGGCCCTGTGTGCCTCGGTCGTATGCAGTCCTGATTGTGGCGCTCACCTGCACGGCGCCAAACACGCATACGACCATCATTGGCACCAAGGCAGAAGCGACTCTCATCGCTGAAGACGACACGTCTCCATTCGTCCCTCCATTCACGCCTGTCGCGACACCACTGGAGGCGGGCTGCACGATGTTGGGGCGTGAGCGGAAGACGGCCTAACGGTGTGCGGGACCGTAGCCCAGCTTCATGGAGACGGTTGCGAATGGTCCTCGCCGATACCCCAGGAGCAACAGTGTCCCTAATTTGCTGGGAAGTGGCGGTGCGGTCCCCTACGGCACTGCGTAGGATCCTACGGTCTTGGCGTGCATCCGTGCGTCGCTGCGGTCCGGTCCCAGGTCGACGGGCACGTGCACCTTCCGTCGACCACTGGCGACAACATCGATGTACTGTGGAGACCTCACGCCCCACGTGTTGAGCAATTCGGCGGTACGTCCACCCGGCCTCCCGCATGTCCACTATACGCCCTCGCTCAAAGTCCGTCAACTGCACATACGGTTCACGTCCACGCTGTCGCGGCATGCTACCAGTGTTAAAGACTGCGATGGAGCTCCGTATGCCACGGCAAACTGGCTGACACTGACGGCGGCGGTGCACAAATGCTGCGCAGCTAGCGCCATTCGACGGCCAACACCGCGGTTCCTGGTGTGTCCGCTGTGCCGTGCGTGTGATCATTGCTTGTACAGCCCTCTCGCAGTGTCCGGAGCAAGTATGGTGGGTCTGACACACCGGTGTCAATGTGTTCTTTTTTCCATTTCCAGGAGTGTATCTTGAACTAGAAATCATGGCACTAAACACCTTTCTTCGAAGCTGGAGATTTCATCTTTGAATGTGCAACGGTGTCTACACATACGGAAACAATGATCAGCAGTAGTTTTAAATAGTTAACCCGAATAGCTTCTGATTCTGGAACTATCATATTACACTTATTATACAGATATTTCACCATATGAAGTTCATTATATGTCGTCTTAACGAACAGCTTCGTTCATTCAGGAAATGGAAGAGTGGATTTATTTTTTAACTGTGTTGGAAAGAAATCGAGTTCGGAGAGGCAAAATAATTCATCTAGTTGTCAGCTACAGCAAACAGCAGCACGTTTAAATCACTGCAGCGTTACCCTAACATTCTTCTTGCCCGTCGCGGTTAAAAGCGATAGCCACACGTAAATGGTGATTATGTGGTTTTTAAAAGGATTTATTTTGCGGTTCTCTCTGTGTGCTATCTGAACTAGCGTAAATACAGTTTAAAATATAACTGCAAATGCATAAACATCGTTGATGTGAGTTGCCGTACACACACACACACACACACACACACACACACACACACACACACACAAGGGTACAGCGTACTCTGGACGAACTGTATCGTATCTGACCGTTTGTTTACTTGTGTTTTCCAGAACACTTTGCTGGCACTACCTCATAAGAACATGTTATGCAATGTCGAAATGGTCTCAAGAGTATTTTGTCAAATGCAATCGATAAGATACATTCCAGTCACCGTCCTCATTAATCGATGGAACTCGGTTGCGGAGTATTGGACGATGGTCACATTAGCGCGAGGAGAAGAAGAGTGGCTAATTTTAGTATTCTGTCGACGTCAACGTCACTACAGGCTGTGCACTAGAGGTCAGTTGGACACTGGAGGAGAATGACATTTCCTTGCGCATGTTCAGAGGAAAATACAGGTTATCTCACTTATGATGGCTAGTTACGAAACCAAGAAAAGGAAGACTAGGATTTAACGTCCTGTGGACGGAAAAGTCATTAAGGACGGGCCTAGCACTGGAAAATTTCTCATTAATAAGACCCCACTGTAGTAAGGGATCACGAATTTAGTATTGAGAGGAAGTGTCAGGGATAAGAATCATAGAGCGGGCCTAAGAGATGAAAACAATAAGTAGACTCAGAAGGAAGGAAGTTGCAGTAGTTATTCGGAGATGAAGAGGCATGCTAGGGATACAGCAGCATGAGGAGCTGCATCAAGCCAGTTTTCGGACTGAAGACAACAACACACAACAACTTTAGCAACCATAGCGCCATCTCAGACTGCGCGAAAAAAGAATTCAAGTCCGTGCCATGACATCACGATTTATGTGTTTGGTGCACTGCCCTTCTTTACTTATATCGCTGGTTTTTCGCAAAACGTGGATGAATCAAAAACTTTCTGCCGGCAAATGACAACGGTATCATTGTGAAAACTGTCGAATGTAATATTATATGATTAAGATAATGGATAAGATATGCATGTGGCTGAATTTCACTTAACTGTAGGAAAAATCTGTGGATAGAGATGATGACAGCTCTTGTACAAGCGAAATTTTAGTATCACAAGACGTAAAAAATCTGTGAAGTTGGACACTTTCAACAGTTGGATTGAATGGTTGAATGGGTTGGAGAGTAAAGGGACGAAATTCATGCAAACAGATCTGCGGTTAAAATCATTCCCAAAAGGAGTCGGGGAAAGTAAAAAGGCGTAAGATTAACTGGGAAGCACACTGAAAGAGAAAACGAAGGAAGCAAACAAAAAGTGGGAGAAACGTGCACTAAAAGGAAAAAAAGCGGTGGAAGGTATTATAATAATATAGCAGATGGCCTGGGCTGGCTGATTGCAAGAATAAAAAAGGATGAGCCAGGCACTCTGCAACACACTAAAATCTCCAGCCGAAAAGCACAAGGCTAAAGAAACACAATTAGGGAAAAGACGAACATCAAGGCGAACAAAGAGCAAGGAAAGAGCGAGGAAGAGTTAAAAAAAGAGGGAGGGCGAAGGCCTGGCGGAGAAGGCCAGACGCCCACCCTTAGATTGAGTGACATAGCCTCCCTCTCCGACAAAACCTCCCTCTCCGACAAAACCTCCCTCTCGAAGAAAACGTAAAACTAGATAGCCGTTCAGACATTGTGCCCTAACGCCGTAGGCCGTGTGGCGGTAAGATGAAAAATCCGCCTTAGGGCGGCTAAAATTGGGCAGTCCAACAAGATGTGGACAACAGTCAATTGGGAACCACAGCGACACTGAGGTGGGTCCTCGCGACGTACGAGGTGATCGTGAGTCAGCCAAGTATGGCCGTTGAGGAGCCGGCAAAGGACAACAGAATCTCTGCGAGTGGCTCACATGGATGACCACCACACATTCTTTGTCTCCTTAATACGTAGTTTATTTGGTGTACTGAGGGTGCGCCATTCAGTATCCCAGATCCCAAAAACTTTACGACGTAAGACCTATCGGAGATCAGTCTCCGGTGTGCCGACCTCTAGGGTCAGTTTACCAGTATCCCGTTTGTTCAGCCTGTCAGCAAGTTCATTGTCCGGGATCCCGACATGTCCTGGGGTCCAAATGAAGAACAATGAACGTCCACTGTTTCCGAGGGCATAAAGAGACTCCTGGATAGTCATTAGCAAAGGATGGCGAAGGAAGCACTGGTCGAGAGCTTGTAGGCTGCTTGAGTCACTACAAATTACGAAGGACTCACCTGCGCAGGAGCGCATATGCCCAAGAGCGCGAAAGATGGCAGTGAAAACACTGCAGCCATCCGGCAAGGAGCACTGTTCAGTTTGTCCGGTGTGAGCGTAAGCGAAGACAACGTGACCATCGACCTTCGCGCCATCGGTGCAGACTATTTCTGAGCCATGAAACTCGCCGAGAAGAGAGAAAAATTGCCGGCGACGGACCTCAGGTAGAACTGAGCCTTTTGAGCCTTGCGACGGGTCCAAAAGAAGCTGAGGCCGAGGCATGGAAAATGGAAGTGTATGTGAGTGAACCCGCAGGAATGATGGTTGTGGGAAAGTCTCGAGTTCAGTGAGAAGGTATCGGACACGGGCTGAAATCAGTTGGCTTATTCTGACATATTTGTTTGACACGTTCACGCCGGCGTATCCACTGGTGGCGCGCGCTCAACTCTACAAGCTATCCTACCAGCAAAACACTAAAGTATGATGCATTGCCTGTAATCCAAACGCAACGAACAGCTGTGAATACAATTTTGAGTGGCCCTTCAACGAGAGAACTTTGTGAACAAGTGATGTATCACATAATTTGTGATTTATTTGGCCTAAAACTATTTTGTTATATGACATCTCTCGTTTTTTTAAAGAATGGACTTACACCACTTTCAAAAAAAAATGTCAATAAATTGAAGTAGTAACCTAGGGCGTCTGAATGCGACCGCCGCCCCACGGTGAGAAACATGAAAAGCGGCGCCTCCAGATGAGGGGAGGCGTGAACACGCGCGTCGCCCCACACCGAGGAACGCGTCTCGTGAACGTGTTAATTTCCTACAGACTTGTCTTGAAGCAGTCACGGCACAAGCTCTGCCGCACTCTCCTCACATTCACTTCTTATGAGACAATAAGTTCAGATGTATGGTAACTTACCCCACATGTGTACAGAGGTCTGTCTACTTTCTAGCAGAATCTGGTCCCCGACTTTCTAAATATTTTCTGGTGTGATGCCAATTGACGGCCGACCGAAACGTTCGTCATTAGTCAATGTTCGTCCGTTTTTGGACCGCTTGTAACGGTCGTAAGTCTGTGTCTGGCTTAAAACGTTGTCTCGAAAAGTTTCTTCGACATTTGGCGCGTTTATGCAACGGTTCTCCTAAGTTTAAAACAAAATTTTATACAGAAACATTACTCTTTCAAACCAACCAACCCCAACACCTCAGGCTCAAGGAAACACTACAATGGAAGTATGCTGAATAATAACCAACTAAACCCATCGACTCACAGCCACTTGCCACATTGATTCAAGAGTGGTGTCTGGCGAGATATCTAGCAGTAATCGGTGCACTCGTAACCATTTAGACGCCAAATTTAAATTTCTGGTGGTTACTACCTCGTAAATAAATTACTATAAACTAAGTGGCGCCTTTAGGCAATCACAGAATATAGGCATCCTTTCTGATTAGTTATCTGTGGTGTGAGAAGATCTCAGAACCTCCCACTTAGGCAAGAAGAGTGTGAGACGAAGTACATCAGAGTGGTTGGTAAAATATGCTTTTATCGTGCCAGACAGCGAGCAATCGAGTTCTGGAGTGGTTGCGGTAGAGAGAAGGAAGTTATCGTGCAAGCTGCTGCCGTCAAGGGCGGCTCGTATAGTTAATGAAAAAGAGTGCTGCGTACGCCGCCAACTCCATATTTCACCAGTATTTAGAAGAAAGATGTTTACACGGCCATTCATAATTTTCGCGTTGCGGCAATAAATTGCAGACACTGCTAGCGCTGCAAAATCGGCTTCCCTGACGTGGCACGCGGCACTGTGCAGCATTCTGCATTATTCAGCGAACTTCTGCTGTTAAAAAACGAGAGCAAAAACTGAACCAGGTGAACGAGCGTGTACAAACTCACCACCTCTATTACATACGGGCGTTTAACGAACAACCCATCTCTCTCTACGTGATGCGATACATTTTCCACAGAAATGTTTGAGCCGTTTGCCGTTTTAGATATTCTGGCTGACATCACCCGTTATGTATGCAAATAGAATACCTGTTGTACGCCGGTAACAGCAGTTGGTCTTGGCAACGCACACTTGAATGATTGCACTAGGAAATGACAAATGAAGATAAAGTAGCAACCAAAAAGTCTTATTCAAACTTAGGTAGGTAATTTTAGATTGCCCAAAGATAATTTGCACAACATTCCTTGCTGATGTGAAATGTGTCCATATATTCCCTAGCCCTCATACTGATCATTTACATAGCTGCCCTTAAGCTCACTCATTTTCTGATGATGACAAATGAATTTTTTTAGGTTTATAATCGCGGAGAAAACCATATACAAATATAGGAAGGCTTTAGAAGTCGAACACAAGCTTACATAGGACAAAATTAGGGACGGAAATAAGTCATGTCGTTTCGGAACGAACCGTACCCGCATTTCCTTAACCCACGGGGCGAATCAGGAGGATAGGTACATTCTGTGAGGGGTGACAGTATTAGTGTTTCTGAACAAAAGATGTCATCTGAACGTTCACGTTCTTAACAGTTTTCGAGGAAACTAATGAAACCAATGGGGAACAGAAAGAATGCAGGTGACAGGAAATGAAACATTGTGATCTAATGTTTTGTTTAATTGTGTACATTTCCTCACAAAAGGCGTTCAGAAAGTCCACCGCCAGCTGCAATGAATTTTGCAGCTCTTTTACACAGCTGCTGTGTTACTGATCTGAGCGTATTCGTACGGTCTCTTACTTGAGGGCTCAACGCCCCACCATGCGCTAGTGAAGTGCGCATTGAAATAGTAAGTAAAGACAATACTGCATAGCCTATTATCACTTTGGTTGTATTCGCATGTGAGTGTTGGTGAAGAAGGACTTGCGACTGATGCGAGTGATTTTCAAACAGTTGTATGTCGAACGCGGTTCAGAAAAGGGTATATGTTCATTTGAAGCTTTTTGTTCTGAATCACCAATACTATCAGCTATCAAAGCATATACGTTCCCTCCTGACTTACCCTATATATAGGGAAACACGGGAAACCTAATTCCAAACGACTCCACTGAGATTTAAGCTCTGTTCCTTCCGAATACGAGTGCAGCGCATTTGTCACCGTGCCATGTCTGAAATCCTTTGTAGAAACGTAAAAGCCTAGCGTAAGTAACACCACCGTACGATCAAGTTCTGTGGATTACTTCCCACTCGAGAAATCCACTTCATAAACTCCTCTATAAATTTGACGGAGTGGAACGCAACTGTTTAGTTCGACGCACGTCTTGCAAGCGTCAACTGAAACATTATACCGCAAGAATGGGAATAGTGCAGGCAGCTCGTTGTAGCACATTGTAGATACGCTGAGGGACAGGATTACAAAGTTTACAGCCTGGCAGATCTAGAGGAGGAGACAGAATAGAAAATTCGCTTCTTATGCAGGGTCTTGTACCAAAACGATCTGACCAGTTAGAACGCAACTTCATTATATGCTAAAATTACCAGATGAAATAGCTGCAGTTTGGAAGCCTTCATTGAGGACGCTGACACGATGACTTCCAAGACCTCACACTACTACTGTGATCACTAAAGAGTCCCGCTGAGGATACAACAAGTAGCACGTTGTGAAAAAATTCTAAACGGGAGTAATCGCTTCGGACATGCCTCTCCCAAGAGCGTGACGTCCAATGAAGCCTTTCTTTGTCCAGTCTACGAAATCGTGCTTCGCCCGCTGGATCTCCTGCTAGTCTATAGCTACACGGGTTGGACAAAATGATGTGAATATTGGCCTAACACGGTGTACCGTTCGCCACGCACGGTACGGTGGCTTGCGGGTTATGTATGTAGATGCAATGCCACCAGAGGCACCCGAAGTACACAGACGAAAAATATCGCAATGCAAAGAAGGAGTTTTTTGGAAATAAACTAAAGTTGGTAGGCGTGTTTCTACATCTGAAAGATGACGTCTGTTCAAATTTCGCTCCAGTTGCGTAAGAGTGACGCTAGTACCGCCACTATGAGGATGCGAATCAGGTTTGCTTTAAATATAGGTTGCAACGCGTGTAACGTTAGTTACCGTTGAGACTGGACGTAGCGAGTTGGTGTTAGTCGGGACAGCCTTTAAGATGAGGAAGACGTCAATATCAGCAGCTCACAGAGTATGAACGATAGATGGCCGCGGTTCGGGTGCTACGTGGCACTACCTAGAGGGAAGACCGTCGTGTTTGGCTTAAGCATGTTGCATATTATACTGCGTCTGCAGCAGCAATTCGAGGAACAGTTGTGAGACGGCCTGCTAAACCCGTAGGACAGGACAGGTAGTTTAAGCTGTGGAAAGGGGCCAATAAGCAGCTGTCAGTTACACTCGAACATAAACCTTTTATTTGGTCAAACATTACAAGAGCCAAGAAAATTAAAAAAAAAAACAGCTTTAGTTTAGGAACTTAATTAGCGGCTGAATGCGCCGTAAAATATCATGCCTTAAGGGAAACACCACTTCAATTTAAAAACGGCTGAAAGCCGATAACTTGAAGGTTAACCAAAATCAGAAATTTAAAAGGCAATGCCTTATCTTAAAACAGTTCCTTAATTAGTCTGAAGGCCCAACGAATCTGACACTTTAAGAGCAAACGCCGGCCGCGGTGGTCTAGCGGTTCTGGCGCTGCAGTCCGGAACCGCGGGACTGCTACGGTCGCAGGTTCGAATCCTGCCTCGGGCATGGGTGTGTGTGATGTCCTTAGGTTAGTTAGGTTTAAGTAGTTCTAAGTTCTAGGGGACTTATGACCTAAGATGTTGAGTCCCATAGTGCTCAGAGCCATTTGAACCATTTTTTTAAGAGCAAACAACTTAAATTCTAAATCGGCTGAAGGCCCAACACTTAAGACTCAATAACATAAATTTTTAAAAATGCCAAAGGCCTTACGTAAAAGTTCCCATTGCTACGAGGTACGTGGCTCACCGATCCTGGAACCGAAAGTTGAGTTTTGACTTAATCTACCAGCAAGTCACGACTCTTCACATTGTGTCGTTTGGAGTTCGTTGTCGGCTGTTGGGATATTCCCGCTAGCAACAACGTGGGTTTTCAAGCTGGCAAATTTTAGCCACCCTCCGGTGGAGATTAACTGTACTTGGTTATTTGGATTGGAGTGCACCAGTGGAATCTTCTGCCTTGTGGCCGTTAACGTTCCGGTTACCTGCCCTGGCCGTTGACATAAATTCAGGCAGCGTATTTTCCTCATCGTGTTGTCTTTGTCCAGCACGGTGTGTAGTCTGACAGCTCAATTGCTGGTGGGCGCCAATACCTTCTACGTTGTTCCATTGAATTCCCTTTTGTGTGCTGGTCAGCTGAAGCGGAAGTTATCTTGTCGGTGGGTCCGTTGACTGTCTGTCGGTTGGGTTGTTGTCGGATCGACAATGGTTGGGCCATCTGCCTGTCTGACCTAAGCGAGCGTTAGTGTTTGAATTCCAGGCCGACCCTCGGAAGTTCTGAGCGCCCTTGGGTGTACCGCCTTTTCTTCTTTATTCTTGTTGTTTGTACTTGTATGGCTTCTAGCCGATTTTTAGATTAAGGTTGTTTTGGTTTTAAGGCGCCAGATGGTCATTTGTTGATTAGAAGGAGCACAGTTGAGCGTCAGCAACCAGTCCATCTGCGGCGTAGATTGACTGGACCCACACCTAAACTTATGATTGGGTGCGACTCCGTATGACAGCAGGAGCACTCTAGTGGTTATGACACACACACTGATTGCAAATTTGTACGTCAGTATGCCGATTCATGAACAGCATTCCAAGAAGTGTTTTCCAGCAGGATAACGCTTGCCCACATATCACTTTAGTAACCCAACAATCTCTATAGAGTGCCGACATGTTGCCTTGGCCTGATCGATCATCAGACTTGTCTCCAACCGAGCACGTATGGAACATCATCAGACCTCAACAGCAGTGTCATCCACAACCAGCGTTAGCCATCCCTGTAGTGACTGACCAAGTGCAACAGGCAAGGAACTCCATCCTACAAACTGACAAATGACACTTGTACGGCACAATGCATGCAAATATTGCATACTTGCATTCAACATTCTGTCGGTTTCACCAGTTATTAATGTACCAGCATTTCCAATTTGCAATGGCTTTTCTCGCGCTTACATTAACATATGAATCTGCAACGTTAATCACTGAAGTATGTAACCTTGACAAATTTATTCCAGAAATTTCATTACTATGCGTTAAATATTTCTTGGTGTTGGGAGTTTTTTCCGACAGTGTAGCTTAGATCATTATTTGAATCGCTGCATATAAATCTGGAACGGTACTCGACATAATTCAGTACCTTTCCGCGCAAATACCATGGTCCTGTATCTAAAGAGGTACTTCACTAGGATATTGGAACCTGAGTTTTTTTCTTTAACGTGGCCACAATGAATCGATATAATTCAAATACGGTGATTGCGGAGGACAGAACATAAGTGTTCTTTTATCTTCATGCCCACCAAATCGGCTGCGGATATTTGTAGTCTTGGAAAGACGCAATTCAATGCTAAGAGCAATACTTCCACCACTGCATGAACATTGTCACATTAAACGGAAGCTCAGAACTTACCAATTAAGTTTTCCTCATAAGGAGCCTAAAGCCTATCAAATACAAAAATACGTCCGCCTAAACTATTTCATCGCGTGCAGCACGCTAATTAAACAAGAGAAGAGAGCTTCAGACGTATGCTTTTACTGGTGCGCTCCATATTTTTTTGTCTTCTGCTTCTTACTAGAATCATGTGAGTTGGTGTATTTGTTACCTCACTAAACTGGCTTTCGGCAGGGCACTGAATCAAGTCTACATCCAGCCACACGCATTTAGTTTCTCCATGGTTTCCTCTAAATTTCTCAAGACAAATGTCGGAATAGTAGTTTGATGGGAGATGTCCGATTTTCCTTCTCGCTTACCTGCAGTGCGAACTGGTGCTCCATCTGTAGCGACAATATCGTCAGTGGAACGTTAAAGCCTAATTCTTCATTCTTGATACCATTGTCTTAGAGTATTTCCTCTTCAGGGGACTTCGCTTCTTCGTATCTTAGAGCTCCATTTTCGTCTTCTGGGAGCAGACCAAAAATTACTATGTTAATGACATCCTGGCATCTCTGGTTAGGTTGTCTATGTGTCACCTGGCATTGGTTTCCAGTTTGCATGCAGTTTTGTTATTAGTAGGTGGTGCTGTATTACAGAACAAGTCCACACCAGTGAAATCGAACTTCCCTCTCTTTCTCCTTAATGTGAGGCATGCCAAATCCTTGCTGGACAGCGTCGTTGGAGCAATGTCCATTATCAAACGTAACATTCGTATTTCCATACCACGGAAATGTGTTTCAGTGGTAATCCGAGTCATGCAATGCTACGGAATGAATGAACATTTTGTATATCTTGGTTCTTAATAACACTGTAATCCGTTTCACGAACAGCACCTCAGTGACCTGTCATCATCGTGTACAGTCAGTTTCGATTCCAGTTCGTTCACCGCTACTGATACTGCCATCACTTTCTAGATGGGTCGCGAGGTATTGGAATACGTTTACTCGTCGGAATGCAAAACAATTTTATTGGGCTGTATCCTAGGTTTTGAGCTGTTGCAACGTTGGAATCACTTTTTATCTGATTAATTACTGACTTTTCTTTTTATTCACTGGGGGTCTGCCAATAACAGTTCTTCCATGCAGTGTTCCTATTAGATGCGAAAATGCTCTTTAATGCCTGCTGTTTATATTGACACGTTTTGGTTCCTCTTTTCCCAGCTGTTGCTTTCAATAGATTCAGTGCTCTTAACACTGTATACTCGTACTACGATGAAACTGTACAACTGATCTCGATACCACTAGCAGCTTCCGATCTCTGTCAAAGATGCTCCAGTTGTCCGAGAACTTTCAATTTGTTCTCGTTTTGAGTCTGTGATTCTCATCATGATGGCAGATTAACGCAGAACCAACCATCACAGATATAACAGGAACTCAGAACGTTCCCAAAGGTGATGTAGTACAACAGAATAAAATATAACATCTATCTTTTATGTATAAGTCAGAAAATACACTCCCGGAAATGGAAAAAAGAACACATTGACACCGGTGTGTCAGACCCACCATACTTGCTCCGGACACTGCGAGAGGGCTGTACAAGCAATGATCACACGCACGGCACAGCGGACACACCAGGAACCGCGGTGTTGGCCGTCGAATGGCGCTAGCTGCGCAGCATTTGTGCACCGCCGCCGTCAGTGCCAGCCAGTTTGCCGTGGCATACGGAGCTCCATCGCAGTCTTTAACACTGGTAGCATGCCGCGACAGCGTGGACGTGAACCGTATGTGCAGTTGACGGACTTTGAGCGAGGGCGTATAGTGGGCATGCGGGAGGCCGGGTGGACGTACCGCCGAATTGCTCAACACGTGGGGCGTGAGGTCTCCACAGTACATCGATGTTGTCGCCAGTGGTCGGCGGAAGGTGCACGTGCCCGTCGACCTGGGACCGGACCGCAGCGACGCACGGATGCACGCCAAGACCGTAGGATCCTACGCAGTGCCGTAGGGGACCGCACCGCCACTTCCCAGCAAATTAGGGACACTGTTGCTCCTGGGGTATCGGCGAGGACCATTCGCAACCGTCTCCATGAAGCTGGGCTACGGTCCCGCACACCGTTAGGCCGTCTTCCGCTCACGCCCCAACATCGTGCAGCCCGCCTCCAGTGGTGTCGCGACAGGCGTGAATGGAGGGACGAATGGAGACGTGTCGTCTTCAGCGATGAGAGTCGCTTCTGCCTTGGTGCCAGTGATGGTCGTATGCGTGTTTGGCGCCGTGCAGGTGAGCGCCACAATCAAGACTGCATACGACCGAGGCACACAGGGCCAACACCCGGCATCATGGTGTGGGGAGCGATCTCCTACACTGGCCGTACACCACTGGTGATCGTCGAGGGGACACTGAATAGTGCACGGTACATCCAAACCGTCATCGAACCCATCGTTCTACCATTCCTAGACCGGCAAGGGAACTTGCTGTTCCAACAGGACAATGCACGTCCGCATGTATCCCGTGCCACCCAACGTGCTCTAGAAGGTGTAAGTCAACTACCCTGGCCAGCAAGATCTCCGGATCTGTCCCCCATTGAGCATGTTTGGGACTGGATGAAGCGTCGTCTCACGCGGTCTGCACGTCCAGCACGAACGCTGGTCCAACTGAGGCGCCAGGTGGAAATGGCATGGCAAGCCGTTCCACAGGACTACATCCAGCATCTCTACGATCGTCTCCATGGGAGAATAGCAGCCTGCATTGCTGCGAAAGGTGGATATACACTGTACTAGTGCCGACATTGTGCATGCTCTGTTGCCTGTGTCTATGTGCCTGTGGTTCTGTCAGTGTGATCATGTGATGTATCTGACCCCAGGAATGTGTCAATAAAGTTTCCCCTTCCTGGGACAATGAATTCACGGTGTTCTTATTTCAATTTCCAGGAGTGTAGTATCTATAACTGAAATGTCTATACCATGGATCTTATATTATTTTGTCCATGTTCTGTAGGTCTCATGGTTATTGTGAAATTGTGACGTTCTGCTGTTAATCAGCTGCACCGTTGCGGAAAGCCGCTACAGCTCAGGCTTCTAACACGCACTTCGCTAGTCAACCACATACGAGCTGTCGCAATTTGATCATTTCTTCGTCCTTGAGACCGGATACCGACAGCAAAGTTCAGCGTTCCAGCTATTTACAGACGTCCAAATTCTGTATGTTTCTTTTCAAGTGCTGACTGTAGTGTCTTGTCTGTTAACTGCTATTGATGCTGCAACCCAAGATAGCGTAGTTGTTCGGAGTGATACGACCGCTAGGGGTGAGGAGGAGGAGGAGGAGGAGGAGGAGGAGGGGAGGGGGTGGAGAGTCGTTCTTCTGACTGGCGTCCTACTCTCCCACCCAGGCGTTGTGGGTTCGGTGGGCTGGCGGGAACTACAAGAACCCGTCGGAGTTGAAGGCAGTCGGAGCAGCGTAGAAGTAGGTCAGGAAAAACTTTATTATTCATCAAACCAGAGCATATAATGGTGAGAGCCGTCGTCCAGTGGGTCCTGCGTCGATATGCGGCGTCTTCGTGTCGGTATAGCGGCAGTGATCACCCCCCAACTCACGCACGCTGCTGGGAGGCAGCGCATCGACAAGGCACTAAGCAGAGCCCGCACTGGGGATTTTCACGTCCCCAATAGCGGATTTTAGCGACAGTCCAAGGACGTTTCCGGCGGATTGTTGATCTGCAGTCTCCACCTTTGAGCTAGTGGAGGCGCAACCGCGAGAGCGTTATCCGCAGTTGAGGGAATTGCCGATCCGGCCTCTCAGTAGGTACACAGACGCGCGGATTTCTGCACGGGGCTCGTTCAGCCAAGTCCGTGACATTCCGCGAGCCGCTGGCTGGAGCTCTACTGCGGCAGAAGGCGGCTACCCTGCCGTCTTTCTCACACGATTTTAAAGATACTATCCACTAAAAAAATAGTTTTTACGTCAGTTATAGCTTTATATGTCAGCTTCATCATGAAGTGCCTATCATTTCCCTATCAGTCATAGTTATTGCGATATTTCGCATATAAGTAACACACCGCCTGAAATTTTAAAAGTTTTCAATGGTAAATAGGCGTCTCTATGAATTTGGATTTGGTGCATTTCAGACCATATATTCTGTTCATGACATTTAGCTAACATACTGCATTTTTCTTGAGACTTGGGAGGAGATCTACCTATGACCAGTCTCGAGATCGCGCGCGTCAGCAGTAAGACTAACATGACTGAATGAAATACTCGTAACATCCCTCATATCTCAGCTTGACCTAACGAAATACTCATAACACCCCTCGTACCTCGCAAACGGTCTGAGATATCGAAACACGAATTTGGTAAATTACAGCATGCAAAGAACAGAGTATTTTTCCATATGGTAAAAAAACGGAACTTCCTTATCTACCGTGACATACGAGTAACTGCAGACTTTTCCATTGAAATGATGTAATTCTTTAAGATTCAAATGGTTCAAATGGCTCTATGGACTATGGGACTTAACATCTGAGGTCATCAGTCCCCTAGACTTAAAACTACTTAGACCTAACTAACCTAAGGACATCACACACACCCATGCCCGAGGCAGGATTCGAACCTGCGGCCTCAGCACGGTTCCGAACTGACGCGGCTAGAACCGCTCGGCCACAGCGGCCAGCAATTCTTTAAGAGTCATCGATAGCTTGTGAAATATTAATTAGTGTGGATTTTCAACAAGATAATTGAATAAACCACAGTTTTATTTTTATACCGACAATGTGCTTTTTCATAAGCTTTTGACCTGATTTATCCTCAGTTCCTCGTCTAATACACCACCGCTTCAGTATTCTACCGCTATTGCAACTGTATTAGGATGTTAGCTAGGTGACACTGTGTGAACTCCGCTTCTTTATGTCAAAAGCAGACAGAAATGTATTGATACTCGTAATTCACCACAGATGAATGAGTGGTTTTCAGGTGACTGCAATTTTTGTTGCTGCAAGTATAGTAACAACGTTCACATCGAAGAACTTAACACAATTGTACAGTAAAATACCTTTTTTGTGAAAACTGACACTTGAACATTACACATACAAGAAGTAAAAAAATATGGAGTACGAGATAGGCGAAACATTTCTAGACAACATTCAATCTGTGGACCAAAGTTTTGTAAAAACTAACACCACTGACAAACGAGGGAATACCTCAAAAACGTGCAACCAGACAACGTTTCGTGATGGGCGCGAAAATCCGACATAATATATCATAAGTAACATAAACGTCTTCTGTAATGAACTTTTTTTGGATGCAGAAAGCAAGTCAGATGTAAATGTGTCTCATTATAGACTACTGATGATGCCAAAATCCGAGCTAGTCGTAGCCACAGCACTGATTGCGTGAAGGGCTTGACGTTAAAATCTTTATAATTTCTTTTGCCTCTAAAATTCAGGGAACCTCTCTCAAACCATTGAGGAAGATAGATGGCAGGTTTCGGTGTTCTGCAAGACACGGAATGGAGGTGATCATTTTCGGCAATTTTTCATTTTCTAAAGACGACTTTTTAGGTCCATAGCGATCAGATCAGCTAGGTCGTAACTTCGGAGAGCTAGTATGCAATCGTTGTTACTTTTCCTATAGTGGGCAGCTGTCATTACAATTAGAGTGGCTTGATACTTAGAATTTATTAATTTCTTCAGAATTTATATGAAACAGACGGCAATCGAGGGTAACAAAAACGAAGTAATAATTATCTACCATCTGAAGACGGATACCATCCTCTGAAATGCATCTATGAACACTGAAAACGAGTCCTACAGTTAATTTTTACCGTATTTTGTTTGTGTATAATACGTGAGGAATCTACGTTAAAAGACTAATTTCGCCATCAAGATTATGTTTACCTTAATATCATTTATTTGCCACAGTTTTCAGTTCTTTCTTGTCATATTTACGCAACAGTGAAAATTCAGGACACTTACTGTTCATCAGTTTTTGATAAATCCCTTATCTTCGTTCTGTATTTAACTGCTCCGTAACTGATGTAGTTGATCCCTCTATTAATTCCGACAATTTGAGGAACTTTTCCCGTCTTCTTTGTTGCGGATCGGATAATGCTGTACTCTCAGAAAGATGTTTACAAATTTTGTAACGAAATGGGTGGAAAATCTTCAAGATGTCGTTATGAAACCTTTTTGGCGAAAAGAAGGAACTTTCAGTTGCTTAAGGGATGAAAAATGTAGTACTTACATGGAAAACGGTCGGTACTGTAAAAGAATTGTCCAAACTGAACAGGAATATAAAATCTAAAAAACCAACATCTCAATGCAGTCTAGTGTTTACTTTGTGTTAAACTGTATGCACCCTAAGAAGCATCCGATAAAGTATCCGAAAAAATACAAATAACTGGAACTGGAAAAATAATTACATTACGAATGGTTTCCAGCGAAATTACAGAAAAAGGAAAATGAAATTACGGTGTGGATTGGGAATTCGGCGCTCTCGGAAAACAGATAGCAATCAATACCTGTTTGCTGCCCTTGCTGTTCATTCGGATTCATAATATCTCTATCGTTACGCGTACAGAGTTGAAACCGCGTGGCTTTAGGAGATAATGGGTTTCTGACCTAAATCAATGTCATCACAGTAGCATGCGACTGGACAAAATTAATTTAAAAGTTAATAATTACTGAAATACGTGTAGCACCTCATATACATTTAAGCACATTGTCGATCGAAGTACATGTGAATTGCGTCACATACACTAATAACAATTTCCCCCCCCCCCCCCCCCCCGTACACGATGATCCCTTCCGCTACTCTCCCGTCCAGCTCCCCCTCCCCCCCTATCCACAGCTGACAAAACAGCTTACAGCCAGATACGCGTATATAAAGTGAAATGTACCTCAAAGCTTAATACTGTTTCCACTAGTAAACTATACAGTGAAAGAAAACTTGCTGCTGCTGAAAATGAAGATCTGAGACTTCCATTAGCAACAAACATTCTCCTTGAAGGACCCATTAATTAGATGGAAAAGAGGGGGGGAGGGGAAGGAGCAGAGAATTTTAAGGAAAGAACTTAGCATGCGCCACAGAAGTGCAAAATGCCCTGACTTGCAAGCAACGCGCGGTGCGAATTTGTAAGGAGAGCAGCTCGCGGCGCAGGTACGTTATTTAAATGAAGCACGCGCTGACGGCATTTTTAATTCTTACGGCCGACGTATAAATTGCCGCAAGCGGACCTGGCTTATTCCATTACGGGCGCCATAACTGCGGACGTTGTTCTCGCCGGTGGGACGTCCCGCTGGAGCCAGGGGTCACACAAACACCGAGTACGAATATTAAATGGACCTTCCTAACATACTGCACCAAGCACACAGTATTTTGCACAGTCACTTTTTCGAGCCCATTTTCATCAGTGCTCGTGGGACGTTCTGTAATACTGAGGTACGTTATCTGTTCTTTTGCTCAGTGCGATATTTCGAGTGTGTAACTGTGCCAGCGGGCGCCTGTGATGAGACCTTGGTGGTGTTGTGTTGTGTGTTTGCATTGTTACGTTTATAGCGGAAATTAATGGAAGAGAGAAGGTGAAACTCCGTGCCGACACACAGCCTACACCTCACGAATAGCACCAAGGGCCACCGAGATTAACGTTCTTATGAGGCGGGCGGATCACCATCGATGGAGTCATCGTTCTCACTTCACGACACACTAGGAACAAGTTCCTGGCGTAACACAAATCTGGTAACCAAATTATACGCTTCCAATAATCCCCACAAAATTTTGATTTTTGTTGTTGTTGTGGTCTTCAGTCCTGAGACTGGTTTGATGCAGCTCTCCATGCTACCCTATCCTGTGCAAGCTTCTTCATCTCCCAGTACCTACTGCAGCCTACATACTTCTGAATCTGCTTAGTGTAGTCATCTCTTGGTTTCCCTCTACGATTTTTACCGTCCACGCTGCCTTCCAGTACTAAACTGGTAATCCCTTCATGCCTCAGAACATGTCCTACCAACCGATCCCTTCTTCTAGTCAAGTTGTGCCAAAAACTCCTCTTATCCCCAATTCTATTCAATACCTCCTCATTAGTTATGTAATCTACCCATATAATCTTCAGTATCCTTCTGTAGCACCACATTTCGAGAGCTTCTATTCTCTTTTTGTCTAAACTATTTATCGTCCATGTTTCACTTACATACATGGCTACACTCCATACAAATACTTTCAGAAACGACTTCCTGACACTTAAATCTATACTCGATGTTAGCAAATTTCTCTTCTTCAGAAACGCTTTCCTTGCCATTGCCAGTCTACATTTTATATCCTCTCTACTTCGACCATCATCAGTTATTTTGCTCCCCAAATAGCAAAACTCTTTTACTACCTGAAGTGTCTCATTTCCTAATCTAATTCCCTCAGCATCACCCGACTTAATTCGACTACATTCCATTATCCTCGTTTTGCTTTTGTTGATGTTCATCTTATACCCTCCTTTCAAGACACTATCCATTCCGTTCAACTACTCTTCCAAGTCCATTGCTGTCTCTGACAGAATTACAATGTCATCGGCGAACCTCAAAGTTTTTATTCCTTCTCCATGGATTTTAATACCTACTCCGAACTTTTCTTTTGTTTCCTTTACTGCTTGCTCAATATACAGATTGAATAACATCGGGGAGAGGCTACAACCCTGTCTCACTCCCTTCCCAACCACTGCTTCCCTTTCATGCCCCTCGACTCTTATAACTGCCATCTGGTTTCTGCACAAATTGTAAATAGCCTTTCGCTCCCTGCATTTTACCCCTGCCACCTTCAGAATTTGAAAGAGAGTATTCCAATCAACATTGTCAAAAGCTTTCTCTAAGTCTACAAATTCTAGAAATGTAGGTATGCCTTTCCTTAATCTTTCTTCTAAGATACGTCGTAAGATTAGTATTGCCTCACGTGTTCCAACATTTCTACGGAATCCAAACTGATCTTTCCCGAGGTCGGCTTCTACCAGTTTTTCCATTCGTCTGTAAAGAATTCGCGTTAGTATTTTGCAGCTGTGACTTATTAAACTGATAGTTCGGTAATTTTCACATTTGTCAACACCTGCTTTCTTTGGGATTGGAATTATTATATTCTTCTTGAAGTCCGAGGGAATTTCGCCCGTCTCATACATCTTGCCCACCAGATGGTAGAGTTTTGTCAGGATTGGCTCTCCCAAGGCTGTCAGTAGTCCTAATGGAATGTTGTCAACTCCCGGGGCCTTGTTTCGACTTAGGTCTGTCAGTGCTCTGTCAAACTCTTCACGCAGTATCATATCTCTCATTTCATTTTCATCTACCTTCTCTTCCATTTCCATAATATTGTCCTCAAGAACATCGCCCCTGTATAGACCCTCTATATACTCCTTCCACCTTTCTGCTTTCCCTTCTTTGCTTAGAACTGTGTTTCCATCTGAGCTCTTGATATCCATGCAATTGGATCTCTTTTCTCCTAAGGTCTCTTTAATTTTCTTGCAGGCAGTATCTATATTACCCCTCGTGAGATAAGCCTCTACATCCTTACATTTGTCCTCTAGCCATCCCTGCTTAGCCATTTTGCACTTCCTGTCGATCTCATTTTTTAGACGTTTGTATTCCTTTTTGGATATAAGTTCCAAATTGGTGCGATAATAAAATACAGACTGATTCATTGAATAAACTACCTGTCCTACTGCTGCCTGCGGCCTTCCTGTCACGATACACAACACTACCAAGTCAAATGCGATTATTGTGACCCTATGACCCGTACGGCATAAGCAGCGCGAAGAGACGGATCTACTCGTCGGGAAAGCAAACTGCATCACAATTTGTACAAATGGTATTGGTAACATTAATTAATTAGGGAGGCATACACAGACTACTTCACTCTATTAATAATACTCTTAAATCCGGTACAAATCCTTGAAACTTCTCCTTTACTCCGGCGTACTGCGAACTAAGTGCTAGAATACGACAAACTGCTCAAGATATGTATATCAAAAAGTCCTTTAAAACTTTCTGGCACATCAGAGTTCCGTATGTACAACCACACACAGCGATATGTGTGGTCTAGCAGGCAGATATGTAAGACTGTCTGTAGCTCGCTTATATTCTCGATCGCTGCAGAAATTGAGGCCTCGCCGACGGCGGCTGTGTATGTGTGTAACGATATTGTCTTACAGCGGGCGTGGAGCGCTCTCTATTTCCCCAGAGGCCACCGCGGAATTCTGCATAGCCTCCCGACGGCCCTTACCACAATATCACCACCTACGCTACACCGAACGTTCCTGTGCTGCCATCTATGGCAACAACATAACCCAAACATAGCACATCATCTACACTGAAACTATTCAAACGCAAGAAGAGTTCTCTAACGTTCTTGACAAGAGGCACTGGAGCAGGATGAACCACTAGTTTCTTCATTTGTGTGGCCATAGTGTCCATAGTTGCTTTACAATTTTTGAGGGTACTTTTGTTCTGTTGTTGCAACTACTTGCAGATTTTTTTTTCACCAGACGCGTTTCGCTTCATTGAGGTAAAGCATCATTAGTGATCTGTAATTGCCGGCCGCTGGTGGCCCAGCGGTTCTGGCGCTACAGTCTGGAACCGCGCGACCGCTACGGTCGCAGGTTCGAATCCTGCCTCGGGCATGGATGTGTGTGTTGTCCTTAGGTTAGTTAGGTTTAAGTAGTTCTAAGTTATAGGGGACTTATGACCTCAGCAGTTGAGTCCCATAGTGCTCAGAGCCATTTGAACCATTTGATCTGTAATTAACTTGTTTACATTTTGGTTTACTTTTACATCGAAAAACAGTTCGTTAAGAATATGTTGATTTGTACTTACGGCGATTTTCGGTTGATTTCTCACTTACATAGGGAAATGTCGTCTGCTAGCAGATCGTTGTGTTTCTGCGTTAGACACTGATAATTTTGTTTTTCTGCAACACTATGCATTTCTTATGTTTTTCACAAAACACTTTTATGCACATCACTGTATTCTGTTTGTTTTTGTACTTCTAAGTATGTGTTGTGGTTCGTGTTTTGTAGTGTTGCCAACATAACCTTTCCACTACTTTGTCTTTGGCCTATAACTTTTTTTAAATTAGATTATTGTATGTGTGTAATTCTATTTAATTATGTTTCTCTGTATTTATGTACTGTGTAATGGAATGGACGGAATAGCGATGGCGGTTTTTTTTTTTTTTTTTGAGGAGGGAGAACCCTTGATGAGTGGACATAAGTGTATAGCAGTGTGATGGAGTGTGAGTTTAGAGTTGAAAGTGAGGAGGAGGGAGAAGTGGAATGGAATTTTGTGTGGGGCGGGGTTTGTGGGAGAGTGGGAGGAAGTGAAGGATAGAAAAGGCTCTTTTCTTTTTCATGTAATTTCATCAGTTATTTTGTATAGGGTCTGGTTCCCAATATTTATTTGGTCATTGAGCAACTGCTTATTTTGTGTTAATGCTTTCTGCATGTGGAAATTTTCTTGGAAAGGGAGGGAGGTTTTTTGAATATGTTATGTATTTTATGTGTGAGTTTGTTGTGGTAGGTCATTGTATGCCATTTTCTGTTGTAGTGCAGGTTGTATGAGTTAGTGTGGTTTGGTTAGTTTTTTTCATTATTTGTCTCTCTACTTTTTTGCTTAGTTTGTCTACCACTGTTTCTTTGTGTCTTTTTCCTAATACTATTTACTTTATAATGCCCAGCTCTTTCTGGTAATCAGAAATGTTTAGGAGGATCCTATTCAGCCTGTTTAACATCTACCTTATTGCTGCTTGTTTGTGGGTGGGTGGGTACAAATCAACTTATTCTTAACGAACTGTTTTTAGATCTAAAAGCAAATCAAAATGTAAATAACTTAATTACCGATCACTGATGATGCTTTACCTCAATAAAGCGAAATGCGTCTGATGAAAAAAAATCACGCATTTTTGTAGTTTTAACGACAGAACAAAAATACCCTCATGAACCATTAGTATTTCTACATCTGCATCTATATTTCGCAGAACATATTTTATCAGATTAATGCTGTCCCCTATCTATTTCATTAATAGATAGTGAGACTGCCGACACTGCTCTATACAAATTCGGTCGTGGTCAGTAAGCGACATCTACACTATGTAGGAGCAAGTAATATAATTCTAGATTCTGTTCGGGGAAGATGGTTGTTTGTATCAGCATGACAATGCACCCTATCATAAATCAGCAACTGTGAGGCAATGGTTACTAGACACTAACATTCCCGAAATGGTCTGGCCTGCCCAGAATGATTTAGAACGTTGGCTTCGGCCCAGACCCCAGCGTGCAACATCACTACCTGCTCTGGTTTCGGCTGTTCAGGTAAAATAGGCAGACATTCGTATACAGACATTCAGACACCTCTTTGAAGGTGTTCCCAGCAGAGTTTAAGCCATCACAAAGGCGAAGGGTGGACACACCTCATATTAATGTCCACTAATTAGTGCCCGGATACTTTTGACCATATAGCGTACACGTTATGACTCATGAGTACCGCGAGGGGGATTTAACAAAACTGCGCTCTGTCTGTCTGGAGACAGGTGGGAGAACTGTGTAGAGTGTAGACCCACGCAGGACGCTACCATCTCCACACGGATGCTTTAACTTCCAAGCCTCCATTATGAACAACAGAACAAACCCTCTACAATCGTGGTGTGGAAAGAAGATGTGCACAGATATGTGTGTGTCGAAAAATATGTTTTGATCAGTTTACTTTAATAACAAGCGTTTTGGAGGTTTAGTAGGAGACAAAAATTGGTTCCGGGCCCGTTAATAGCTGTTGGCAGAACAATTATATTAGATGATGACGAGGATGCAGACACATGTGACAAATGAGTATATTAAAGAAATTACCCACAGGTACGTGGACACACATTCCTGTTTCGTCGCTTAGTGGTTTGGTTGTAAAATATAAAATAGAGAAAAAAATCATGGATTATCAAAGACCTTTTTGAAATAATGGATGAAGAGATCGAAAAACCTCCAGTTCTAGTTGTTAACAACACAATGTTTTTAACTGGATAGAAAAAAAGGAACAAAATTTTGTATGCCAAGAAAATTAATGTGTGTAAAGACAAGAAATTTTTTTGGGAAAGAAATTATATTTTTGGGTGTGTGGTCCTTCAATCAAGGAAAATGTTTCAGAGGAACGGTTGAAGGAAACTGATAGCGGACGTGAACGTTATATCATTACGGGTCATTGCAGTGAGACCGAGCGATGTGGCGCAGTGGTTAGACATTGGACTCGCATTCGGGAGGACGACGGTTCAATCCCGCGTCCGGCCATCCTGATTTAGGTTTTCCGTGATTTCCCTAAATCACTACAGGCAAATGCCGGGATGGTTCCTCTGAAAGGGCACGGCCGACTTCCTTCCCCATCCTTCCCTAATCCGTTGAGAGCGATGACCACGCTGTCTGGTCTCCTTCCCCAAACAACCAACCAACCATTGCAGTGAAAGTACTTATTTTACATGCTTCTTCTAAAGAGATGTGTTTAAGGTTATCAGAGTGCAACTCTTGCAGTACTTTAAACATTTTCTTAAATTTAAAACACTCAGAATCATTTATGACTTACACCAATTTTTGTATGCCCAAGACCTTACAATTTTTACATTTGCACTTCTTGCTTCAGTTTATCATTAAACTTTTATTAAAATCACATTTATGGAAAATTACGTTGGTAACTTGGACGAACAAAGACATTATAGAGGTCAGGTGTTAATGACCTCTACGGTGGGTGATGAATCTGTGCCGCTAGTGGCAGGAAGCCCTGCAGTTCACTTTTGTTGGCGTGGTTGTACTGGTGTGGTGGGTAGATGCCACGTGGTTACCTAATGCCCCATCATAAAAACAGCAATGTTAAATCCTCTTCTGTAATGGCTATCAAATTTTATTAATGTAGGAAGAAGTGGCATGACGGTGAGGAAATTCGTAAGGCGTAAGACTTGTTGTCAGCCTGTTGATAAAACGGCGTTGCTGCAATGGCTAGCGAGGACAACACCCTCGGGTGACAAGGTAAGTAGTAGACGCTGGCGTACAGCCAGATAGTTCAAGAACGTTCTAGAAGCCTCTGAAGGAATCTCGGTCCCTCGTAAGACCTTTGGAACAGTCAGAGGAAGACAGATGTACAAGAATCCCCGAAAAATGAGTATACAGGGTGTCTCTCCTAAGAGTCGTCAGGCTACTTTTCTTTGATGTATTGGCAGATAACTGCCATTTCGTTCCTTTGTTGTGTAGATAGTCGGCCCGAAAAAGTTCTGCTCGTCACATGTTTCTTGCGATGCCCATTGTCAACGGAAAGAGTCGGTTTGTATCCCGTTACAAGCCCAACAATTTTTAAATTGGAGTTTTATGAGCCGATTCGATAGAGCGACTGCAAATTAGGCTAGTGGGATATTTGTTTTATCCATATGTACAGGTATTAACAGGGAAAGCGAAACAGTAATAACATACAGGTCTTCTGCAGCGACTGAATAGCGGTAGCAGACGGAGGGTCAGGGCGGCACGCTTTTCGATGCTGGATTACTGGTTATTCCTAGCGTTTTGTCTGTCCTCTTAATACACATCGATAAAACAAATATCGCGCCAGACTAATTTTGGACCGCTCTATCAAATGGGCAGGTAAAATTCCGCTTTGAAAATCATTTCGTTTGTAAAGGGAAACAAACCGACAATATTCCTTGACGATGGGGGTCGCATGAAAGACGTGAGGAGCTGTATTTGTTTGGGCTGAGTCAGCTAGACATAGTGAAATCGAAATATCTAATATCTGCCGAAACAGAGAAAATGCACTTTATGAGACTTGGGACGATCACTCTGTGTAAGATGGTAGCTCAGAGGAACAAAATCAGTGAAGAGTGGCAGCGAACAGTCAGTACCATGAGTTAGAAGGAGTCATCACCACCAAGCGGTTCCAGTTAGTAGTCCTCAGGAGCAATGCCACTGCTGAGCCTCGAAGACACTACTGATTGACACTTCGATACTGCTGCAGCAACAGTTATTATTTTGAGTTTTATGCCTGTTAAAGAAAAAGAAGAAACATTGTAGAGTTTGTCTCTAGTAGCAACGAGTAAAATCTGAGACTTTGCTTGAGTTAGAAAATAGGGAGGAACAACCACTGTCTCCACACTTGTCTCTTTGTGTTAACAAGGTATCTGTGTGTAAGTCACATTAATAGTTTCTGTCCATCAGAATACAGTGAGGAACAAGTGCTGTCTCACACTTGCCTCCAGTTGTGGTTAAAGTCTTTGACTGTGTATTGTCTGGAAGAACTGCAAGTAGAACTCTGGGCTAACTCAGAAGGTAAAATACAGAAAATGGGAATTACTGGTATGGTCTAACATATAAGGTGTTACAGGCATAGGTGCAGATATACACTGCTGGCCACCGTAAATGCAACACCCTGAAGGAAGCATCCGAATCAAGTGAAATTTACACTATGAGTTTGCAGCGATGAGATATGCAACTGATTAGAATTTCAGCGCAGACGCACATCACGCGCGCCTGTGGCGCCACCTCATAGCGCCATTTAAGGCTTGGCGATTTCGACGAGTGTACGTTCGGCACGTGTGTTTACCTTGTGGTTGTTTCACAAGACGATCAGTTATGTCTCGTAGACAACAGCGAAACTCTTTTGATCAGGTATCCGAGTTTGACAGAGGAAGGATAGTGGCTTACCGAGATTGTGGATTATCATACAGAGAAATCGCTAGTCGTGTTGGACGAAACCAAACAACTGTAATGCGGATATGTGACCGTTGGATGCAGGAGGGTACGACGGACTGACGTGGTCGATCGCATTGACCTCGGTGCACCACTGCACGTGCTGATAGGCAAATTGTGCGCATTGCAGTGACGGATCGCTCAGTGACATTCCGAACCATAGCACAGCACATTGCGTCTGTAACGCATCATCCAGTGCCTGCGCGTACCATTCGACGCCGTTTACAGCAGAGTGGTCTGTCCGCAAGACGTCCATTGCTTCGTCTACCATTGACGCAGAACCACAGACGTCTCCGTCGTCAATGGTGTGATGACAGACGGATGTGGACGGCAGAATGGAATGACGTTGTCTTTACTGACGAGGCACGCTTCTGTCTGCAGCACCACGATGGTCGGATTCGAGTGTGGAGACACCGTGGAGAGAGGATGCTGGACAGCTGCATTATGCACCGCCACACTGGTCTTGCACCGGGTATTATAGTATGGGGCGGTATTGGATATTACTCTCGCACGCCTCTAGTACGCATTGCCGGTACTTTAAATAGCCGGCGCTACATATCCGAGGTGCTGGAGCCAGTTGTCCTTCCTTACCTTCAGGGCTCGGCCACAGCCATATTTCAACAGTATAATGCGCGACCACACGTGGCACGCATTGTCCAAAGGTTCTTCGTCAATAACCAGATTGAATTGCTTCCCTGGCCGGCTCGCTCTCCGGGTCTTTCGCCGATAGAAAACATGTGGTCCATGGTTGCTCAACGAGTGACCCAGATTACATCCCCAGCTGCCACACCAGATGATCTTTGGCAACGTGTGGAAGCTGCTTCGGCTGCTGTACCCCAGGAACACATCCAACGTCTCTTTGACTCAATGCCGAGACGTGTGGCAGCGGTGATCTCCAACAATGGCGGCTACTCTGGCTACTGATTCTGGCAGGAACCACATGTCGCAGACGTCTGTAAACGTAATCATTTGATACTTGGTCAACATGTTATCTACAAAACAAATTTTGTTGTGCTACCTCTTGTCTTTCTTGGTGTTGCATTTACGGTGGCCAGCAGTGTATTTATTGATGACTGGGGACACTTTACTGAACAATATTGCCTCAGTATTTACTTCATTTGCAGACCAATAATTATAGCTATTCGGAGTAATATGTTTTTAGTTTGTTAGTACCTCCAATTACATGAGACAAGAGCAAACCTTTAACGCTTATTTTCACCTGGGCAGCAGGTTAGGTGTTAAAGTGGTGACACGTGGACGCAAAACGGTTTGTCTATGCTGACAGGCGTAGTGCACATAGTGATGTAGTTACGACAGTGCAGAAAACATCAGGTAGTAAATTATGTGTCGTGTTTGTGAGAATACTGTCAGACACAGAGGAAAAACAACTAACACTGTGAAATGGGTACATATTAAAGTACCAATGTCCACAATATCTGAACTTATTCCCGTAACGCCCTGTATAGAGTGGTAGGGTGTACTCAAGGTACACAGCCACTTTAAGACAGCTATCCGAACAAGGATGAACCATTGGGGAAAAAAGTGTTCTTAAATTAAATCATGAAGTGTTTGCACCCTGATTCACTTCCTACGAATCACAACTTCTCCTCTCCGTTCAAAAATCATGTGTGCTAAGCGCGCTAGAGATTTCTTCCCTCTCACTCAATTAGTCCGCATTGTTGTTACGTATGCAGGCCACACCTTCACTCAAACTGGTGATAGGAGTTTTGCTGGGATGTGACACTTCTTATTACATTTCAAAATACAACGGTCTAGGAGGTACTAGACGGTGGTCAACGCCCCACAAGAAGAAGGCTGGGCTCGGTCGATGAAACGTTCTTAGATCAATAGGCAGCCTGTAACTCCTGGCAGATTAAAACTGTATGCCAGACCGAGACTCGAACTTGGGACCTTTGCCTTTCACGGTCAAGTGCTCTGCCGACTGAGCTACCCCCGTTCTACCAGCTTTAATTCCGCCGGCACTTCATCTCCGAGTTCGAGTCTCGGTCCGGCACACAGTTTTAATCTGCCAGGAGTTTCATATCAGCACACACCCCGCTGCAGAGTCAGAATTTCATTCTGGAATAGGTAGCCTATTTTTCACGTCCAGCATGCTGTGTCGCCCTTCTGAGCGGCGCGATGTTGTTCATCTACATCTGTACCGTGCAAGTTATCTTGCGGAGTGTGGTGGAGGATACTTTGTGTACCAGTGTCGGGTTAGCAATTTCCACTGATGGCACTTTTAATACCTTAATGTATTTATATGGAAACATGTTTCCCGATTCTTTAGTCTTCTAGCGTGCACTCCCATTCTCTTTCGTTCTTGAGTGGGTAAGCGGCATTGTATTACATAAGGGTGTATTTTGTGCGTCGGAGCTGCGTTCTCAGCAGTGCTCCGGTTTCTTGTTAGACAGCTGCCATAAGGGTGCAAGTTTCCTATTGTTTGGAATTCACCGTTCCGAGAAATCCGAGCCCTGTCTTTCCAACTAACACGTGCGTAATTTTAGAGGACTTTTGCATCCGCACACTATTATCGTAATTTCTAACACGCTGTTTCAAGCACTCAATTGAGAAATGATTATGAGAAAGTCTGTACCTACGACAAAATTACGTTGTTTGAAATGCGATACTGAGATATATGGATACCGTCGTCCGTCATCTCTTGTCACAAAACGTTTCGAAATTTAAAAATGGAAAGATAATAAAATACTTAGTATCAAATTTTTTAAGCGTTGTTCCAGCATTCGGATTTCAAGATCATCATCAGATGATAATTGATTGTCGTTGTCAAAGGCAATACGACACAGGACATCAGAGCAAACTTAGGAAGAACAATGACTATAGTAGGCAGTTTCACAATCTATGATGAATGTAACCTGGGAGCACAACGAAACGGAATCAACAATATCCAATCGAGAACAAATTTGGAGAGTAGAATCTTGTGCTGCCAAATAAGCATTATGCATAGAAAATGAACATACATAGTTTAGTGATCTCATTTTTAAATAAATGATGCTGTATACAAGAAGTATTGGAAAATCCTATTGTATTATGTTTCTACTATGTGAGCCTTGTATAATCACGAATAAGTTTTGTATTATCACACGAAAATAGACTACTTCGGAATGCCGAAGTCAATCTTTTATCTAGCAATGGGAACATGAGCTCATACTGTCACCCACAAGGTAGTCTCGTATAATTCTCATTCTTCTGAAGATTACAAAAGTAACGGGCAAGGCGAACTCTAGATTGCGGTTTATTGGCAGAATCCCGTAGTCCTTCAACAAAGGAAGTTGCTTACAATACGTTAGTTCGTCCAGCAGTAGAGTATTGTTCGTCTGTATGGGACCCTTGCCAGTGGGGCCTGATTCAAGAGATTGAGATGGTCCAAAGAACAGCGGCAAGATTCGTGACTGGTACATTTAGCCATCGCGAGAGCCTTACAAATCTCATAGAAAGTTCGAAGTGAGACACACTTGCAGATAGACAACGTGCTAAACGGAAGGGGCTGCTCACTAAATTCCGAAATCCGATCTTCGCCGAGGATGTAGAGCATACATTATTACCACCAACTTTCAAATCGCGCAACGTTCACCATTGTAAGATAAGGGAAATTAGAGCTCGTACTGAGGCGTTTTTCCCTCGTGCGATCCTCCGTGAGTGAACAGTGGGGAGGGGGGGGGGAGGGGGGGAGGAAGGGGGAACTATGACTTTGGCGCGAATTGTGCCCTCCGCCACACACCGCTTGGTGGCTGGAGGAGTATATATGTAGATGTAGATGTAGATGCGTCGCCGAGCCCGGGGGAGACGTCGCAGCGCGCGACGCTTTTGCACCACATTACAGAGGAAGGCTGTAAGCACTTTTGAGGCAAATCTTTAACTTCTGCTTAGCAAAGGGACAATGCCGAAGTTTCGAAGAAGTGACACTTTAATTGTTTTGCGCAGTGTAGTAATAAGCCTCCCAAGCGAATCAAACTGAAAGTAAGTGTCAATGCAGTTTTTGCATTATTCATGAAAATTAAGTAGAATTCTATTACTAAACATACGTTTTCCGAATTTCCTAGAGATCGTGTTATTCGTATGATAACTGTATACAATGAGGTGACAAAAGTCACGGCATACCTCCTAATATCGTGTCGGACTTCGTTTTGCGCGCCATAGTGCAGCAATTCGACGTGACATGGGCTCAACAAATCGTTGGAAGAACCCTGCAGAAATACTGGAACATTCTGCTTCTATAGCCGTCAATAACTGCGAAAATGTTGCCGGTGCAGGATTTTGTGCACAAACTGACCTCTTGATTACGTCCCATTAATGTTCGATGGGATACATGTCGAGCGATCTGGGTGGCCAAATCTTTCGCTCGAACTGTCCAGAATCATTTTCAAACGAATCGCAAAAAATTTTGGCCCGGTGACATGGCTCATTGTCTTCCATAAAAATTCCATCATTGTTTGGGAATACGAAGTCCATGAATGGCTGCAAATGGTCTTCAGGTGGGCCGGCGTACAACTTAACCCAAAATCTGAATACCGTTGCCAATAGAATTTTCTGAAGACATAATGTTTTCTCCGAAGGATAAGCCGTCATGGGGACGATATGTATAATACGAATTGGTATTGTAATACAACTGGGAGACCGGTCACGTGTTTAATTGAAAATTCGTCGAATGGTTTATTCACAAAACTAACGCATTCTTCGAGTGCATATGAATACATACCGCATGCATGTACAGTTACATAACCTTTAACAGAAGCTTTGTATTTCTACAACGCATAAACAAGCACTCGGCAAACAACGTACTGCCATTTTATTAAGTTTCTTTAAACTTATTCTGTAGTTTCTCAGACGCTCAATTGGGAAGACTCAAGGTAATTTAATGACAACGTCGGTTAATCTCTTTAGTACACACTGAGATGACAAAAGTCATGAGAAACTTCCTCATATCGTGTCGGACCACCTTTTTCCCGGCGTAGTGTAGCAACTCCACGTGTCATGGACTCAAAGAGTTGTTGGAAGTCCCCTGCAAAAAAGTTGGGCCAAGCTGCCTATACAGCCGTCGATAATTGAAAAAGTGTTGCTGGTGCAGGATTTTGTGCACGAGCTGACCTCTCGATTATGTCCCGAGAATGTTCGATGGGATTCATGTCGGGAGATCTGGGTGACCAAATCATTCGCTCGAATTGTCCAGAATGTTCTTCAGGCCAATCGCGAACAATGCACTGTTCTAACAGACACGTTCGTCGTACGCCCCACACTGATTTCTGCATGCATTTCACGCAGTGTTGCTTGGCTTTTAGCACTGACAACTCTACGCCTGGTGGCATGAAGTCCATGCCAGGGTCTCCATATAGCCGAACATAACCATTTCCAGTCAGTGGTAGGTTCAGTTGGACCAGAGGACCCAAAAAAAAATGGCTCTGAGCACTATGGGACTCAACTGCTGTGGTCATAAGTCCCCTAGAACTTAAACCTAACTAACCTAAGGACAGCACACAACACCCAGCCATCACGAGGCAGAGAAAATCCCTGACCCCGCCGGGAATCGAACCCGGGAACCCGGGCGTGGGACCAGAGGACCCATTTCATTCCATGTAAACACAGCCCACACCATTAAGGAGCCACCATCAGCTTGCACAGTGCCTTGTTGACAACTTTCGTCCGTGGCTTCGTGGGGTGTGCACCACACTCGAACTTTACCATCACCTCTTATCAACTGAAATCTGGACTCATCTAACCAGGCCACGGTTTTCAAGTTGTCTACGGCCCGTCCGATTTGGTCACGAGCCCAGGAGAGGCGATGCGGGCGATGTTGTGCTGTTAGCGAGGCCAATCGCGTCGGTTGTCTGCTGCTATAGCCCATTAACGCCAAATTTCGCCGCACTGCGCTAACGGTTACGTTCGTTGTACGTCCCACATCGATTTGTGCGTCTATTTCATGCAGTGCCGCTTGTCCGTTAGCACTGACAACTCTACGCAAACGCCGGCCGGGATGGCCAAGCGGTTAAAGGCGCTACAGTCCGGAACCGCGTGACCGCTACGGTCGCAGGTTCGAATCCTGCCTCGGTCATGGATGTGTGTGATGTCCTTAGGTTAGTTAGGTTTAAGTAGTTCTAAGTTCTAGGGGACTGATGACCTTAGAAGTTAAGTCCCATAGTGCTCAGAGCCATTTGAACCATCTACGCAAACGCCGCTGCTATCGGTCGTAAAGTGAAGTCTGTCGGCCACTGGGTTGTCCTTGTGAGAGGTAACGCCTGAAATTTGTTATTCTCGGCACACTCTTGGCGCTGTGGATACCGGAATATTGAATTCCCAAACGATTTCCGAAATGGAATTCCTATGAGTCTGGCTCAAACTACCACGCCGCGTTCAAAAGTTGCTAATTCCCGTCCTGCGGCCATAATCATGTCGGGAACCTTTTCGCGTGAATCAGTTGAGTAAAGATGACGGCTCCGCCAATGTATTTCCCATTTATAACTTGTGTATGCGATACCACCGCAATCTGTGCCTATCGCTATCCAACGACTTTTGTTACCTCAGTGTATTGGGCAAGTGCAATTAATTTTCTGTGAGTTAGAAATTTAATTGCGCGAAGTTGACTAGAGTTCAAAGTTCTTGTGCAGAGCCCGTATGAGAAGACTGGCTGTGGACTGATAGCTGGCGCAGAGGGCAGCAGCAGCCGCGGCGGCTATAACGGGCAGATGTGCCGCCAACTTCGCCAACTGCCTCCACACTGCGCGGTACAGGCAGGCGCAGCCCGGGGCGTCGCTGCCCCTTTTTTTCTTGCTGGTGTTGACGCATGCACACGTGTTATCTGGTGCTAATTAAACTTCATGGAACTACAATGGCTGCTAATACATTTTGCGTCGCAGTTAACTACTGACAGAGAATAGGAAGAAGCGTTAGAAGATTTACAAGCAAGTAACACGGGTTTCATTTTCTCTGGTGTGTTTAATGCAAGCGAACATCGTGAGAAGTAGTGTTGATAGTTGGCGTACACCTACTAGCAGCTCCTCCTAAGCCACACATTCTTGTAGTCAATACTAAGAGACGCTGGCGGTCGCGTAAAGAAATTTCAGGGGGCGCCAAATTCATATTCTTCAACAGTAAAACCTTGTTTCACAAAGCGCGTAGCATCCAGCGTACGATGGTCTGTCGATTATTCATATGATTCTGAGAAGCATCCCAGTTGGTTTTTGAACATTTTTGAACACATTCTAAGTTTGTTTCTGAACGAATCATAAGTTGATTCTTGAATGCGGGCATAGTGTACGTAACATATCTGCGACGGGAATCCCCGTTACACCTAGAAATAAAATACTTTCAGGCAGATAAAAGGGGTCGTGGCTATACGAGCTGAGCTGCGTGAACCCGAGTGGGCGAAAGCCAATTGCTGTTTGTTTATGTGCTTGATTGGGTGTGCGAATGATGTCAGCGTTGTTATAATTACTAGCGAAATCCATAGATTCAGACTACTAGAGTGGAATTAAACGAGTAACAGGAATAACAGGTAAGAAAGAATACAAATTGTCTTCTCGGCGTGTCCAAGAAAATGAAATTTTGAAAGAAAATATTTGTTGGAACGCTATACTACTAATGACCAGTTGTACAGTACTCCGTTAGCAGCCGCTTTAAGTTCTGTTCTCGCAACAGCGCGGAAAACGCGTTGTACACACACCTTTTAACGCCTATCAGGAGAATAAACGCCGGATAACTGTGCCTGTAATTCTGGTAGGGTTAGTGAATTTAACAGGGGGATAAGTTTTGACAATGGCAGGAAATATTACAGAATTAGTGATGACAATATTGTTTGTTAGAACGAGGAAGGAGAAGAAACTGGGACGTCACACAAATTATATGGAAGAATATGACCATTCCAAATTTATATAAAAATTTCCTAATACTACTTTTCGACCTCACGCCTGAGAAACGGGAGCGTATGAATGAAATGTGAAACTTTTTGCTTGTAATAGACCTTATAGGCATTTGATATTGGTACTTCGTGAATTATATTCTCTCGTGTTATTTACGTAAATGAGTTAGATAAAAATGAACATTTGTGCCAAAACAGTCTCGCTTATTTGGCGTGTGTTACAATTGCTGCAATATTAGAAAGGCCTATTTCGTTTTGTCTATCATACAGTGAAAAAAAAATTAAAATCGAGAAACTACACCAGTCTTCGGTACTATTCGTATTAACAACTTTTCCAGTGTTAGACAATGACATTTTGATTTTTCATATAGCAAAACGTTTGACAAACTTTGCTGGGATAATAGATTATCTCGCAGAAAGGAAAACACTCCGTGTAAAGGCGTAGCAAGATTAGAGAGGAAAAATGCTGGGACCTAAAGATTGATGAAATGTATACTGTCTTGCTTGTCTGTCGTCTTTACTGGTTTTATGTTTCCTATATTTAATTTTATGTTACACAAAAGACAAAGGTATTAGGTAATAGGCAATATATAGTGCAAATTTTCTGATGAGTTCTTATTCTCCCCCACAAATAATCACACCCAATATTAATTGTGAGTTTTTTAAGGGGGGCAGGATGTCAAACCGGCCGACTGGGAGCAGGAAGGGCACCACAGGAATTTTAATTTCACTTTCCTGAATATAGGTTTGATGACCACCATTACAAAATATACACGTTTGAATTCCACAGAGCGAAATACAGTGACGTGCGATGGAAAAATGCCGTGTGAAGAGACGTGGCACTGCACTTCGGCACACTCAAGACCGGGTAACATGTCTTACATTTCCTCGAGCACGTATGTTTTACATATCATACTCTTCAGAAAGATGTGCGCTATAAAATGAACATATTTTTGAAAAATCGATTTTTTAAAAATTTTTTATGTCCTATCTGAAACGGTCGAGAGAGGGGAGGAGGGGGAGAGGGAGGGCACCAGTATCAAGTTTTTGTCCCGGTTCGGAAATATCGTAGATCCGGAGCTGAATGCCTGCCATAACGTGTAATGTCAACAGTGGCGTACGGAGCAGGTGGCATTACGGTATGGGGGTGGTTTTCGTGATTAGGCTGTGGTGCCCTTCCTGCGCTTAAGTAATTGCTAAATGCGGAAGGATATGACCATATTTTACTATACTGTGTACTGTGTGCAGTAGGGGAACAGTTCGGAAACGATGATATTGTATCAGCATTACACTGCACCCTGTCATAAAGCAGCATCTTGGATGCAGTGGTCTGTGGACAATAGCATTCTTGAAATGGACTGGTATGCCCAGAGTGCCAAACGAAACCCTTTGGGATGAGTATGAACGTCGATCACGCTCCAGACCCCAGCGTCCAGCATCACAACTTTCTCTTGTTTCGGCTCTTGAGAAGAACGGGCTACCATTCCTCCACAGATATTCAGACACCTCTTTGGAAGTGTTCCCAGCAGATTTCAAACGGTCACAAGGGAAAAGGGTGGAAATAGCTCATATTAAGGTCCACTAATAGGTAATCGGATACTTTTGGGCATAGAGTGTACTTTAAACAAGCATTGAGTTAAAGTTGTCTGAGTGTCACAAACAAAGGAAACTATACAAGAATGATACGTCGCACGCAGACGAAATATTGGTGTATTTTTTGTTTTTAATTCAATGACGTCGAAGTAGTCACATGGGTTTTTACCTACACTCCCATCACCGAATGACTATCTTTCTGAAAGTGCCGGATTAAAATCTCCGTCCGGCAAACCCGTTTATGTTTACCTGGTTTCTATAAAGCTACTGAATGAATTTTGCGATTGTTCCTATCCGAATGTCAATTTCCTGTCCCATCAATGTCGTCAGAACGTGTGCTTCGAATCGAGTGATCTCACCGTCGATCACAGTTGTCGTTGCTACTTCTTGATTCAAACTTGCGAGAAGGTACAGTTTTTAGGATACTGCATTCGTAAGCTAGACGAGTGGACTTTCAAATTCCTTACAGCAATCCAGATTGCGATTTCCTACGGTATTCTGAAGTCGACTAAGGTTAATGCCGGTTTGGTTCCTTTGCAAAATGAAACGAATGAACTCCTACCCAACGCTGCCCTTCCGTCTACAATGACCTGGTTGTCGACGGGACGCTAAACCCATACCTTACTCTCATTCTCCTTCGTCGAAACAAAACCGTAAAATTTCCAGAAATAATTTCTGCTTCCTGCCAGTTAGTTACACATTTCTAGTAGAATAAGACAGTGGGAGGGAAGTGGGGGGGGGGGGGGGGAGGAATCGGGGGCGATTGGAAAGGAAACGAATAAATAAATAACGAGTAAGTTTTAGTACATGCCAGTTCCCTGTGAAGTTGACGGTTCCATTGTATCGCGTAATTTTTGGAGCAACTATATACGCCGTTGAAGAACTGGAAAAGTCTTGCTTAATTTTACAACGAATAACTACTGTGGAACATTTTTACTCATTTACGGTGGGCTTTCAATAAGTAATGCAACACTTTTCTTTCTGAAAGCAGGTTGGTTTTATTCATGATTCCGATACACCATATTATTCCTCACCCTTTTGGCTAGAAAATTCTATCATAATAATATCCGTTCAATGCGACGGCCTTACGCCGCCTTACTAGGAGGGCCTATATTCTCGCATGGTACCACTTCGCTGGTCGTCGTCGGAGCCATCGCCTTGCTACAGCAACTACTTCCCCATCGTCCGCGTACTGCTTCCCGCGGAGTGCATCTTTCATTGAGCCAAACAGATTGAACTCGGAAGGTGCGAGATTCGGACTGTAGGGTGGATGAGGAACGGTAATCCAATGAAGTTTTGTGAGCTCCTCTGGGGTTCGCAGACTTGCGTGAGGCCTTGCGTTGTCATGGAGAAGGAGGAGTAAGTTTGCATTTCTGCGGTGACGAACACGTCGAAGACCTTCCTTCGGTGTCCTGAGGGTAGCACAATACATTTCAGAGTTGATCGTTGCACCATGAGGGATGACATTAAACAGTATAACCCCTTGAGAGTCCCGCAAGACCGTCGCCATGACTTAACCGGCTGAGAGTGCGGCTTCGAACTTTTTCTTCAGACGAGAGGTGGTGTGGCGCCACTACATGGATGGCCGTTTTGTTTGTGCTTCGATACGACAAACCCATGTTTCATCGCCTGTGACGATATTCGAAAAAAAACTGTCACGACCAGTTTCGTTACGCGCAAGCAATTCCGGACAGACAGACCTACGTTAATCTTTACGGTCTTCTGTTAGACTGCGAGGAACCCGGTGGGTTCACACCTTTGAATATTCGAAATGGTGAACGAGCGTGTCAGCACTACCAACAGAGACGTCCAGAAGTGCAACGAGGCGTTTGAGTACGTCTGCAAGCGCCTAAGAATATCTGCGATGCTCTAGTTTCCCGCCAAAAGAGAATGACAGGTCTCTGCGCGGAACGCATTTCTGTTACAGACGCAATTTTGAAGACTTTGTATATCGCCGCCATCTATTCGAACTTCAAAAAACTATAGGAATTGAAGCGAGAATATTCTACGATGTCACAAAATAATTCTGCATTTTTTCAATGGAAATTGTCCGAGCAAAGAAATCTGATCTATTATTTATTGCACGGTCCTCGCATTGAGAAAAACGTTTAAGATATTTTTGAACTACTGAAATTATATTTTAAAAATTTGCTGAAGACTTCGATGTATATCTCTGTGTCACAGTGTTTTCAGCTTATAGAGGTCATCTTCTTCTTCTTTTGTGAGGTCATAATAATCAGAACACGAGCCACTAATTAATCCCGTGTTTCGTCTTTAACACTAAATCCATCACTTTTCGCTGAATCCCAGAGACGCAAAATTCTAAAACATTACGGTGACGGAGACCTTGGTGCCATATGAAGATGACCGCTCTTCCTGGTTAACCGTTTAAGTGATGTTGGATTTAAAGAAACAAAGTGCTGTTTATATGATGTACAATGGAATGTTCTCCATAGAAAGGCAGAAACCCAAAATACTGGAAATATTAGAAACTAATTAGCATTTGGCCCGGTGTCACAGCGCAATTTTAAATGAACAAACGTTGTTTCATTATCTTTTGTTTTAAATTAAACACGTGTCAGTACGGGCAGTTACAAATTTCATTCTCTCGTGCGATTACTAAAATATATATTTTTTTCACTTAATATTTGTCTTTAAAAGTATCACATTGCACTGCACACAGTATTTCAGCTTTCATAAGAAATATACCAATATTCACATAAACTATATTTTACCACTTTCAGCTTCATTTACATACATTATATTAGAAAACAGTGGAATAAAAATGTATTTAAATGCTACAATGGTAGAGTCTCAGCCCCTCTATCTTTTTACTAGATTAACAACGAATTTGGAAACGTCGTAACTTCCGGCGTTAAATTCTCTCGGTCTGCTTGAAGTTTATTCCTTCTGCGGTTGTACCAGTTCACTGTCGGCCAATCAAGGCCTAAGAAATCGACTACCCGTTTGTGACCACGTACAAGTTGTCGCAAAATAGTGATTTCTTGTGATCACGTAGAGCATGCTTTGACAAGTTAATGCCTTGTACCATTACTCTCCAAAGTAACTAGTTCTTAAAACCGTCTGTACGGATCGCATGTTATTTGGGAGCCACAGAACGATGCCAGTAAGTTTGAAGGCAAACATCACTTCTCATAGGTCCTCCCGGTAAAGACGTTTCATTCGTAATTTCTATAAAATCTGGGTAAAGTGTTCGTTTGTTCCCACTGATTAGCAGACCCACTGAATACTGAAATTGCAGAATGCTCATGCGGCTGCTTTACATATATGAAACGTTCGCATAAAGTACAGCTATTGTATTCCGCCTGAAAACAATGCTAAATTTCGTCACCATGCACATACTGTAGTCAAACTTCCTTCTACTACGCCGGCCGGGGTAGCCGAGCGGTTCTAGGCGCTACAGTCTGGAACCGCGCGATCGCTACGGTCGCACGTTCGAATCCTGCCTCGGGCATGGATGTGTGTGACGTCCTTAGGTTGGTTAGGTTTAACTAGTTCTAAGTTATAGGGGACTGATGACCTCAGAAGTTAAGTCCCATAGTGGTTAGAGCCATTTTCTATTCCTTGTCGACGCGGTACTAGATACCTCCTGCCTCAGACTGATTTGAAAGATCATTGAATTTTCAGTAGTAGATATGGGTGATTGTTGTGTGTAATACACTCTGTCTCACCCGAACACTGGTTTCCGAGCGTACATTTAATAACATTGTACAGCAGGTTTTATAGCTACAATTAACGAGGTTTAGTACTGCAGATATGCATCACGTATCTACAACCATGTGCTGTTACGCACAGTACTGTGAAACACATTGGTTGCACCATCCACTGGTATCCTACAGATTTCACTGTCTTTGTTGTATGCCAATGGAACGACACACCAAAATTCTAACTGTTATAATCTGTTCAACAGTTCGTCACGACAGCTGTAGCAATGGACACTGCAGAGCATAGGAATGTAGTGATTCAATACAATCGGTGTTCCACTGAAGTTAGCAAGTGCTGCTGGTTTTACCTGAGATAACCTTAACAAGACAGCATGTATTTAATTGTTATATAGGGTGAACCCGACATCCACAGATAACATTTTGGAGGTTATTGAAAGATATTTTCTGAGCATTTCTGTATAAGAGCCTCGAGGCAGAGAGTAATGCAACAACCCTCAGACGGTGGACAATTATTGTGGTTTGTTGCCGTTGCGTAGCGTAGCGACGTTGCGCCATTCTTCCATTGCATTCAGTGAACCCGTAAGCAAAGTGTATGTCGTCAGTAAACGCACCCATTCTGCTGTGTATCACTGTTAACGTACACCTAATACGGCAGCGGTTCAGTACGCAATCTCGAAGGCAAAGAGTAACGCGGACAGTCGTATTGTAAACAGAAAAGAAGCCGTGCATAAGCAGAACAAGGTTGTTACCGAAAGAGACACACAACACGTACCGTCGACAACTGTATCCCTGTACGGATATTTTCAGTGCAATACAAATTAGAAGATTAATGAAGTAAGAAATCCAACGAAATGCAATTGCTCTGTAACAAAATACCAAAAACCACTTCTCCACTGTATTGAAATACTAAAAAGGTATCCCTGAACAACATTCGAAATTGTTTCGGTTCAGTTCGGACTCACCCTGCATTTTTCGAGATAGCTCTGTTTCCTACTAGCAGACTACCCAGCACTGCCCGTGTACGCATTTATTCCAATCTTTTATTAGTCCATCTCCTTCCACCTCTCTCTATCTATCTCTTCCTTCACCTCTTCTCTGCCTATCTCCTCCACCCCCTTCCTCTGTCCACCTCTTCCACCCCTGCCCCCACTGTCTGACCATCTCTTGCTGCGCCCCTCTCTTCACATCTTCTTCTCCCCCTCTCTGTCAATCTGCTTCCCCGCCCTCTGTCCATCAGCCGTGTCCCCCTCTAATTCCATCTCTTCCTCCCCCACTCTTTGTCCCTCTCCTCTTCCCCCCCCCCTCTGTCCATCTCCTCGTCTTCCTCTTATTTGTGTCTATCTCCTCCTCTCCCTTCGCTGTCTGTCCATCTCATCATCTGCCCTTCTCTCTCCACGTTATCACGCTCACCCAATACGTTGCTGGTGGTTCTTACCAATACAGTATTTCCGAACACACTGTATGTAACGTGTGTACCATATTTGACTGACATCGTTCCAGGGGTTTAGGATGAGCTTTTTACCCATGGCTTTTCCCACATACACATATATCAAACATATTTACCTTGCATTTAACACATTTACACGTATTTGTACACATATTTCACATGTTTGTCTAGCGAATTTCGCCCTACAGTTTCATTTTCGCGCAGCCCAATTTTTATAACGTCGCATCTTCAAATGTGTGTGAAATCTTATGGGACTTAACTACTAAGGTCATCAGTCCCTAAGTGTGGTGTCACCGCCAGACACCACACTTGCTAGGTGGTAGCTTAAATCGGCCGCGGTCCATTAGTATATGTCGGACCCGCGTGTCGCCACTGTCAGGATCGCAGACCGAGCGCCACCACAAGGCAGGTCTCGAGAGACTGACTAGCACTCGCCCCAGTTGTACGACGACGTTGCTAGCGACTACACTGACGAAGCCTTTCTCTCATTTGCCGAGAGACAGTTAGAATAGCCTTCAGCTAAGTTAATGGCTACGACCTAGCAAGGCGCCATTAACCATTTGTAACGTAGCATGTACCTCAAGATAGAGTCTCACTTGTATCATCCAGAATGCTGTATACCAAAGGACAATATAAAAGTTAAGTGTTCTAGTAGCTACGTTCTTTTCTTTATCACATTCATTACGAATCCTGTTCCAGACTTAACGCCAGACGGCGTGAGTTGCCGCGTGCCCTTTCGGCTACTTCACTGTGGACTGGCTGCCTTAACAGTCCACTACACTAAGCTTACACACTACTTAACCCATGGGACTTAACATCTGTGGTCATCAGTCCCCTAGAACTTAGAACTACTTAAACCTAACTAACCTAAGCACATCACACACATCCATGCCCGAGGCAGGATTCGAACCTGCGACCGTTGCGGTCACACGGTTCCAGACTGAAACGCCTAGAACGGCACGGCCACACCGACCGGCACACCCAAAAGCAGCCAGAAGGTACACTGATTAAAAGTCTGCCGGCGGAAGTGGCCGTGCGATTCTAGGCGCTGCAGTCTGGAACCGCGAGACCGCTACGGTCGCAGGTTCGAATCCTGCCTCGGGCATGGATGTATGTGATGTCCTTAGGTTAGTTAGGTTTAACTAGTTCTAATTTCTAGGGGACTAATGACCTCAGAAGTTGAGTCCCATAGTGCTCACAGCCATTTGAACCATTTGATTAAAAGTCTCCAGACACCACCAAAAGCATATGTTTTTGCAATTAGGTGCATTCCGCTGCCACCTACTGCCAGGTACTCCATATCAGCGACATCAGTAGTCATTAGACATCATGGGAGAGCAGAATGGAGCTTTCCGCGGAACTCACGGACTTAGAACGTGGTCAGGTGATTGGATATCACTTGTGTCATACGTCTGTACGCGAGATTTTCACACCCCTAAACATCCCTAGTTCCACTGTTTCCGATGTGATAGGGAAGTGGAAACGTGAAGGGACACATGCAGCACAAAAGCATACACGCCGACCTCATCTGTTGACTGACAGACCGTCGACAGTTGAAGAGGGTCGTAATGTGTAATAGGCAGATATCTCTCCAGACCATCGCACACGAATTCCAAACTGCATCAGGATCCATTGCAAGTACTATGACAGTTAAGCGGGATGTGAAAAAACTTGCAGTGCATGGTCGAGCGGCTGATCATACGACACACATCACGCCAGTAAATGGCAAACGACGCCTCGCTTGGTGTAAGGAGCGTAAACATTGGACGATTGAACAGTGGGAAAACGTTGTGTGAAGTGACGAATCACGGAACAAACGTGGCGATCCGATGGCAGGGTGTGAGTATGGCGAATGCCCGGTGAACGTCATCTTCCAGCGTGTGTAGTGCCGACAGCAAAATTCGGAGGCGGTGGTGTTACGGTTTAGTCGTGTTTCTCATGGAGGGGGCTTGCACCCCTTGTTGTTTTGCGTGGCACTATCACAGCACAGGTCTACTCCGATGTTTTAAGCACCATCTTGCTTCCCACTGTTGAAGAGCAATACGGGAATGGTGATTGCATCTTTCAACGCAATCGAGCACCTGTTCATAATGCACGGACTGTTGCGGATGGTTACACAACATTGACACCCCTGCCATGGACTGGCCTGCACCGAGTCCTGACCTGAATCCTATAGAACACCTTTGGGATGTTTTGGAACGCCGACTTCGTGCCAGGCCTCACAGACCTCTCCACAGTGCAGCACTCCGTGAGGAATGGGTTGCCATTCCCCAAGAAACCTCTCGGCACCTGATTGAACGTATGCCTGCGAGAGTGGAAGCTGTCATCAAGGCTAAGGGTAGGCCAACACCATATTGAATTCCATAATTACCGATGGAGGGCGCCACGCACTTGTAAGTCATTTTCATCCAGTTGTCCGGATACTTTTGATCACATAGTGTATTTAGTCCGACCCGATATGTTAATCGTCCTAAATAATCACTGACCCACGACTACTTGCGAGTTAACAGAGTCAGTCATTCAATAGTCTTCTGGTATAGAACTGCTCGCCATAATGTCTCGGCCGGCCGCGGTGGTCTCGCGGTTCTAGGCGCGCAGTCCGGAACCGTGCGACTGCTACGGTCGCAGGTTCGAATCCTGCCTCGGGCATGGATGTGTGTGATGTGCTTAGGTTAGTTAGGTTTAAGTAGTTCTAAGTTCTAGGGGACTTATGACCACAGCAGTTGAGTCCCATAGTGCTCAGAGCCATTTGAACCATTTGAACCATAATGTCTCGCAATTTGCACGAAACGCGCCACTCGGAGCTTACGTACGACTAAAAATGTTCACAAGTGAAATCTCCTAAAAGAAATCACTCACAAAGCTGAGACTTTCCCAAAATACTCAACACCGTAGTCGCTTTTCATCAATAACACGAGAATCGATCAAACGCGCGGATTTCTTCATTTTGATACATATTTGTTCAGCGCGATTTAACATACGCGTTTACCAGAAGATGGTTCCCGACAGAATCTATCGGCTCATAGACCTGACGCACACAGCTCTACTCAAACACGCGGGAAATGCTGAATTCCTATTGGCTAGTATGTTAAGCAGCCAATCAGATCATCTCGAGCACTTCTATACTCGGGGTATTTCTAAGGTCAGTCAATCAGATTACCACAAGTAACTTACACTCGAAATATAGTAATTCCTAAACTAAATAAAATTTAATGAATACCAAATACGATTCCTTTCCACAGAATAAATTACTAATAAATTTAATACTCAACGCCACTTCTGGCTTCCATTTACAAAACCAGTCTCAGTCGGACATACGTCACAAATTCCCCTATTACACAACTACTTTTACGTAGTTTTAATAAAATATCACATTCTTACTCTACGGATGACCTCCATTTATTCTCTCAGTCTCTCCAAAACACTCACATAACTAAAACACAAAGAAATAATTATTTTCCAATGTACAGTTAATTACGTCAGAAATCTGTGGCGATGAAAGTAAAGAAAATTCCAGAAAATCAGATTATATGAACCTCTCCTCTTGGTTGTAGTTTCACTTGATACTATCGATGAATACATTGCAGTCCCTAACCTGGTTTCACAATGCCAGCACAGTCATTATGTGTTTTAGGTAAAAATTTATGTATCCGGTAGTATTGAGGTTATTGATTTGAAATTTTAGGAGTATGATTCTGATATTCATAGAACTAAAATCCGCTCTCCTTCCGGCTCCACACAAGATACGCTTTCAGTGCTAGATAACAAATCATAATAATTTGTCACATTAGAATGATGCTGAAGTTTTTCGCGCATCTCAGTATTTCACGTCATATCTTCTAAACTGCGTGTTGTACTGTGATATATTTTTTATGCATTCAGCAACATATGGGAATACTGCCTGCGAAATGTGTTGCGGATAGAGTTGGTAATAAAGAAGTAATAAATGACACCACAATGATGGGGTAGTTTTTCACACATGTCATATCTCCTGAACTATGTGCCGTATAATGGTATATTGTTGCAGGTACATTCAGCGGGGCATGTGGATATTGACTGCGAAAATTGTTGCGAATCTAGCAACGAAGTTCTGGTACATTCGGTGGGATATGAGAATAATGCCTTCAAAATGTGTCACATGTATAGTTAGAAGTAAATAAGTAATAAATTAAACTGTCATGAAACTTCCTGGCAGATTAAAACTGAGTGCCGGACCGAGACTCGAACTCGGGAACTTTGCCTTTCGCGGGCAAGTGCTCTACCAACTGAGCTACCCAAGCACGAATCACGTCCCGTCCTCACAGCTTTAATTCCGACAGTACTATGAGGACGGGGCGTGAGTCGTGCTTGGGTAGCTCAGTGGGTGTCTCGGCCCGGCACACAGTTTCACTCGAACTCGAACACGTTGCTTGGGCGTGGCGGCGGGATGGCCACGCTTCGGGTGTCGACCCCTGCTCCACCCGTCGTCCTGCTCCTGCAGAGGTTCATTAGGAAAAAAAAAAGTGGGTAGAGCAATTGCCCGCCAAAGGCAAAGGTCCAAAGTTCGAGTCTCGGTCCGGCACACAGTTTTAATCGGCCAGGAAGTTTCATATCAGCGCACACTCCGCTGTAGAGTGAAAATTTCATTCTACACTCCTGGAAATGGAAAAAAGAACACATTGACACCGGTGTGTCAGACCCACCATACTTGCTCCGGACACTGCGAGAGGGCTGTACAAGCAATGATTACACGCACGGCACAGCGGACACACCAGGAACCGCGGTGTTGGCCGTCGAATGGCGCTAGCTGCGCAGCATTTGTGCACCGCCGCCGTCAGTGTCAGCCAGTTTGCCGTGGCATACGGAGCTCCATCGCAGTCTTTAACACTGGTAGCATGCCGCGACAGCGTGGACGTGAACCGTATGTGCAGTTGACGGACTTTGAGCGAGGGCGTATAGTGGGCATGCGGGAGGCCGGGTGGACGTACCGCCGAATTGCTCAACACGTGGGGCGTGAGGTCTCGACAGTACATCGATGTTGTCGCCAGTGGTCGGCGGAAGGTGCACGTGCCCGTCGATCTGGGACCGGACCGCAGCGACGCACGGATGCACGCCAAGACCGTAGGATCCTACGCAGTGCCGTAGGGGACCGCACCGCCACTTCCCAGCAAATTAGGGACACTGTTGCTCCTGGGGTATCGGCGAGGACCATTCGCAACCGTCTCCATGAAGCTGGGCTACGGTCCCGCACACCGTTAGGCCGTCTTCCGCTCACGCCCCAACATCGTGCAGCCCGCCTCCAGTGGTGTCGCGACAGGCGTGAATGGAGGGACGAATGGAGACGTGTCGTCTTCAGCGATGAGAGTCGCTTCTGCCTTGGTGCCAATGATGGTCGTATGCGTGTTTGGCGCCGTGCAGGTGAGCGCCACAATCAGGACTGCATACGACCGAGGCACACAGGGCCAACACCCGGCATCATGGTGTGGGGAGCGATCTCCTACACTGGCCGTACACCACTGGTGATCGTCGAGGGGACACTGAATAGTGCACGGTACATCCAAACCGTCATCGAACCCATCGTTCTACCATTCCTAGACCGGCAAGGGAACTTGCTGTTCCAACAGGACAATGCACGTCCGCATGTATCCCGTGCCACCCAACGTGCTCTAGAAGGTGTAAGTCAACTACCCTGGCCAGCAAGATCTCCGGATCTGTCCCCCATTGAGCATGTTTGGGACTGGATGAAGCGTCGTCTCACGCGGTCTGCACGTCCAGCACGAACGCTGGTCCAACTGAGGCGCCAGGTGGAAATGGCATGGCAAGCCGTTCCACAGGACTACATCCAGCATCTCTACGATCGTCTCCATGGGAGAATAGCAGCCTGCATTGCTGCGAAAGGTGGATATACACTGTACTAGTGCCGACATTGTGCATGCTCTGTTGCCTGTGTCTATGTGCCTGTGGTTCTGTCAGTGTGATCATGTGATGTATCTGACCCCAGGAATGTGTCAATAAAGTTTCCCCTTCCTGGGACAATGAATTCACGGTGTTCTTATTTCAATTTCCAGGAGTGTATAAACCGTCATGCTTCATGCGGAAGTTTTACTGCGTGAACGACGAAAATGTAGTAAAGATAAACTTTTCTCCTTTTATGTTAATGGAATCTTCCGTCTGTTCTTGGTAGAACAACAGTACTCAGTAAATGTCTGAAGATGGCTTTGTAAGCCGAAAACCGGTTAACACAATAAAAATGAACTGTAGAACAAAAACAAACCAGTGGTTTTCATTTATTATTTTGTCTTTTCATCGCCGGCCGCGGTGGTCTAGCGGTTCTGGCGCTGCAGTCCGGAACCGCGGGACTGCTACGGTCGCAGGTTCGAATCCTGCCTCGGGCATGGGTGTGTGTGATGTCCTTAGGTTAGTTAGGTTTAAGTAGTTCTAAGTTCTAGGGGACTTATGACCTAAGATGTTGAGTCCCATAGTGCTCAGAGCCATTTTTTTTGTCTTTTCATCATTTTGGGTGGATCTTCAGCGAGAAAAGTTTCGTAATTGTTTGTAGTTATTTGTAAAGTATCTAAGTGTTCTCGTACTCAAATGCTGAATAACTAAAGTATGGGTATTCGCAGTGTCGTGGGCTTCACTGCTTTTTCACTTCCAGCAGAAATGAGTGGTTCTTACCCCACAATAATTCTTTCCGGACAGTAAGTGATGTGTGTACGAAGGTCGGTTGCCATCGGTCCATAAGAGGAGATATGGAACATAGATATATACAATACATACGTACATCCATTTTTTTTAATTTGTATGGATTAGCGCGTGTCTTGCGGTAACAAGTATCACTTTCATGTCAGTTGCTTGGCAGTATGCATGATGGAAAATTGGAAGTTGTTAGTACCAACGTAAGATATATTTACTTTAACTATTCCTTTTTATTATCTGATGTGACGACTGTTATTATGACCATATAATTTTGTTTATTATATTCACTATGTCATTCTTGATAACAAGTTAACCCAGAACACCGGTCTAATCACAAAAAATTCTTCGTATCTTAAATGTCTCGTATTAAAAAGAGGGCCTTTGTGAAGTTTATGGAAGCTGCAGAGCGCCGAGCATCCAAAATGTTCATTTTACCAGAATTTAGTTTAACCTCTTGTAACATTTTTACGCGCGCTGTTTCTTCGAAGAAAGAGTATGCAAGGTGAGCCGCCGGCTCATGTGTTGATGTGCCGACGATTAGTGGAGGCGGCGGCGCGCCGGCTAAAGTCGTCATAAATCCAGTGGAGCTGCGCGCCGCACCGCCCTCGCCTCTTACAGCCGAGAGCTCTTCATCGCCTTTAAACGGCGGCGCCCCACTTTCATAAAAAATGTCTGTGGCGCTATCACGCATGAGAACTCGCCTCTCTCACATAATGACACTCGCGAGGAATCTGTGCCACTGATTATGATATAAAATAGCAGTACGTAGTTATTTCACTTCCTGTCGCCTGGAGTCACTACTCAAAGTCTCTGTTTTTCAAAAGGCGCACCTGTCTTTTTTTTAGTTTCGATACTCTGAAAGCCGCACGCACGCTAGTCAGACGCTGCTCTTGCTCAGTAATAATGAATTTCGTCGTTTAAAGTAATTTTCACAATCCTGGTATACTTTAATCCACTCGGCGAACAAAGAAATCATGATAAGGAATTGAACACGCGAAAACCGGTTTAAATTTCACTACGATTTTGGAATTCGTTAATATTCCAATTACGGAAATAAGAAGTCACATTCTGATGTGGAAACGAAATAAAGTTTATGGAATACTCTATCGGTACTTGGAGGAATATACACTTATTAAAAACTGAAACATACTTCAGTTCCCGTTGTATTAGCTGACAAGCATGTCACTGATATAGAAGTGCATAATATGGCACTGATGATGGGTTACAAACCCGAAAACCGGTTTTATCAAATAAAACAATTCTAGTGCAGCTCATGATGTACTGAAAATGCCTTTTAATGAAACACATCAAATTAACGTTCCACATTCATAATCCATATATACACGGTGGTCCATTGATAGTGACCGGGCCAAATATCTCACGAAATAAGCATCAAACGAAAAAACTACAAAGAACGAAACTCTTCTAGCTTGAAGAGGGAAACCAGATGGCGCTATGGTTGGCCCGCTAGATGGCACTGCCGTAGGTGAAACGGATATCAACTGCGTTTTTTGTTCGTGCAGTACGTAAAGAAATATGACTGTTTTAGTTGGACCACTTTTTTCGCTTTGTGATAGATGGCGCTGTAATAGTCGCAAACGTATAAGTACGTGGTATCACGTAACATTCCGCCAATAGCCGGCCGGAGTGGCCGAGCGGTTCTAGGCGCTACAGTCTGGAGCCGCGCGACCGCTACGGTCGCAGGTTCGAATCCTGCCTCGGGCATGGATGTGTGTAGTGTCCTTAGGTTAGTTAGGTTTAAGTAGTTCTAAGTTCTAGGGGACTGATGACCACAGATGTTAAGTCCCATAGTGCTCAGAGCCATTTGAACCATTCCGCCAATGCGGACGGTATTTACTTCGTGATACATTACCCGTGTTAAAATGGACCGTTTACAAACTGCGGAAAAGGTCGATATCGTGTCGATGTACGGCTACTGTCATCAAAATGCCCAACGGGCGTGTGCTATGTGTGCTGCTCGGTATCCTGGACGACATCATCCAAGTGTCCAGGCCATTCGCCGGATAGTTACGTTATTTAAGGAAACAGGAAGTGTTCAGCCACATGTGAAACGTCATCTACGACGTGCAACAAATGATGATGCCCAAGTAGGTGTTTTAGCTGCTGTCGCGGCTAATCCGCACATCAGTAGCAGACACATTTCGCGAGAATCAGGAATCTCAAAAACGTCGGTGTTGAGAATGCTACATCAACATCGATTGCACCCGTACCATATTTCTATGCACCACGAATTGCATGGCGACGACTTTGAACGTCGTGTACAGTTCTGCCACTGGGCACAAGAGAAATTACGGGACGATGACAGGTTTTTTGCACGCGTTCTATTTAGCGACGAAGCGTCATTCACCAACAGCGGTAACGTAAACCGACATAATGTGCACTATTGAGCAACGGAAAATCCACAATGGCTGCGACAAGTGGAACACAGCGACCTCAGCGGGTTAATGTATGGTGCGCCATTATGGGAGGAAGGATAATTGGCCCCCATTTTATCGATGGCAATCTAAATGGTGCAATGTATGCTGATTTTCTGCGTAATGTTCTACCGATGTTACTACATGATGTTTCAGTGCATGACAGAATGGCGATGTACTTCCAACGTGCGTTTGAAGCGGTATTGAATAGCATATTTCATGACAGGTGGATTGGTCGTCGAAGCACCATACCATGGCCCGCACGTTCACCGGATCTGACGTTCCCGGATTTCTTTCTGTGGGGAAAGTTGAAGGATATTTGCTATCGTGATCCACAGACAACGCCTAACAACATGCGTCAGCGCATTGTCAATGCATGTGCGAACATTACGGAAGGCGAACTATTCGCTGTTGAGAGGAATGTCGTTACACGTATTGCTAAATGCATTGAGGTTGACGGACATCTTTTTCAGCATTTATTGCATTAATGTGGTATTTACAGGTAATCACGCTGTAACAGCATCCGTTCTCTGAAAAGATAAGTTCACAAAGGTACATGTATCACATTAGAACAACCGAAATAAAATGTTCATACGTACCTACGTTCTGTATTTTAATTTAAAAAACCTACCTGTTACCAACTGTTCGGCTAAAATTGTGAGCCATATGTTTGTGACTATTACAGCGCCGTCTATCACAAAGCGAAAAAAGTGGTCTAACTAAGACATTCCTATTTCTTTACGTACTGCACGAATATGTAATAAAGATGGGGTTCCCATTTTAAAAAACGCAGTTGATATCCGTTTGATCTATGGCAGCGCCATCTAGCGGGCCAATCATAGCGCCATCTGGTTTCCCTCTTCAAGGTAGACAAGTTTCGTTCTTTGTAGTTTTTTCGTTTGACGCTTTTTCGTTTTTTATGACTCTATGTTAAAAACACAAAACTGCACTACTCCTATCTGGCATGGGTATGAAGCAAAAAAATATTTTGTAATGATCTTGTGTGGACTGTCCGCTCAGTCTTAAGTTGTCTGATAGCAACCTGGAAATCCGAATGCCAGTTCACAACAAAATATGAAATAAATATTAATGTGGAACACTAATTTTGTGTGTTTCAAATTAGAAACCACCACCGTTTTCTGTAGAGATGACAAGGTATTCTTAACTGAAATAAGAAACCCCCTGTTGAATTACTGAGTATTTGAAATTAGGGTGCACCGAGGGATTAGCCGAGCGGTCTGAGGCGCTGCAGTCATGGACTGTGCGGCTGGTCCCGGTGGAGGTTCGAGTGCTCCCTCGGGCATGGGTGTGTGTGTTTGTCCTTAGGATAATTTAGGTTAAGTAGTGTGTAAGCTTAGGGACTGATGACCTTAGCAGTTAAGTCCCATAAGATTTCACGCACATTTGAACATTTTTTTTGAAATTATGGTAATAACGTGCTACATATGTAAGAAGCTATTTTAATAGATAGATTCACTGTGGTACATAGGGAGAAAGAATCATCGTACTAAAATAAGAGAAATCAGAGCTGTCCGCAGCCCGTGGTCGTGCGGTAGCGTTCTCGCTTCCCACGCCCGGGTTCCCGGGTTCGATTCCCGGCGGGGTCAGGGATTTTCTCTGCCCCGTGATGACTGGGTGTTGTGTGATGTCCTTAGGTTAGTTAGGTTTAAGTAGTTCTAAGTTCTAGGGGACTGATGACCATAGATGTTAAGTCCCATTGTGCTCAGAGCCATTTGAACCAAATCAGAGCTCACAAAGAAAGATATAAGTGTTCGTTTTTCCAGCGCGCTATTCGAGGGTGGAACGACACAGAAATAGTTTTACGGTGGTTCGATGAACCCTGTGTCAAGCACTTAATTGTGAATTGCAGAGTAATTATGTAGCTGTAGATGTAGATGAAGTGTGTGTCTCCGTCTCGCACTATCTGACCGTTCCTCCCGTCAGAGCAGCGATGTTTAGTATAGTTCCCATTTCTTTCTCAGCCAGTTTAGTTTGAAAAAATGAGGAATTTGTTGTGAGACATGGTGGAATATTCCCGCTTCAGCCCCTATAGTTTCGGATAGGTGCCAGGCTATACGTAGCCTTCAAAATGGCTTCTGTAACGGAGGTGTGTTTCAAGTAAACAGCTGTCACTGAGTTTCTTTCATAGATGATTGGAGAATATCTACAGAGAGCTGTCAGAGAACAAAAGCATGGTGAGTCGTACTGCGAATTGTTTATCGCCATCCGTAGAAGATCGCGCAAACCTGTCTGCTATCCCGCATGAAGGCTGGCTGCACACGGCTGTGACTCCTGCAATGTGGGAACGTGCGGACACTCTCACTCGAGGTGATGGACGGAATGAAACGAATTTCTCCTCCTCCATAACAACGCAAGGTCTTATACAAGTCCGCGCACTTGGGAGGAGCTCACAAAACTTATTCCTCATCCACCCTACGACCCGGATCTCGCACCTTCAGACTCCCGTCTATTTCGCACAATGAAGAATGCACTCCACAGGAAGGAGTACATGGATGATGGGGTGGATACTACTGATTCATCGCCGGCCGGTGTGGCCGAGCGGTTCTAGGCGCTACAGTTTGGAACCGCGCGACCGCTACGGTTCGAATCCTGCCTTGGGCATGGATGTGTGTGATGTCCTTAGGTTAGTTAGGTTTCACTAGTTCTAAGTTCTAGGGGACTGATGACCACAGCAGTTAAGTCCCATAGTGCTCAGAGCCATTTGAACCATTTGATATTGATGCATTAAGACATCGACGTCGACCAGAATAGTGGTAAGATACGTGTATACATGCCTTCTCAGTAAGCTGGTGTAAGGCCCTCGCATTAATCTGAGATACTGATGAAAAATAGGGTCTTGTAGCCAGAAGAATGGGAATAATATGGTGTACCGCAATCCTGAATAAAACCAACCCGCTTTCAGAAAAAATGTCTTGTATTACTTATTGAACGCCCCTCTTAAATACACTAAAGAGCAAAAGAAAGTGGTACACCTGCCTAATATCGTGTAGGACCCCCGAGAGCACGCAGAAGTGGCGCAAAACGACTTGGCATGGATTCGACTAATGTCTGAAGTAGTGCTGGAGGGAACTGACACCATGAATCTTGCAGTGCTCTCCATGAATCCGTAAGAGTACGAGGGGGTGGGGATCTCTTCTCAAGAGCACGTTGCAAGGCATCCCAGAAATGCTCAATAATGTTCATGTCTGGGCAGTCTGGTGGCCAGCGGAAGTGTTTAAACTCAGAGCAGTGTTAATGAAGCCCCTCTGCAGCAATTCTGGACGTGTCGGCTGTCGTATTGACCTACTGGAATTGCCCAAGTCCGTCCGAATGTACAATGGACATGAATGGATGCAGGTGATCAGACAGGATGCTTACGTACGTGCCACCTGTCAAAGTCGTATCTAGACATATCAGGAGTCCCGTATCGCTCCAACTGCACACGCCCCACACCATACAGAGCCTCCACCTGCTGGAACAGTCCCCCGCTGACATGCCATGGAGTCATGATGTCGTCCCCATACCCACACACGTCCATCAGCTCAATACAATTTGAAACGAGACTTGTCCGAACAGGCAACATGTTTCCAGTCATCAACAGTCCAATTTCCGTGTAGACGGGCCCAGGCGAGGCGTAAAGGTTTCTGTCATGGAGACATACGAGTGGGCCTTCCGCTCCGAAAGCGCATATCAATAATGTTTCGTTGAATGGTTCACATGCTGGCACTTCTTGATTGCCTAGCATTGAAATCTGCAGCAATTTACTGAAAGGTTGCACTTGCTTCACGTTGAACGATTCTCTTCAGTCGTGGTTGATCCCGTTCTTGTACGATTTTTTTCCGGCCGTAGCGATGTCGGAGATTTGATGTTTTATCGGATTCCTGATATTCACGGTACATTCGTGAAATGATCTTACAGGAAAATCCCTACTTCATCGCTACCTCGGACATGCTGCGTCCCATCGCTCATGCGCCGACTATATCACCACGTTCAAGCTCACTTAAATCTTGACAACCTGACACTTGTTTTATATAGGCGTTGGCGACCGTAGCGCCGTATTCTGCCTGTTTATATTTCTCTGTATTTGAATATGCATGCCTATACCAGTTTCTTAGGCGCTTCAGTGTATATGCAAGTTTTAGGAGGCTTACAAAAACATAATACCCACAAAACTAGTTGGGCCCACTGCTTAAAATTCAGTGCTGAGTGTTCAGGTACGAGGGTTGGGACTTCAATAGTAGCAACTATTTATTCATAACCGATACAAAAGAGTTACACGTTTGCACCTGTTACTATCCTTCAAAGTTGTTACCTGCGTTGTGTAGAACCCGTTGCCAGTGATGTGGAAGTCGTAGTATACCTTTAGCAGAGCCTGTTCTGTTGATGGTGCGAATGGAACGATCTAAAGTTATGGTGATTCTCGCGTACGATTGTGATGGTATTATCCTAACGCATTACGTTCCTCCACGGCAGACCATCAATGCAAAGTATTACTGTTCGTTTTTGGAGCATCACCTGAGACCAGCTTTGCGAAAGCAGCGGAGACACTTTCTGCGCAACCCACCCATCATTTTGTACGACAATGCACGGGCGCATACAGCGCAAGCTGTGGCTGCTCTGTTCGGTCGATGTGACTGGGAAGTACTGTACCAGCCACCATACTCCCCTGACTTAAGTCCTTTTGACTTTTATTTGATTCCGAAGATGAAAGAACCACTTCGTGGCATTCGCTTCAGAACTGTTCCAGAGATTCGACAGGCAGTAGACCGCTCCATTCGCACCATCAACAGAACAGGCTCTGCTAACGGTATACTACGCCTTCCACATCGCTGGCAACGGGTTCTACACAAGGCTGGTGACTACTTTGAAGGACAGTAACAGGTGCTCTTTTGTATCGCTTGTGAATAAGTTGCTGCCACTATTTAAGTTCCAACCCTCGTAAAAAGAGAAGCTGCTTTTAGTATATTACCTAGTTACTACACTTATAAATTTTGCCAAACAAATTATCTTGGTCAGGAATGAACGGAGCTACAACCACGTTTCCTGCATTATTAATCCTGCGTGGTATTTGACTGCGGTAACGAATTACATAAAATTGAGAACACCACAAATTACACTTCGAAGTTTTACTGAAATACTCAGAAGACATATTACTTCGTACTTTCAAAAATTCCTTAAATATTTTTCTTTTAATAGTTTAGCGTTCCTTTCTTGTATACTTTCGATTCTAGCTTTCTGTCGCAACTTCAAAAACTAAACTGCACATTAAGTACCAATATACACCATACAAGAAACACCGATGATCTACAAACTATCAATGAAGTATAGGAAAGTTTGTGGCACGGTTGAGTGGATATTCCTACCAGTTATTGATAATCCTAGTAATAACTGCGCAGATACACCAAACAGGATAGTACATAGTGAGAAATTCAACTGTACTTACGGTGCATTCACATTAAAATAACTGATAATTATTAAAAACTCTAAAAAATAACTTCAATGACATCTCTAATGCTCTACCATTGCACAACATTGTAACACTGAAATCACGATAACATATCGAGTAAGGGATATACTATTCCAACAGACTTTCAGTCACTAAAACCTAGGTAAACCCTAGGTACGTTTCAGTAACACTCTTACGCGCTGGAATCGCTCACATACTTAATATTAAATATAGCACGACAGTATCTGAAAATTATGTCACTTCAAATGAACCGGGTGTCAGCTGTCTCTCCTAAAAATAAAATTGTTTCTTCTACTCTTTAAGATATGTGGCAGATAGTCGAAACGACAGTGGGAAAAAACTGAATCTACGAGTATTATGGAGACGTAGTTTCCACCGTCGATAAATTTAAACTGTAACAGCATGAGCAACCTATTGTAACATCCTGGTGACAGAAAGGTCGTTGCAAAAGAAAGTACTTCATTTTTCCAGTGATGAAAGACATTTGAGAATGTATTCTGGGATGGGACGGATATGCTGCATCTTGGTAGCGATAGGATCAAGCACGCGAATGTTACAAACAGATGTGCAACAACGAGCTCTGTGAATCCGTCGTTACCGTAAAACATGCATTTCAGTCATTAGTTATCGTTAACGAACTGAAGTTATTTGAAACCAAGTTAATACTGCCTACATTTAGTGCCCGATGACTTGTTATTTTCGATGTGACACAAACCACAAACACGGCGGTGAGGTTGTTGGATTATATAAGCTGAAAACTGAATATAATAAAAACAATTAGCTACAAGGAACAGCCATTTTTAATTAAAATTCTCTGATTCAACGCCTTTTATTGGCAGAAAGTTACGCGTACGGGTAAAAAAGAAATATATATTCCGTGCGCCTGATTCGACATTTCCTGATGTGGTTTACGGCACGTGTAATGTTTCAGGAATTCTACGCAGAATATTATTTCGCCCGAGTATCTTTCAGCACATAAAGGTTCAAAAATTTATCATAGAATCATCTCTGGTTTGTTAAGTTCGTATACATGTAGTTGCTTTTTAATTCAATCCTGAATGTTATGTTTCATTTCACCTCTTTATGGCGAAAGACAGTTATACAACATAAGCAAATGGGCTGCAAACACGACAAAAAAGAGGGTACAAGACGACAGTTTGTATCCAGCACATTTTTCAGACGAGAAGAAGAATGAGGTGGGAAATATCTCCTTCCCCCGCGCCCTGCCCTAAATACAAAAACTACGTTTATTTTCATTATGATAGAACAACAGTACACATCTTAGTACAAACTCAGCAAGTGTTCAGTGAGGAGAGGACACTCAGCAAATGCAGCCACGGATCGCCTCATTTCTCGCTCCCTAGGAAGTTTTTTCTGTGAGGTAGGTTGAAGGTCAACGTGTACGTAAATAATGCTCACACATTAAGTTACAATAGTCCACTGGAAATGGTAGGCGTGGCTCACAGTTTGATAAATAGCGCAACGGTTGCATCGATGTCAACGGTGGCCATTCCTCGAGTCTTCTCTAAACAGCAGTTCTGCTGTCCATTAACTAAGGTACATTAGTTCACGTTTTTCGGGCTGGGATCGCTGTGTTTCGTACACAAAAGCTAATTATTCGTACTGATACATACACATCCCCAACAACGAACAAGCATGTACGTTCCTCTCACTTCATTAGAATAGACACGCACTAACATTAGTGCGCTATTTAGTAATGAAAAAAAGTGACGCGATTCGACTGTCGTCATTAATTCAAAATCTACGTTACAGGCGAATCCATGCAGAATGAAGAAGCGGCATACTGGAAATTAATGGTCGTCTTTCGACTAGTAACGCTAATGCGACGAAGAGGACGGTAGCGTGCCGAGTTTGGTAGGCAGACAAATGAAAGGTGTGCGCAGAAGAAATCATGTTCCACAATCATTTCAGTGCCATCCTACGTCAGTAATAACATGTCTTGAAAGTAATTAATGCCCCTGTCCCTACATCTAAATTCCGATTTTTCTACGAATCTCGCCAATCTATAAACAATGTACTTACGAAAAGCACAGAGATCTCTCTGTAATACGTTTCATCAGAGTGATCTGAGCATCTGTGTGAACGTCTTCTTTTCCCATTTCCATCGGTGTTCGTGGGACGTACTGGAACACTGAAGTGAGATCCCTTTTTTTCAAACGGAGTTTGCCTAGTGTGTATATGTGTCGCGTGGAGGATTGATTTGCTTTTCCGCAGTTCAATATAGTAATCATGTAGATATACATAATTGTGGAAAATGCAGAGACAGAGAGAGAAAGGGAGAGGGAGAGGGAGGGAGAGAGAGAGAGAGATAGTGGAGAGGGGGTGGGGGTGTAGCTCGATGCAGGCACATAGCTCTCATCCCATAGTTTGATGTTCTCATCGGACGGGTCTGATTTAAAATCAAAAGTATCAACATATATTTATTCCGTAAGACACTGTAAGACTCTGCAGGAAACACCAGGTGTAGCCCAGGAAACTGGTAAGTGTTCTCATGATCCGTAACTGATCGCTGGCGTTTACCTCTAACTTGCTGGCCGTACGATAGTCTCTGTCGTATGTGGTACTGATCCAAGACTGAGGAGCATTTTTCAAGTATCGGCGGAACGAGGGTCTTCTCTTCTACCTCCATGGTGAGTAGACTACACGTCCTGAAGGCTATTGCAAAGAATATCAGTCTGACATCCGCCTTTAGTGCTATCTGTTTTTTGTGGTAATTCCACTTTAAATAGCTCCGTACGCATACAGCCAGATTTTTAATGGACGTGACTGCTTCCAGTGAGTGTCCGGCTGTTGTACAGAGTGATCGAATACTATAGGTACAAAGGAAAGGGCCGTGAGATGACAATGATATAGGGAAACATTCCTAATAAATATACACTCCTGGAAATTGAAATAAGAACACCGTGAATTCATTGTCCCAGGAAGGGGAAACTTTATTGACACATTCCTGGGGTCAGATACATCACATGATCACACTGACAAAACCACAGGCACATAGACACAGGCAACAGAGCATGCACAATGTCGGCACTAGTACAGTGTATATCCACCTTTCGCAGCAATGCAGGCTGCTATTCTCCCATGGAGACGATCGTAGAGATGCTGGATGTAGTCCTGTGGAACGGCTTGCCATGCCATTTCCACCTGGCGCCTCAGTTGGACCAGCGTTCGTGCTGGACGTGCAGACCGCGTGAGACGACGCTTCATCCAGTCCCAAACATGCTCAATGGGGGACAGATCCGGAGATCGTGCTGGCCAGGGTAGTTGACTTACACCTTCTAGAGCACGTTGGGTGGCACGGGATACATGCGGACGTGCATTGTCCTGTTGGAACAGCAAGTTCCCTTGCCGGTCTAGGAATGGTAGAACGATGGGTTCGATGACGGTTTGGATGTACCGTGCACTATTCAGTGTCCCCTCGACGATCACCAGTGGTGTACGGCCAGTGTAGGAGATCGCTCCCCACACCATGATGCCGGGTGTTGGTCCTGTGTGCCTCGGTCGTATGCAGTCCTGATTGTGGCGCTCACCTGCACGGCGCCAAACACGCATACGACCATCATTGGCACCAAGGCAGAAGCGACTCTCATCGCTGAAGACGACACGTCTCCATTCGTCCCTCCATTCACGCCTGTCGCGACACCACTGGAGGCGGGCTGCACGATGTTGGGGTGTGAGCGGAAGACGGCCTAACGGTGTGCGGGACCGTAGCCCAGCTTCATGGAGACGGTTGCGAATGGTACTCGCCGATACCCCAGGAGCAACAGTGTCCCTAATTTGCTGGGAAGTGGCGGTGCGGTCCCCTACGGCACTGCGTAGGATCCTACGGTCTTGGCGTGCATCCGTGCGTCGCTGCGGTCCGGTCCCAGGTCGACGGGCACGTGCACCTTCCGCCGACCACTGGCGACAACATCGATGTACTGTGGAGACCTCACGCCCCACGTGTTGAGCAATTCGGCGGTACGTCCACCCGGCCTCCCGCATGCCCACTATACGCCCTCGCTCAAAGTCCGTCAACTGCACATACGGTTCACGTCCACGCTGTCGCGGCATGCTACCAGTGTTACAGACTGCGATGGAGCTCCGTATGCCACGGCAAACTGGCTGACACTGACGGCGGCGGTGCACAAATGCTGCGCAGCTAGCGCCATTCGACGGCCAACACCGCGGTTCCTGGTGTGTCCGCTGTGCCGTGCGTGTGATCATTGCTTGTACAGCCCTCTCGCAGTGTCCGGAGCAAGTATGGTGGGTCTGACACACCGGTGTCAATGTGTTCTTTTTTCCATTTCCAGGAGTGTAGATCTGGAAACCAATTGTTTCCCCGGTATCATTACTATTTCTGAGTACTTGAGCTCGTTATAACTGAGTCCCCGATGATCCAAAACTGCAGTATTCACTTGAGGAAAAACACATTATAAAAAGTGATCCGCACGGCTACCGTTCATGTGAAGGCAGGATTCAGTGCGTCTCCTTATCGATGGCAGTGCACGTTCACGAATCCCATTCGCGCTCCCAATGCATTGAAAACCAACAGGGCTAGAATACACCAAATCTTTCAACAAAAAAAAAAAGTATAATGGGTTCAAGGTAGGGGACCTGGGAGACGACGGTGCTGGCTAGCTATGAGACTTGTCGAAGAATCATGCTAAGTATTATCCATGTACCACATTCACATTGTTCCAACAAGAGGAACATCATCCAAGTATCCGGACATTAACAGTGTTGTAACACTGGCGTCAGTGCATGTCGTATCGGAGAATACATCGGTTTCTGAACCTATGTTCATTAGGACACTAGCTGTGTACAGAGTGTTGTATTTATTTTAATTCTATCAGTACATCTCCTCCTTCCTCCTCTCTTTATCCATCTCCTCCTCCCCCCCCCCTCTCTGTCCCCCTACACCACTCACCCGTCTCTATCTCTTCCTGCCTCGATCTTTGTCTGTCTCATCATCATCCCCTCTAACGCCATCTCCTCCTTCCACCACTCTCTGTCCAACTCCCCTCCCCCACCTCTCTCTGTCCATCTCCCCCTCCCCTGCTCTCTGTCCATCTCATCCCTCCCCTCTCTGTCGGTCCGTCTCGCCCTCTCACCCTTCTCTCTCCGCGTTATTGTCCGCATCCCAAAAGGAGGTTGCTCGTTCTTACCCCCCACATTATTCCTTTCCAGATAGTATGAAATAAGTGTACCAAGTTTGGTTGGAACCGATCCAGGGGTTTAGGAGGAGCCTTTACCAGCACCGTTGGACACGTACCCATATGTTACACATTTCACATACATATGTACAGATATTTCACCTGTGGACACAGCGAAATTCGCCCTGCAGTTTCGTTTTCAGGCAGCTCAATATTTATGATGTCATATCTTCTGAACTATGTTTTATACGGTGATATAATTTTGCAGGTACTTCAAGTGGGTTACGTGGACACTGTATACGAAATTTGTTGCTAATAGACTTAGTAGTAAAAAAGGAACAAATTAAAACGTCATGCGTGATGCGGCAGATTTTCACACATCTCATTGATATGACATCATATCTCCTGAACTATGTACCGTACAATGATATATTTTTGCTGTTAAATTCAGTGGCAAATGTGAATAGCATCTGCAAAATACGTTGCTAGAATGAAGAATGAATGTAATGAAGAAGTAATAAATTGAAATGTCATGCCTGATGCTGCGCTTTTACTGCATTAACAGTGACAATACGGTAAGCGATAAAAATTTTGCAGTCGTCATTTTTTGGGCGGGTCAGAGAGAAAAAGATGAAATTACGTGCAAAGTTTTTTGCAAGTCACTAACTGCTCTCATTCCCAAATACCAGATGAATATAGTCTGGCTATATGCGAGTCGCGAGCTCCGCTTCTTTCTTTTTTTGTTTTTTTTTGTTTTTCACTCCCACACCTTTGATAGGTAGGTAGTTCTTACGCCATCAGTGCTTCTTTCCTGATACGTGCACCAAGTCTGAAATCAGACCAGTGGTTTAGGAGCAGATGTGGAACATACAAATATACACTATTACACTGAAGCGCCAACGAAATTAGTATAGGCATACGTATTCAAATACAGAGATATGAAACAGGCAGAATACGGCGCTGCGGTCAGCAACGCCTATATAAGACAACAAGTGTCTGGCGCAGTTATTAGATCGGTTACTGCTGCTACGGGGGGTAAGGTGTGGGATGCGTCACCAATAGCCTCTCCCACACAAATGTCAACCTCACCGGCACGTGGTATCCCCTGCTACGCTAACGAGGCTCTGGCGACCGAGTTTCTCCCGGGATAAGGAGAACCCTCTACTAAGTCAACGACCTTCTAGAGGGCGGATGAGCTGGTAGAGCAAGGGCACCCTCTTGTCCTTGGAGCGAGAAATCACTCCTAAAGACGGAAGAATCACCAAGGGTGGTCAACGGCATAGGATGCTGAAGGCAACGGGAAACCACAGCATTAAAGATCCAATGGATATCCCCAGGAAAACTCATCATGGCAGAGTTCAATGTCAAATTATCCGGAGTTTCAACTCCCCCACTCGGATCTCCGGGGGGGGAGAGCCTTGAACAATGCCACAAGTAAATACAACAATAATGCAACAATAGCAACTTGGAATGTAAGATCATTATACCAACCAGGCAAAGTAAATAATGTTATACAAGAAATGAAACGTCTAAAAATTAATATTTTGGGTGTAAGTGAAACAAGATGGCCTGACTCAGGAGAAATGACCATTGACAACATGAAAGTATATTACTCGGGAAATTCTGATAGCCAGCACAGGAATGGGGTAGGAATAATTTTAGATGAGTATGCTAGTAAATCTGTCAAAAGGATTTTACCAATCTCAGATAGAGTAATCAGTCTACATTTACAAACGAAACAAACAAATATTAATTTAATCCAAATCTATGCTCCAACAGCCGACAAAGAACAAGAAGAAATAGGAAAATTTTATGAAGAATTAACACAAGCAATAGGAACCTCAAAAAGCAGAGACATTATTATCATCATGGGAGATTTTAATGCCAAAATAGGTGAAGGAAGTGAAGGTGATCTTATTGGACCTTTTGGTTTAGGAATAAGAAATGAAAGAGGAGATTTGCTGTCACAATTTTGCCAGGAAAACAATCTGTCTATTACAAACACATTTTTTAAACTCCCTAAACGAAGACTTTATACTTGGAAATCACCAAGAGACTGTAATGAAAAAGTTTGCAGAAATCAAATTGATTTCATACTTATAAACAAGCGGTACAAAAATTCTATTCATGGTGTGAAAACATATCCGGGAGCTGATATATTTTCTGATCATAACCTTTTAGTAGCAAAGTTCCATGTGAAACTGAAAGCCATACAAAAGAAACAAAAGAAGGACTATATAAATACAACTATTCTAAGAGACCCCTTGACTAAACAAAAGACTTCTGAAGAGATTAATAAGGAATTAGTTAGGATAAAGAATAATCAAACAGAAGATATTGATGGCAAATGGGAACTTATAAAAGACACATTAAATAATGCATGTAAAAACATAATGGTGACCAAACACGACAACATGAAAAAGAAGTGGATGACAGAGAAGATATTACAATTGATGGAACAAAGAAGAATACTTAAAAATAGAGATGAAAGTGAGTATAAAAGATTACATGCAGAAATACGAAAAGAAACACGGCGAGCAAAAGAAGAATGGTACAAGGAACAATGCTCTGAAATTGAGAGTTATGAAACAAGACATGATAGTTTCAACTTACACAAAAAAGTTAAAGATTTAGCTGGACTTAATAAAAAGAAAAGTACAAGTTTATTGTTAGATAAAAATGACAAAATAATTCCTGATGTTAAAGGTAAACTGGACAGGTGGACAGAATATGTCAAAGAACTATTTGAAGACACAAGAAAAGATCAAAAATTTTATGATAACATGATTGGAGAACGAGGACCAAGCATATCGAAAGAAGAAATATTACATGTTATCAACAAATCGAAGACAGGAAAAGCCCCTGGACCGGATAAGATACCAAATGACATCCTGAAACTCATAGGAATAGACCATATAGATATATTTGTACAATTGTTTAATGATATTTATAATTCGGGAATTATTCCTAGGGACTGGTTGACATCTACCTTTGTTACATTACCCAAAAAGGCTAATGCCAAAACTTGTAATGATCACCGTACAATAAGCTTAATGAGTCACACCTTAAAGATATTTCTAAAAGTTATACACCAACGAATATACAAAAAAGTAGAAGAAGGTATAAGTGAAACACAATTCGGTTTTAGAAGTTCCCTCGGTACAAGAGAAGCATTGTTTGCTTTTAACATATTAGCGCAACGATGTATGGAGGTTAACCAGCCACTATATGTGTGCTTTCTGGATTATAATAAAGCATTTGACAAAGTTCGTCATGATCATCTCATAGAATTGTTAGAAAAGAAAACACTTGATAAGAAAGACATCCGCATTATATACAACCTCTACTACAATCAAACCGCAACCGTGAAGGTAGAAAATGAATTATCGAATGATATAGAAATAAAGAGGGGTGTGAGACAAGGTTGCGTTCTCTCACCCTTATTGTTTAATATGTATTCAGAAGACATAATCCAGGCAGCTCTATCAGATGAAATAGCTGGCATTAAAGTGAATGGGCTAAACATTAACAATGTTAGGTTTGCTGATGACACTGTACTACTAGCTGGAAACCTCAAAGATCTACAATTACTTCTTGACAAAGTCGCAGAAAAAAGTGAAGAATTTGGCTTGACTCTTAACGTAAGCAAGACTAAGTTCATGGTGATATCTAAAACACACCAACAAGAAAATCTTACAAGCAATAGGGAAAGAGTCGATCAAGTACGTAAATTTAAATATCTCGGAACAATTGTAAATGAGGAGATTGAAAGCTCAGAAGAAATTAAATCGAGAATAGGACAGGCCAGAAGTATCTTTAATAAGATGAAAAATGCATTCTGTTCGAGAGACATTTGTTTAAACACAAAAATGAGGTTGCTAAGATGCTATGTATTCTCAAAATTATTATACGGAATGGAAGCGTGGACATTGAAAAAGAAGGACATGAACAGTTTAGAAGCTTTTGAACTGTGGGCATATAGAAGAATACTTAGAATTAGTTGGGTGTCGAGGATTACTAATCAAGATGTCCTAAGAAGAATGGGAAAGGAAAAAGAATTAATTAAAACTATTGAAGTAAGGAAGCTACAATATTTAGGCCATGTTATTAGGGGAGTAAATTACAAAATATTGCGAATAATACTAGAAGGGAAAATTTGTGGGAAGAGAACGAGGGGTAGAAGACGGACATCCTGGATTGACAATCTAAAAAATTGGTACAACTGTTCAACGTCAGAACTCCTTAGATCGGCCAAATCAAGATCAGAAATTGCCATGATGACAGCCAACCTTCTTAGAGGAGACGGCACATGAAGAAGAAGACTGCTGCTACAGTGCCAGGTTCAAATGGCTCTAAGCACTATGGGACTCAACATCTGAGGTCATCAGTCCTCTGGACTTAGAACTACTGAAACCTAACTAACCTAAGGACATCACACACATCCATGCCCGATGCAGGATTCGAACCTACGACCGTAGCACCAGCGCGGTTCCGGACTGAAGCGCCTACAAACGCTCGCCACAGCCGCCGGCACAGTGGCAGGTTAACAAGATTTACGTAAGTTTGAAAGTGGTATTATAAATGGGACACATCTCCGAGGTAGCAATGAAGTGGGAATTTTCCCGTATGACCACCCACGAGTGTACCGTGAATATCAGGAATCCGGAAAAAACATCAAATTCCGACATCGCTGTGGCCGAAAAAAAGATCCTGTAAGAACGGGACCAACGACGACTGAAGAGAATCGTTCAACGTGACAGAAGTGCATCCATTCCGCAAATTGCAGCAGATTTCAATGTTGGGCCGTCAACAAGTGTCAGCGTGTGAACCAATCAACGAAACATCCTTCATATGGGCTTTTGGAGCCGAAGGCCCACTCTCGTACCCTTGATGAGAGCACTACACAAACTTCACCCATCGCCTAAATCGCCGGAAAACCTAAATCAGGATGGCCGGTCGCGGGTTTGAACAGCCGACCTCCCGAATCAGGTGTTAAGCCCTGGTTGGTACACAATTTTAATTTGTCAGGAAATTTCAGCTATAAATTAAATTCTCTAAAGCATCATTTCTGTAAAACCATATTGAAAGTGATTAGGATCGTTAAAGATTTGCAATCTTGTTTCTTTCTTTGTCTTTTCATGGTGAAACGAAAGATGCTGCGATTTATTTCCTTCAAAATGGAAAGTATTGGACGGATTGGGAAGTCCTCGACTCAGTGAGGCCTGAAGGGACGCAAATAATAAGTACGGGCTCAAGAGACAGATGAGAGCTTTGAAAGAAAACCGCTCTCGTTCAGCAGCGAGGGCATATCAGTGAGGGGCGCCTGGCCGCTGGCCGGCCTGGAGTGATATACTGGCGCCAGCGACAAGATAAGAGGCGCATTTAGCGGCCAAGATCCTCATTTGATAACGAGCCGCCGGGTCAGATTGCGAACCGCAAATGGAATACGACGACGGCCAGCGCCGATTGATACATGTGTTCATTACTCACCTCGCGCATGCAGCTGCCAGCGCAAAAGCACGCGCGCAGCGCCAGACGACTTCAGCTTTGGCCATCTGCTTTTCTCTCTGACCTAACATTGTCTAACGCGTGTGCAATATACCTCGCTGTTTATAGAAAAAGCCACATCTCTTGTAACATGAAAGAGAAGTAACAGAAGAAGAAACAAGTCAGGGACAGTATGAGCAAATCCAAGTTCCTCGCAATGCTTAGGAGTTCACTGACAAACACGCTTCTTGGAAGAGAGATTTACGCTGGTTAACAAAAACTGAAATAGCGTAATACAACATATTTATAGCTCGTAATCTTCCACAAAATTATAAACTGAAAACAGTTCCTGGCGTTTTGGTATATTTGGATTCCGAACAATCAACAAATTTACGACACATCAGTGAGCGAAACTTTAATTACCAACTGGAACAAAAATTACACCTTTTCCCATAACGGTTAGGGATTTCCTTTACTGGTAGTTTTTCTTAGGTACCCATTTTTACAGTGTGAGCTGCAAATTCTTAACATACCTTTAAGGTTAATTTTTAGATTTTCTCTTAATCTGGGACTAAACACAAAAATATCGTTAGGTGAAATCCAAGTTCCGTGAACATGAAATGAACAAGACTGTTGCGATTGATCCATGTTTATTGGAATAGTAGTTCTGTTTGCAGTAACACCTTACACCTAGAGTACGCCTCGTTTCCTGACAGAACATATGGTCTCATTACCAATGGAACTTATTCCAGTAACTGATGACAAATGCCCACTTCTTAAAGCAACTGTGTAAAAACTAACAACTATTGGACTGGCCTATTTTAAGTTACCGGATACATGAGACAATGTCTGCAGTCACGAAGGTCGAAAAATAAAAAAATAAAAATAACAAAGCACGGGAAGATGGGCAAAGATGGTGAAAAATTCGCGGACTTACCAATTAGCCATCCCGAACTGATTTAGGGAAATAGGAATCGATGATTATGCAAACCTGAGCGTTTTTAAATCACAAAAATTCGTCACAGCTGATGCAAATAAAAGCCAGATCAATTGTGAAGTTCACGATGCAGTAAACAATCAGCAACGAAATGTAAAAGCTCATCGTAACATAGTTTACTGTAAAAAGATATTTAAGGTTCGCAGTATCCAAATAAGGTTCAAATGGTTCAAATGGCTCTGAGCACTATGGGACTCAACTGCTGTGGTCATCAGTCCCCTAGAACTTAGAACTACTTAAACCTAACTAACCTAAGGACATCACACACATCCACGCCCGAGGCAGGATTCGAACCTGCGACCGTAGCAGTCGCACGGTTCCGGACTGTGCGCCTAGAACAGCGAGACCACCGCGGCCGGCTCCAAATAAGGTATTATTACCAAATATAATCCTGAAGACGTGCGTAACGTACAAAAAATACAGCGTTTCAGTTCCATCCCAACGGCAAACAATGCATATATAAGAAAAGTACCTGATATAATAGTGACTGTATTTGCAGAGAAAACATCGTTCTTGTGAAACACAACCAACTCTTTGTGCACACGAGGTGCTGACTGGTACTGAAAAGGAATTTCAAATTGATTCCGTGTATCTAGATTTCCAGATGACTTTTGACACTGTACCTCACAGGCGGCTTGTAAATCTAATTGCGGGTTTATGGAATATCGTCTCAGTTATGCGACTGGATTCGCAATTTCCTGTCAGAGAGGTCACAGTTCGCAGAATTGATGGAAAGTCATCGAGTAAAATAGAAGTGATTTCTGACGTTCCTCAAGGTACTGTTATAGGCCCTCTCCTGTTCCTTATCTATATAAACGAATTAGGAGACAATCTAAGCAGCCATCTCAGGCTCTCTGCAGATGATGCTGTTGTTTACCTTCTAGTAAAGTCATCAGAAGATCAAAAAAATAGCAAAACTATTTAGAAAGTTATCTGCATGGTGGGAAAATTGGTAGTTGACCCTAAATTATGAAAAGTGTGAAGTCACCCACATGAGTGCTGAAAGGAATCCGTTAAACTTAGGTTACGCGATAAATCAATCAAGTCTAAAGGCTGTAAATTCAACTAAATACCTAGAAATTACAATTACGAAAAACTTAAATTGGAAAGAGAACGTACAAAATGCTGTGGGATAGGTGAACCAAGGACTGCGTTTAATTGGCAGAATTCTTAGAAAATGCAACAGATCTACTAAAGAGACTGACTACACTCCGTTTGTCCGTCCGCTTTTGGAGTACTGCTGTGCCGTGTGGGATACTTACCGTATAGGATTAACGGAGTACATCGAGAAAGTTCAAAGAAGACCTGCAACTTTTGTGTTATCGAGAAATAGGGGAGAGAGGGTCACGGGTATGATACAGGATTTGGGGAGGACTTAATTAAAACAAAGGCGTTTCTCGTTGCGGCAGGACCTTCTCACGAAATTTCAATCAGCAATTTTCTCCTCCAAATGCGAAAATATTTTGTGGAAGCCGACCTGCATAGGCATAAACGATTATCATAATAAAATAAAGGAAATCAGAACTCGCACGGGAAGGTACAGGTGTTCGTTTATTTGCAAAGTATGCTTGCAGATGTAGATGTGAAACAGTTGTCGCGTGTCCACACAAAAATTATCTTTTTATTGAGCTGTTTACGTGAAGGTTGTACGTACATCAAATTTATCTCCTGTTTCTGATACAGTGAATGCATTCTAATCCTAGGTACTATGCATGGAGTAACAATCTGCAGCCCGTTCGTATCTTTTTCTTATAACAGGGCAGTGAAAAGAAAAGTGGCCACAAACCGTATGGTATGGAAGGAACCGAAACTGCGGTTGTATTTTCTATCGATAACTGATGCATGAGTGATGTGACTTGCTCTCACACTGTGTTTGTTTTTGAGCTCTAATTTAACTTGGCCAAGTGAAGTGTATATCCACTCCCAGAAGAACTGAATGGAAATGAAAAATGGATTAGTGTGTATAGTTCTTATTCGCAAAGGAGTAATACTAATGTTTAAAGAACAAAAGGGTCTTGGAAAGTTTGAACACAATGAGGGAAACAACTTACATACACTATGGGATCAAAAGTATCCGGACACCTGGCTGAAAATAACTTACAAATTCGTGGCGCCCTCCATCGGTAATGCTGGAATTCAATATAGTGTTGGCCCACCCTTAGCCTTGATTACAACTTCCACTCGCGCAGACATACGTTCAAACAGGTGCTGGGTGGTTTCTTGGGGAATGGCAACCCATTCTTCACGGAGTGCTGCACTGAGGAGAGGTATCGATGTCGGTCGGTGAGGCCTGGCACAAAGTCGGCGTTCCAAAACATCCCAAAGGTGCTCTATAGGCTTCAGGTCAGGACTCAGTGCAGCCCATTCCATTGCAGGGATGTTATTGTCGTGTAACCACTCCGCCACAGGCCGTGCATTATGAACAGGTGCTCGATCGTGTTGAAAGATGCAATCGCCATTCGCGAATTTCTCCTCAACATTGGTAAGCAAGAAGGTGCTTAAAACGTCAATGTAGGCCTGTGCTGTGATAGTGCCACGCAAAACAACAAGGGGTGCAAGCCCCCTCCATGAAAAACATGACCACACCATAACACCATCGCTTCCGAATTTTACTGTCTGCACTACACACGTTGGCAGATGACGTTCACCGGGCATTCGCAGTACCCACACCCTGCCACCGGATCGCCACATTGTGGTCCGTGATTCGTCACTCCACACAACCTTTTTTCCACTGTTAAATATACCAATGTTTACGATCATTACACCAAGCGAGGCGTCGTTTGGCATTTACCGGCGTGATGTGTGGCTTATGATCAGCCGCTCGACTATGAAATGCGGGTTTTCTCATCTCCCGCCTAACTGTCGTAGTACTTGCAATGGATCCTGATGCAGTTTGGAACTCCTGTTTGATGGTCTGGATAGATTTCTGCCTATTACACATTACGACACTCTTCAACTGTTGGCGGTCTCTGTCAGTCAACAGACGAGGTCGGCCTGTACGCTTTTGTGCTGTAAGTGTCCCTTCACGTATCCACCTCCCTATCACATTGGAAACAATGGACCTAGGGATGTTTGGGAGTGTGGAAATCTCGCGTACAGACGCATGACACAAATGACATCCAATCACCTGATCACGTTCGAAGATGTTTTTGGGGTGTCCGGTTACTTTTAATCACATAGTGTAAATACAACCAAAATGGAATATATCATTAGCTCTGAGTACGAAATAACTTTTCTGCTACCACTCACGATTTTTTTTCAACTTTTGCACGACGCCTTTCGGGAGATGATTCCGATTTTCAATAGCGTTTTCTATATGCTATGCCATTTATTAGTCATGTTTTCAATGACTGAGGTACTGCATTGTTCTGTTATCTTAATTGTAATACAAACATACTCGCCATTTTTAGTTAATGATCGATCTTTTGGAGAGTTAGTGGCGAAATCTGGACAGAACTACTTACGGCTTTCTGTGACCCATTTGTGCAGAAATTCATACACCTTCAACATCACACGCAATTTTCTGTGGACAGTACACAATGACAATAGGGAACGATAATTATCCAAAGATGTTTTTACATGAACTTAAGATAGATAATGCTAGAGGTCGTCCACATAGTATGTATAAATTCCTAATTAGGGTACTTAACTTAATAATCGGGATTATTATTAGGTTATACATATTTTAACAATTTCTATGAGTGTTTTTTTAATTTAAGTGTACTGTCGAAGCATCTGAAGAAATTTACTTTCCAGGTTTTCATTTAATATTGTATCTTCATACTTTCTGTAGTGTTAGTATACTTCGAATTTTTCATTTAATAGTTTACGTTCATTTTTTTTGTAGTGTGAATATATCCCCAGTTCTTCCAACAGAACGATTTACGACTTTTATTTAGTACATGGAGCACTTTGACATTTTGCTCTACTTTTCCAAATGGGTGTCCTGTGTTGTGTATGTATGTGGCTACTGCTGATGTTGTGTGTCTGTTATGTGTGTAGGTTCAAATGTGTTCCGTATAGTTGTGTGGAATTCTCAACATGTTTGTCCTAGACATAACATGGAGCATTCCCGGCATGTACTTTTGTATATTCCAGGTCACGATTACACTCTATGTTATGTATCAGTTTGTGTATTGTAGTTTATTAGCTGTACAGAACACTATTTTGAGTCTTGTATTTTTTGAAGATATATACAGTCTTTTGTGACATATTACCAATGTATGGGATACTAGATACACAGTTGTTTTTGTCTTTATCTTCTGTGGTATAGTTTGTGTCTCGGTCTTTGTTTACTTTGCCTGGTACTGAGTCAACCATGGAAGCATTACAGTCATTGGCAACTACAGTATGTGTCACTATGTTTATTTCCTGTTCAGAGATATTCAAATGCCCTGTGCGGCATTGTCCTATAAGCTGCTTTTTATGAATGTTTGGATGACATGAAGTTGCAGGGATTCACTTTATTTTCCCTATACGTTTTGAATATTTTTGTATTGTTGTGTCTTGTTATATTTAGGTGTAGATAACTGATGCTTTTGTCTTATTCATGTTCAACTGTAAGTTTAATTTCCTGGTGTAGGCTATTGAAGCAGTTTAGAACGTCCACTATGTCTTCGACATGTCCTTTTACTAGGACGGCCAAGCGTAGTGTAGGCAGTCTCCTTAGTAGATCTGTTACATTTTCTAAGTGTCCTTCCAATAAAACGCAGTCTTTGGTTAGCCTTCCCCACTACATTTTCTGTGTGTTACTTCCAATTTAAGTTTTTCGTAACTGTAATTCCTAGGTATTTAGTTGAATTTACGGCCTTTAAATTTCACTGATTTATCGTGTAATCGAAGTTTAACGGATTCCTTTTAGCACTCATGTGGATGACCTCACACTTTTCGTTATTTAGGGTCAACTGCCAATTTTCCCACCATTCAGATATCTTTTCTAAATCGTTTTGCAGTTTGTTTTGATCTTCTTATGACTTTATTAGTCGATAAACGACAGCGTCATCTGCAAACAATCTAAGACGGCAGCTCAGATTCTGTTTTGAGTACAGCAGACTAGTGGCAACTCGAGTATCTCTACTTGCCAAACCTGGCTCTGCTCTTTTACCGTATATAATGAGGGTACTTGTCTTGAATAGCATTAGAGCGTTACCAAGTGCTCTGGCGTCAATTTTCTACTGAAAATGTGAGGACACAGGTAGAAAATACCTCGTTGTTTCGCAGGCACAAATTTTGCTGCGGCGAGAATAGCCCGTGCCGGAGGTGTATTCGTCCATCATCATACTTAGCGACGAGCGAGGCAGAAAACAGCTTTGATTCGCTTTCTGATTGCTAATGGCGATGGAGAATGAGAAAGTCATCGTTGCGTGTCTGTTGTGTGTGGCACACACTACGTGTAGCTTTCTTATGTACTGGAGCAGAATAAACGATTCTGAAACGGACACTTGTCAATTCAATGATGTTGGTGCACAAAACAAGCTCATTAAGTCGTTTGCCGAGATCATTGTGCGGATGGGTGGTCTTATTGCCGAAAAGCAAAGGAACGTTGTAGAAGAGCTTTACGGTGTAAGTGCTGCTTCCATGTATTGTACGTCTCCATGAAAGCCAACAACTAATGCGAAACATACGTGCCCAGTCGGTTTGACGGTAATTGGCGAATAATGAGAGAATCAAATAACCGTTGTATTTGCTCATCATCAAGATTGTTCTACAAGCAATGGTGTGCCTTTGTGTCCCATACCGTCACAAACGGGGACAGTTGAGCTTATGGTAGACTGCTGGTCGCGTATAAATTCCAATAACTGCGCAATGCTGTGATGGCACGCTCCACAAGATGAAGGGATTATGTCCCGTCGACGTAAAGAGCATTAGAGATAGAGGGAGAGAGGACTTTTGCAGTGGTCACCGAGTCGGACGAGAGACACCATTGATCTGTTGAAGAGACAGTCGCAGCATTTGTCTCAAGCTGTTTAAAGAAATTATGGAAGACCGAAATGTAGATAGTCAGAAGTTGATCCTTCGATCTATCTGACTATTTCGCTGAGTTCCAAATAATGAAGCACGTGGAGCACGTGAAACCAAATGGAGTGCTAATAAATGGTTCTCTCTTTCCCCATAATCACGCTCGCCCTCAAAATTGTAAATTGTTCAAATGGCTCTGAGCACTATGGGACTTAACATCTGAGGTCATCAGTCCCCTAGAACTTAGAACTACTTAAACCTACCTAACCTAAGAGCATCACACAACACCCACCCAGTCATCACGAGGCAGAGAAAATCCCTGACACCCCCCCCCCCCCCCCCCCCCGCCCGGGAATCGAACCCGGGAACCCGGGCGCGGGAAGCGAGAACGCTACCGCACGACCACGAGCTGCGGACTTGTAAATTGTCTCAAGGATTTAATGTAACTGGGAAACACAATACAGAGCACAGTTTAACAGTTTCACTCTTCTCCTCTTTGGCGACATCCGTTTACGTTGTTTTGTGACGGACGAGGAAATATTCCACTGGTTATACAGTGTCCTTTAATAGCCTAAAATCATCTTGGTACTGGCAAAAAATCACTAGAAACAGTAACTACCGTAAAATTCCTGCGAGCAACTATCTAGAACGACCTAAAGTAGATGACCCCAAAAAACAAATATTAGGAAAAGCAGATGCCAGGGTGATATTCATTGGAAGAATGTTAAGGAAATGTTCTTCATCCACGAAGGAAGTGGCTTACAAACCAGTCTTTCGATCGATTCTTGACTATTGTTCGTCAGTCTGGGACCATTACCAAGTAGGATTAGTGGGAGATAAAGAGAAAATTGAAGAGTTGCACGTTTCATCATGGAGTGGTTTACTCGGCGCGAGAAATTTACAGAAATTCTCAACAAACTCCAGTGGCAGACACTGCAAGAGAGGCTTTGTGCATCACGAAGAGTTTTAGTACTGAAATTTCGACATCGTACATTCTGGAGATAGTCGTGATGCGTATTATTTCCTCCCACATACCTCTCGCGAAATAATCACAAGGAGAAAATGACAGAAATTAGAGCTCGTACGACATTCTTTCTTCTCATGCGCCTTTGGTGAACTGAACAGAAAAGGAGTGGGACGAATTATAGCAGTACCAGAGATGCACTCAGCCACACACCGTCAGGTGCCTGACAGAGTACAGACGTATGTAGATGTAAGCTGCATTTCAGTAACACTTATTAGCAGTTTACCTGCTCTAATGACTTTCCCATACATCGAATGATCCGAATGAAATGGAGAAAGCGAAAACTCTATCATCCGGAAAATACTGTCAGTAACGATACTCAATTTCCAAATTCAGAAATTCCTTCCCAGAATTATTGCGCTTTTCACCGGCTGTTCGCATTGCAACATACCTTAAGTTGCTAGCCGTCGCTATTTAAAGAAATTCGTTAACCGATAGAAATGAAAACTGATGCTGGCAGTTAAATGCATTTTTAACTTCATTTATATGTAATTGCACACAAATTCGAGATGTTACTGGTTTCTGAAACGTTTTTACCGATAGCTGGCACAAAAATTTTTCGCAACAGAAAAGAAAGGACTTAAGTTTCTGGGCGTATTTCTGTAAAAACTGGCTGGTGCTAATGAAATGTTTTACGAAATACCGTGTTTTTACTTTTTCTGCTACATTTCTATCAACCGGTACATTATTTCGTTCAAGATTTCATTTATAGACTTTTTCTCATTTTTCTAGTTTGGAAACACTATGATGACATAACATTTAGCGTCAAGGTAAATACTTTCGACTGAAAACGCAGTTTCACCTGTATTAACTGTGAATTGGAGCGACTCCTTGTATCACATGTGATACATTCTTTGAAACGACGTTCGTGCGAGAAGTGGGCTCTATTTCGTATGTACGCCAATTGTATGTTATTCCATACACTCTGTTTGACGACCTCATTTTCAGAACAACCTATAGCTTATAAGAGTGAGCAGTAATAATCGTTCTCCGAAGAGGTGGGCTTGATTTTAAGAAGGAGAGATGATGCAGTTAATTTAAAAATATTTCCTTCTAAAACAGTGCTAAAATGCTGCTTACAGTTTTCTGCATCTTATGAAATAACGAAAATGAAGTAAAGGTTGATTCTAGTTTCTTAAATGAATCATATTAGGTACGTTGGGCACTGGACAACATTTTATACACCTATAAGTAACTGTCGATACCATTTTAGGCTGTTCATTTGTAGTTCCAACAGCATTTTCTCTTAGTATGAAAGAGGAAACACCATCACCACTACCCCTTCTGAAAAAATGCTACAGTTGTGTTTTGCAGCTCTTTAAAGGTAGGATACTTCAGTTAACTGTATAAACTTGCCTACAAGTCCGTAGAGGTTAAAACGACGATACAGATATGCAGAGTGCAGGGGCTTCCAGAAAAGCTTCGTCAAGAGTACCGCATTTATTCCCATGTGCATCTAGGAAATTTATTTACTTATTTATTTTAAATAAATAAATAAATAAAAATGTAAGGAATGCATCCTAATTAACACGCCACACACAATTTCGCCCGTATCTATGAGGAGTATTCAATAAGTAATGCAACAAATTTTCTTTCTACACCAATTTCAGTTGAAAAAATGCGGAATTTGCTTTGGAAAATCGTGGAATATTCCCGCTTGATCCCCTATAGTTTTATGAAGTTTCGATTGCTGGCGGCGCTGTACGTAGTCCTCAAAATGACGTCTGTAACAGAGGTGCGTTTCAAGCAGATGTCATTGAGTTTCTTTTGGAAGTGATCCAGAGCATCGCAGAAATTCGTAGACTCCTGCAGAATGTCTACGGAGTGCTAGCACTAAACAAAAGCACGGTGAGCCGTTGAGCGAGGCGTCTGCCATCATCGCAGCAAAGTCTTGCAAACCTGTCCGATCTCCAGCGTGCCGGCCGGTCGCATACAACTGTGACTCCTACAATGCGTTCGTCGCCACAAAAAAACAAATGACCTTCTCCTTCTACATGACAACACAAGTCTGCGCACCCGAGAGGAGCTCACAAAACTTCAGTCCACCCTACAGCCCGGATTTCGTACCTTCCGACTTCCATCTGTGTAGGATGCACTCCGAGGGAAGTAGTACGTGGGTGACGGGGAGGTTATTGATGCAGCAAGAAGTTGGCTCCAATGTCGACCAGTAGGGTTTTTCCGTGCTGGCATAGAGGCCGTCCCAGTAAGGTGGCATAAGGCCGTCGCATTGAATGGAGATTATGTTGAAAAACAGAGCTTTGTGGGCGAAAGAATGGGGAATAATATGCTTTATTGGAATCCTGAATATAACCAACCGGCTTTCAGGAAGAAATGTGTTGCATTACTTACCGAATGCCCCTCGTACATCTCTAAGACTCGTGCCACCGCACAGTGTGGGGCGCAAAAGTGACAATCAATAGTGTGCCTCTTTCATAGTCAATTCTCTCCATTCCATTAGTGGAAAGAATTGTCGGTATCCATCCATCCATCTGTATAAGCACTAATTCCTCTCGTGTTATCGCTGTTGTCGTTGTCGTCGTTTGTTGTTGTTGTTCATGTAGTCGTTGCTGTTGTGATTTTCAGTCCGAAGACTGGTTTGACGCAGCTCTCCACGCTGGTCTATCCTGTGCAAGTGTCTTCATCTCTGTACAACTGCTTCAACCTACATACGAGTACATTTGAACCCGCTTACTTTAGTCAACTCTTGATCTCATTCTACCAACTTTATACTCCACACTTCCCTACATTACCAAATTGTAGATTCCTTCACGCCTCAAGATACGTACTATTAGCCGATCCCTTCTTTTAGTCAAGTTATGTCATAAGTTTCTTGTTTTCCCAATCTGATTTAGTAGCTCCTCGTTTGCTATTCTATCTACACATCTAGTTTTCAACATTCTTCTGCAGCACCACTCTTCGAAAACTTCTGTTCTCTTCTTGTCTGAATTGCCTATCGCCCAGGTTCCGCTTCCATACAAGACTACATTCCAGACGAATACCGTCAGAAAAGACTGCCCAACGCTTAAATTTGTATTCGATGTTAACAGATTTATCTTTTGAGATATGTTTTTTTCGCTATTGACAGTCTACGTTTCATATCCTTTCTACTTCGTTCATAATCAGTGATTTTGCTACCCAAATAACAAAATGCATCTTCTACTTTCAGTATCTGATTTCCTAATTAAAATCCCTTGGCATGGCCTTATATAATTCGACTACATTCCATTACCCTTGTTTCGCTTTTGTTGATGTTCATCTTATAAAATGTTTTCAAGGCTCCATCTATTCCGTTCAACTTACCTTCCAAGTCTTTTATCATATTTAACATTATCAAAAACCTCAAAGATCTCGTTTTTCCTTGAACTGTTTCCTCCACAGCTTGAACACAATGTGCCGACTGACAGACATCGAGATAGGCTAAAACTCTGTCTCAAACCCTTTTCATCTATTCTTTCCCTTTCTAAAACTCTGTCTCACTCTCTTCTCATCTATTCCTTCCCTTTCATGTCCTTCGATTCTTAAATCTTCAGTCTGGTTTCTGTACAAGTCGTAGTGACGTTACGTGGGATCGTTTGTTGGAGGCTAGCAATATTTTTATTGGCCCACTTCGGAACCTTCGCTAGTGGAATTCTGCTACAGTATCTGCAATGAACTTTTCTTATAACAATCCCCGTAGCACTCAGTCGACCATTACTGTAACTCGCACGCGAACTAAACAAAGCCATGACTAATCGCGCAGTTCTTCTTTGAATATTTTCTATTTCTCCGTATAATCGAACTCGAGAAGACGAACAGGACTTAAGATTTTTGAACAAGTGTTTTGTAGGGGAACTCTGTCATGTTTGAACATAGCCAGTTTCATTTTCGTCATAGGACGTACATTTTTTAGTATAACCCGAGTATCGTACATACCAAGTCACGTAGGTAAAGTATTACTCCTGGAGGCTCTTGCAGTATGTTAATATTTTTTTTCAGTTTCTTTCATTCTTCTGAAACAACGAATGTTAATGGAAACGTAGGAGATGGAGTCAACGCAATTGGAGAAGGGGCCTTTGACCGTTTTTGGAAGGCGGGTTTGAAGCTCGCTGTATGAGCGATGTGAATGCGGCGCCCTGGCGCAGAATGCTAACGCGGACCGAACTGAGCTGGGAACTGCGTTACTTCGATAAAAGGTGCGGCGCCACCCCGCCGGAAGACGCCTTGCCGGCGGCACGGGAGAGTGGCCGCTTTTTGTCAGCGCTACGCTCCCCTGAAGCGGGCTACTGCCACAGGATATTCGTCCCGATTTCATAAACGTGCCGTAGAAAAACTGCTCTGAATCCACGTGTGGAATTCTTTACGGTGCACGAAAAACTGGGCAGCAGTGCCACAGCACCGAGGACCGAACCCTACCCTCCCCAATAGTAACATAAAATCTTACGCAACTAAGACGTGTTTATCATTGAGACCTACAAATATCAGTGTTCTGAGAGCTCTTATATAGGATATCCGCACCAGAAATGGCCCGCAATATACTTATACGCATGTCGCTAAATACATTACCATAATTTACGGACAGAGCTGCCGTTCAGAGAAGAAGCCGGTAATAATCACCGTTGATTTCCTGTACTGTGCGATTTATCAGTGAGATACGTTCAGCACGCCTTTCTCTGGGGAACGCGCTGATCTAACTCTTCCTGTACGTACTAGTTATTAGAATACTTCTGACCCTCCACCTTGACCCACAGGTAAAAGTCCAGGCTACCTTGGAGGCCAACAGATTTAACTGCCCCTGTCGAACGTCCCCTCCTTACCAAACACGTCATGAATTCGTGCTAACGTCGGATGTGCGGTGAGGACTATCGCAGCACGTTGGCCTCTTTCTAATGATCTGTTTGCTCTTATGTATTACGTTGTTACGAAATGCTGAAAACACTTTTCGAGCCAGTTTCATTTTGTGTACCCTCTATGACAGAGTATTATAAAATGGCCTTATGGCTGCTGTGACACATTTACATATCTATCTGTCGTTTTTAACAGTTAGTTGCTTATATGTTCTAGAGACCATTTGAACGATTTTTTTATCGAAATGATGTGGAACGAGTCCGTTTGGAAGACATGTCTAGTTGATCGGTTTTAACATTAATTAACAGTATTTTCAGTCATACTCATGCAACTACAAGTAAAAACTAGTTTTTTTGTTTTTTGTTTTTTTGTAAAGAGTCGTCCAAAAATTACGATGCAATTTAAAAACAATAGTAAATGCATGAATTTAAAAACAAAAAGCAACAATGATTTTGTATTATTGGCGATTCAATTACAAACGTAGCACTACTTTCATATCTAATTATTATCATCACTGAGATACAGGTTGTAGCCTGAGACTTTGTTCTGTGTAACTTGGTGGTTTATATTCGCGACTAGTTATGATGAGCCTTTGATAACGTTCACTTTCACTTCGTTGTCGTCACTGGAGCCTTTACACTGATGAGCCAAATCTATAAACTATGAACCTGGTAACTCTATGGCACTGACCTGTTTGCGCCTGTGGTGCTTTTGCCCTGTCTGTCTTGTTCTGACGATACAGCAAAAATGTAGAGGTCGTCAGTGTCGCAGGCTTTGCTGAAGTCTACGGAGCACACGATAGTCACCCCTGTGCATCCATGCCAAGCTGTAGGTCGTCTCTTACCTTTATTAAGGCAGAAGTTGTGCTGCAATGTTTACCAAAACGTGATGGTATTCCTCTAGTAGATAGTTCGTGGATAGGTAGTTTGTTAGCTGGTCGTGGACTATTATACTTTGGCGGTGCAGGCAGAATGAGAATACTTCGGTAATCAGAGGATGCTGTGGCAACGTCCTTTCCAGGTAGTTTCTTAACTAATCCCTGTTTACAGGCTTCACGGAAAGCACTAGTGGTTAAGGAGTGGTTGAAGACATTTGCTATATTGGTCAGTAGTGGGTCAATAATAACCTTTATCATTTGGACTGAGATACCATCATGTCCAGCAGATGCTGATCTGATAAGCATGAGGGCTTTTTTTGCCGTTACACAGGCGATTTTTTCCTTCATCCTTGTCCAACTAGATGTCGTAATCAATAAGGTATGCAGGGTGTTCGGAAATTCCTTTTACAAACTGCTAGGACTTGCAGAGGGGAGTGAGTACATAATATTTTGAACAGCAATCCATTCCGGAAACGTTCCGTTTCCGTTCTACGGCGGTTTCAATTCAGATCTTTAACTCATCCACTTTTGCTTGACGATTTGAATTAGGTGTGACGCAGTAAAGTTATTAGGTAACAATTAGAAAGGAAACACAACTAAACATCCATCTGTTATTTCTGAAAACATTATTGGAGGTATCAGCGATCCAATGATAATCTTTGAAAATACACTCGTGGAAATTCAAATAAGAACACCGTGAATTCATTGTCCCAGGAAGGGGAAACTTTATTGACACATTCCTGGGGTCAGATACATCACATGATCACACTGACAGAACCACAGGCACATAGACACAGGCAACAGAGCATGCACAATGTCGGCACTAGTACAGTGTATATCCACCTTTCGCAGCAATGCAGGCTGCTATTCTCCCATGGAGACGATCGTAGAGATGCTGGATGTAGTCCTGTGGAACGGCTTGCCATGCCATTTCCACCTGGCGCCTCAGTTGGACCAGCGTTCGTGCTGGACGTGCAGACCGCGTGAGACGACGCTTCATCCAGTCCCAAACATGCTCAATGGGGGACAGATCCGGAGATCTTGCTGGCCAGGGTAGTTGACTTACACCTTCTAGAGCACGTTGGGTGGCACGGGATACATGCGGACGTGCATTGTCCTGTTGGAACAGCAAGTTCCCTTGCCGGTCTAGGAATGGTAGAACGATGGGTTCGATGACGGTTTGGATGTACCGTGCACTATTCAGTGTCCCCTCGACGATCACCAGTGGTGTACGGCCAGTGTAGGAGATCGCTCCCCACACTATGATTCCGGGTGTTGGCCCTGTGTGCCTCGGTCGTATGCAGTCCTGATTGTGGCGCTCACCTGCACGGCGCCAAACACGCATACGACCATCATTGGCACCAAGGCAGAAGCGACTCTCATCGCTGAAGACGACACGTCTCCATTCGTCCCTCCATTCACGCCTGTCGCGACACCACTGGAGGCGGGCTGCACGATGTTGGGGCGTGAGCGGAAGACGGCCTAACGGTGTGCGGGACCGTAGCCCAGCTTCATGGAGACGGTTGCGAATGGTCCTCGCCGATACCCCAGGAGCAACAGTGTCCCTAATTTGCTGGGAAGTGGCGGTGCGGTCCCCTACGGCACTGCGTAGGATCCTACGGTCTTGGCGTGCATCCGTGCGTCGCTGCGGTCCGGTCCCAGGTCGACGGGCACGTGCACCTTCCGCCGACCACTGGCGACAACATCGGTGTACTGCGGAGACCTCACGCCCCACGTGTTGAGCAATTCGGCGGTACGTCCACCCGGCCTCCCGCACGCCCACTATACGCCCTCGCTCAAAGTCCGTCAACTGCACATACGGTTCACGTCCACGCTGTCGCGGCATGCTACCAGTGTTAAAGACTGCGATGGAGCTCCGTATGCCACGGCAAACTGGCTGACACTGACGGCGGCGGTGCACAAATGCTGCGCAGCTAGCGCCATTCGACGGCCAACACCGCGGTTCCTGGTGTGTCCGCTGTGCCGTGCGTGTGATCATTGCTTGTACAGCCCTCTCGCAGTGTCCGGAGCAAGTATGGTGGGTCTGACACACCGGTGTCAATGTGTTCTTTTTTCCATTTCCAGGAGTATAATTATATAGTCCACATCGCAAGGCACACTTATTCAAAGGTGGTCGATTTCGATCACTACACGATCAGCTTCAGAGCTAGCTGTAATATAATACAGGATATAAATTACAGCGATACATTAAAGGAACTTAAAATTAGCTATAAAATTACGAAACGTAGATACATACATTTTGCCAAAAGCCTTGCCGGAGGGGTAACACCGGTTTCCGTCAGATCACCGAAGTTAAGCGCTGTCGGGCTGGGCTAGCACTTGGATGGATGACCATCCGGTCTGCCGAGCGCTGTTGGCAAGCGGGGTGCACTCAGCCCTTGTGAGGCAAACTGAGGAGCTACTTGATTGAGAAGTAGCGGCTTCGGTCTCATAAACTGGCATACAGTAGGGAGAGCGGTGTACTGACCACATACCCCTCCATATCCGCATCCAGTGACGCCTCTGGGCTACGGATGACACGGCGGCCGGTCGGTACTATTGGGCCTCCGAAGGCCTGTTCGGACGGAGGGAGATTTATACATTTTGTTGGACAATGGCTGTGCATGGAGGAAGAACCTCTGAATGACGGTCATTTATTGCTAAAGCACATTTGTTTGTATTAACACTTAGACATTACCTGTTTACGTTATTCCAAAACAAAAAAAGAAACCAGCGTACTGCACGTACAGAACTGCACGAAGACGTCCTCTGCCCGCACGTGGTTCGAGCAGCTGTCGTGTAGCTGTAGAAGTACAGTGCATGTTATGTGCGAGGCTAACAATAGTTGACGTATCCAATAGGCACCGAATACACAACCATGCTAGTACAGTTATTCTTCGACGACTGCAGATCTCACACGAGACAGCTGTATATGTTACACGGAACTTCACGTGACACACACAGGTTGAGAGATGGCGTTCTGACAAGTGGAGTGAAGCGACACAGATTTATTACTACATCACAGTCTGCATAATGTGCTCGCATCTTCACGTTTTTATGCACTGATGGAAAAAATGCAAACAGCTAGAAATAATTAATGGAGAGCAAAGAAGTTTCGGGTATACATTTGCCTAGGTAACATACTGAAGGGCTTAACGTTGCAGGATCATATGTTAATGTAAGCGCGAGACAATCCACTGCAAATGTTAAATTTTGCCACATTAATAACAGGTGTAACCGCCAGAATGTTGAATAAAAGCATGGAAACGTGCGTCCATTGTATCGTAAAGGTGCCGGATGTCAGTTTGTGGGCTGGAGCTGTATGTCTGTTGGACTTGATCGATCATTACACTACGGTTAATGCAGGATGTCCCATACGTGTCCGACTGCAGACAGATTTGGTGGCCGAACAGCCAAGAAAATAAGTCGACACTCTGTAGAGCACGTTGGCTTACAGCAGCGGCAAGTGGGACAGCCTTATCCTGCTGGAAAACACCTCCTGGAATGCTGTTCATGAGTGGCAGCACAACAGGCCCAATCACCAAATTGACGTGCGAATTTCAGTTAGGCCGCGCAGGATACGAAATCGCACCCCAGACCGTAACTCCAGGTGTGTGTACAGTGTGTCTAGCACATAGACAAGTTGGTTTCAGCCGCTCTCCTGGTCTCCTTCTAACCAACACACAGCCAACGTTGGCATCGAGGCAGGGGCAGTTTTTATCAGAAAACACAGCAGACCTCCATCCTGCCGTCCAAAGAGCTCTCGCTTGACACTATTGAAGTCGCAAACGGCGGTGGTTTGGGGTCAGTGGAATGTAAAGCCGTCGGCACACGGACCGTGCATCCGAACATTGATCGTTGAGCGTGACGAGCTTCTGACGTCATAGCGTGGAATATCACGTTCGAGAGTCTTTCCGAACGTGCAGAGCAATATCTAGCATGTCAGATATCCTGAGCGTGCGTCTGAGCGTTGACGAATCAGATGGCACAACGCCACTACGTCACACGTACACCTTCTCCCTTCAGCACAGAACTGTGAGAAGCCATTTTGGCATTCAGTTCAAGCCTACACGTATATATGTCGTTTCTGAGCACCAGCAAATTGAGAATCATTCGAAAACCTGTTGTTAACTGCGTGATTCGTTGCAATAAAATAATGAGACATCATATTCGTGGCAAAAGAATTATTGTAACTTGCGTATTATGAGAGTACCGTATATCATTTAAGGTAGCTACACACTGAGGATCCACGAAAAACACATTTTTCTTGGTACAATTTGTTATAATTAAATTTCAGCTCAGCGTGCTCGGACAGAGGGTTAGCTACCCTCTGTAATAAAAAAAAATTAAAAAAAACTGTGTGAACGGATCAACAAATAATCTGAACGGGTGTCATTGGACGTCCGCCACGAACAAATTCAACGAACTATCTAGAACAAAATGAGATAAAAAAAAAAAAACGCCGGCACGGTAGCTCAGCGTGTTCGGTCAGATGGTTTGCAGCCCTCTGTAATAATTAAAAAAAAAAAAACTGAGTTAATCGATCAACAACGAACTTAAACGGATGTCTTACGACGTCCACCCCGAGCAGATGGAACGAACGAAAGCGAACAAAATGAGATTTAAAAAAAATCTGATGATTGTTCGCATCTCGCTAAATCCAAATATTTTTTTCATAATATTCGCGTATATAGTAGGTTCTGATGCATTGTTGTTACTTTAATGTAAGTATATACTACAATATTTGATGTTATGTAAATATAAGTTCACCTTTTCTTGAGGAGTGAGTTTGTTCGATTGGCCTAATCTACAGAACAGCTTGCGCTACTTGTATAAAGATATTTTGTTCCTTTTTCTTTTGAGTTTCGTGATTTACATGTTGTAAAGTTTCTGCTACTGGGTAGGAACAATGATCAAGTAAGAATGACTTTAGGGTTTTACTAGAATGTGGGGAAGATAAAATAGTGTTTATCGTATGTGGAGAAATATTGGAAAGGAAATTTGTGTCCCACTGTTTGCAATGGAACTTCTATACGCCTGTGTCCTTATTGATTGGACATGGTACTTTCCTTTTTGTCTTAAAACATGTACATCGATATCGAAGTTTTTATTTGTGTATATTACATATAGAACAATGTGACTAGGATATGAACAGTGGAGGAAATATCCGCTTTAATAGAGCTAACGTGGGAATTTTACGCAGCCTGTTGACTAAACAATGTGATTTAAGAACTAGAAACATCCCAAAATTGCCGCTGGAGTGCGTTGCGATCGCGTATACCACGTTGCGGCCCACGTACCGTATGCACAAGTCGCATCGTTCCTGAGCGTTCAGCAGCACGTTGAACTTGGCACGCTCAACGTCAACGTTCGACAGCACGGTCCGTGTGCCGACGGGTTAAGCTACAGGGCATCTTACTCGGAGCTGCCTTTGAAGTAACCGATTTGTAACAGTACGTTGTGTCAGTGTGGTGCCAATTCCTGCTCGAACTGCTGCTGCAGATGCAGTAGGATGCGCCACAGCTATACGTCAAAGTCTTCCCTCCCGGTAGTGCCATGTGGCCGTCCGCGATCCGGTCTTCTTTCGACCGTACCATTCGTGGCCACCGCTGCCAACACTCACGTACAGTGGCTACATTCTTACCACGATTTTTTTAAATATCGCGGAAGGAACATCCAGCTTCTGGTAGCCCTATTACACGACCTCGTTCAAACTCAGTGAGCTATTGATACTGGTGTCTTCGTCGTCTTAAAGGCAGTGTTGACTAACTTCAACTCATTAAGTCCGATCTCAAAGGTGACTAACGCTCACGATCGTTACAGCGCGTGCTTAAAGCAAACCTTGTTTGCATCCTCCCTTAAACGACTGGTGTGAAATTTGAATAGACGTCATCTTTCAGATATAGAATTACACCTACCACCGTTTTTTATCTCGCACATCTCGTTCTTGGTGTTCAGATTGTTTCCGTCATCTTTATAGTACTGCGCAACACTCATTACTGTTTTAATCTACAGCTCACGACGCGTAGTGCGATTCGACTGCACAACGAAATAATGTCAGGTGTAAGTCAGTTCCTCTTTTGCCTCCCATATCACCAAAGAATAATGAGGCACTATTATCTTACGTATCAATCGTCGTTACAGAATGGACGCATAGTGTTCTATGTAGCTGAAATTGTCAAATCGCGTGACAACGATCCTATAAAGAGCTGTTGCACATAGATTAGGCATTAGGGGTAGCAGTCTTCCTCTATTATGCAACGACACATAACGATGAAATCGCTACACGCGCACCGTGTCTCAGTTCGGCCTTCACGCGCAATGTGTGCCGCGTAATCACACAATAATTTCATCCCTTCTATTTAAGACTAGAGGAAAATTTTGTCGCCCTGAATAGTTTTACTACAGTGATGTTCAGAACAAATACTTTTCATGTAGATTATCCAGTCATCATAAAAGCACGAACAAATTTCTTAAGTTCTTCATAGTTTTCGATTACTCTTCTTAGAGGTCACTTTTAATATCTAATGTCCATCTGGTCAACAATATATTTTCATTAATATGTTTGAGAATTTTATTACACTTTTCCTTATTCATTCAAACATAGAGCTTTGCCTGTTTTTAGCAATAAGCTGCTCAATGTCTGCGTAGCTATTTTCAGTGGTTATCACTGTGTATTCACTACTGTCTCAACATTTTCGCCAGAGAAACTCGGTCTCTCTCTCTCTCTCTCTCTCTCTCTCTCTGTCTCTCTCTCTCTCTACTCTGGTATGGGTAGTTCTCTACATCCAGACTTCTTGGATGTTACTACGCAGACATCTTGGATGCTACTACAGTGTTAAGTGTTTTGAGACATGCATTTATCCATTACCTCTGTAATAGTAACTACATTATTAAAAACAAAGATGTGCAGTCGGTGTGCGACTCTCGCTGCCGAAAGTTATCTCAAACTCAAGTTCCACTTTATAACTTAAATTCACTCAAATCAATCCACCGAGCGAGGTAAGCGGTGGTTAGGCCACTGGACTAGCATTCGGGAGGACGAGCGTTCAAATTCGTGTCCGGCTATTCAGATTTATGTTTTCTGTGATTTGTCTAACTCGCTTAAGGCCACTGGTTCCTTTGAAAAGGGCATGGCAGATTTCCTTCCTCATCCTAATCCGATCTTGTGCTCCGTCTCTGAAGACCTCGTTGTCGACTGGACATTAAAATGTAATCTTCCTTCCTTCTATCTTCAACATCTTGTTTAGGGGCTGGTCAACAGCATGTACGGTTTTTACAAAATGCCCCCCCCCCTTGCAACGATTTTTCATTTTTATAGGCAATTATGGTTTTCAGTAGTAATTTATGACAAAGCATGTATGACATGTGACAAATCTGCAATAATTTTTCTGCCACTGAAGACGGTTTAAGACCGAAACCAGTAGCAGAGTAAATACCATTGACAAGGACAGCACACTGTAATGCATTTTGCAAAATTCTATCTTCAGCTTAAACTCACCAAGTGGTTCAAATGGCTCTGAGCATTATGGGACTTAACATCTGAGGCCATCAGTCTCATAACCTAACTAACCTAAGGACATCACAGACATTCATGCCCGAGGCAGGATTCAAACCTGCGACCGTAGCAGCAGCGCGGTTCCGGACTGAAGCGCCTAGAACCACTCGGCCACGAGGGCCGGCTAAACCCACCAATGAAAGCTTATCTGATAGTGACATTTGAAGAATTAAACTTAAAGAATTTATACAGCGTGTCCCAAGAGGAATGTTCAATATTCAGTGATATATCAGGAACGATCATTCGAAGCAAAAGCGTCTAGTAAACATGGGATCTGAAATACATACCGAACAGCTATGAGCACTACTTCGTCTTCCACACTGTGAAACAAATCTCTTCTACTGAAAGCTCTTTGCTTACTATATTTTGAGACCTGATAGTATGGACCAAAACGAAAACAAAATATCTGGTAGACATGGGGTGTAAGGTGCATACCTTAAGAACGATGAGCACTTCGCTACTGTGAAACATCTCTTCTACTGAGTAAGTGCTCATTGCTCTTAAAGTATGCATTTTGCAGCTCATGTTTACTCATATCTCTTAATGTTGACCATTCCTCCTGGGACACTCTGTGTATATTTATCATTACTCATAAGTAAAAGTGGGAGTCAGACTGGCTACAGGTCCCTTCAGGAAAATATTCCTCTCGAGCCTCTGTCCTGAGGCTGAGAAACCACCACTTCATATCAGAAAGCAACTCCTTCTAATGTGACTACTCCCTAACGCAGTTGCGTGTACCGTATACCGTTGCTCGCCTATCAATGGAGAAACCATTTCGCCGGCCGGAGTGGCCGTGCGGTTCTAGGCGCTACAGTCTGGAGCCGAGCGACCGCTCCGGTCGCAGGTTCGAATCCTGCCTCGGACATGGATGTGTGTCATGCACTTAGGTTAGTTAGGTTTAATTAGTTCTAAGTTATAGGCGACTGATGACCTTAGAAGTTTAGTCGCATAGTGCTCAGAGCCATTTGAACCATTTGAGAAACCGTTTAATCGCGAGTAGCGAAGCCCTTTGGTATTCGTGCAAAGATCTGTCTTTCAAAAATCTGTATGGGAAATATTTGGAGAAAATCCCACCTTGGCTTCTCAGGAGGCGCAGATTTATCAACATATGACGACTTTTGGAAAAGGATACCACTTGTTGTGTTTCTTTTTCATATTTTAGTAATTTTGTCAGGAGCACCGAAATTTTATTCCACTGTAGACTGATGTGTACAAGCACGTGGTCTCTATTGATTATCCATTCTCCGTCTCTGACAATGGTTGCAATAATCGCTTCCCTCAGTGCCCTCCAGGTTATTTAACAGATGCACCTAGCAGAGAAAATGATTCAGATGACCCAGAAATTAATTAATTAATTACATAATCAGGTCTGCAGGGTACCAGGGCATGTCGGAATTCAGGGAAATTCAGCCAAGAAAACTTTTCAGCGACATGCTGTAGAGAAATGCGCCGTCCACTTGTGCATTTTCAGTCCTTGCAAATACCTTACGCAGATACTTCGGTTTCTCTTGCGACTCGCCGTCGAACCACAAAACAAGCTACGTGTTTGATTTAAACGTATTTGTTTAGTTGATGTAGGAACTGTATTTGATCTAAGACCTTGAACAGCAAGAACACACAGAAGACTTACCTGTCTTGCACACGATGTGTAACTCCGTGATGGTGATGGGCGAACGCGGGGAATCCGTCGAAAAAATGCACTATTACTGCGGACCGATGTATAAACGGCAGTCGGATGAAAACGAGACACATGGGAAAAAGAGTAAGTAAATTGATTATTCACGGTAAATGATAACAGCCAAACAGTTGCAGGGTAAATATTTATTAAAATTCTCGACCACGGTTTCGGTGTATCTAAATATACCTTCATCAGAAGTAAAATACACTAAAATCATATCGTGCACTGGAGATACATAAAAACAATTGTGCCAAAGGCGTCGTCAATAGTTAAAACATATCCATTTATACAACATAATTATGGACAGAGGGTTGATGCGAACCTAGCATAGCATCATTATCTCGCCTGTGAACTAGCGTGAAGAGCGTCTGATGAAGGTATATTTAGATATACCAAAACCGTGGTCAAGAATTTTAATAAATCTTTATCCTGCAACTGTTTGGCTGTTATCATTTACCGTGAAGAATTTGAACAGTTGCTGTTTCAGCCATGTTTAAAATCTTGAAATTGATTATTATTACAAAAGTAATCCCCATAACTGTTAACACATTTATTCCACTGTCAGAGGGGAGGGATCGGGACTGTATGGAAGATGTGTAATGGATTCCCAGCGAAACTTCTGCAGCGTAGTCGAAAAAACCATGATAAACATGTGGGCGGGCAGTATTTTGCAACAGGATGATGCCGTCCGTCAGAAATCCTGGGCATTCGGACTTGATGGTGCACTCCAGTTTTTGTAAAGTGTACACGCACCGTACCAATGCGATTTCCCTATTTTGATAGCTCTGGAGAAACCCGTTCGCAGCCGTCGATTGGCTTCGGACGAAGAGGTCATGCTTGGGTATAATCATGGTTCCGAAGGCAACCGCAAACATTTTCCCATGAAGGCATTAATCGTCTTGTCACACAGTGGGATAAATTGCACTAACAGTGTGGTGTCACTGCCAGACACCACACTTGCTAGGTGGTAGCTTAAATCGGCCGCGGTCCATTAGTACATGTCGGACCCGCGTGTCGCCACTGTCAGGATCGCAGACCGAGCGCCACCACAAGGCAGGTCTCGAGAGACGTACTAGCACTCGCCCAGTTGTACGAGGACGTTGCTAGCGACTACACTGACGAAGCCTTTCTCTCATTTGCCGAGAGACAGTTAGACTAGCCTTCAGCTAAGTCCATGGCTACGACCTAGCAAGGCGCCATTAGTTACTTCATGAATCTAAAGAGTCTCACTTGTATCATCAAGAATGCTGTATACCAAAGGACGATATAAAAGTTAAGTGTTCTAGTAGCTACGTTCTTTTCTTTATCACATTCATCACGTATCCTGTTCCAGACTTAACGCAAGACGGCGTGAGTTTACGCGTGCCCTTTCGGCTACTTCACTGTGGACTGGCTGCCTTAACAGTCCACTACAAACAGTTGTCGCCCTTACTTTTGAAACAGTAAACAGTTTACATACTTTTTCCATTTGCCTCGTTTTCACTTGACTGCCTCTTATAGTTTGCGCCTTCCTGACGTGCGAGAACTGAGAGAAACGCGGCCACTAACTAAGCGTATACCGAGACACGTGTGCGCCGCACCTACTCCATAGCGGCGCTCGTCCATCCCTGAGTTATGGCCGCGGGGCGCCCTTGTTGGGCGCAGATTGCTGAATCGAGATAACGCTACCCGCTCGAAAACGATCTGCTGCGTTTGGTTCGTTTATTGTTTGATTGATGGATGGCGAGCCTGGGTATGAAAGCAGAGAAGCATGGCCTGTAGGTTTGCAGGCTCTGTCCCTCTTCCTGCGAGAGGAGCAAATTCGTACAGCAGCGACCTCAGCGCAAATTCCACGCGAAGCTGCAAAGTTGTATGGAGGAGATACTAATACGTATGTTGCACCACTTTTCAATAGTGTCCAGCTCACAACAGAGCAATTTATAAGTCGTAAACAGGTCTACAAAACTTATTACATTACTGTATATTATTATTAAAGGATGCCGTTTTATGTATACAATTATACTGGACAAGGTACTGTACACAACGTTATAAAGCATATAAACTACCAGGATGATTAGTCGTCCTACCTTTTCCATTAATGCATATTGAGAGAAAACATTAATTACGTAATTATTTAGCGTACTGTACACTGGTTTTAAAACGTGTGAAGTGACACAGCGGACAATGGATTCCGCTCTGGAAGAAGCAGGGGTTCAGTTCTCACTCAGGCCATCCTGACGTGGTTTACCTAAATCACCTCAAATGAATGACATGGGTCCAGCAACAATACCATATACCATGTCACATAAATTCTCTCTCTCTTAGTACTGTTCGATTTTACACTTTTTCGCCTCTAGTTACGAAGACGAGGCACAAAATTCTGTGTTTCCCTTTCCAATCTCTTTGATCTTCGCAGTGTTGCAATTACGTCATATGTACCGGGTGATCAAAAAGTCAGTAGGAATTTGAAAACTTAATAAACCACGGAATAATGTAGATAGAGAGGTAAAAATTGACACACATGCTTGGAATGACATGGGGATTTATTAGAAAAAAAAACACCCCATATTGCTAGGCGCGTGAAAGATCTCTTGCGCGCGTCGTTTGGTGATGATCGTGTGCTCAGCCGCCACTTTCGTCATGCTTGGCCTCCCAGGTCCCCAGACCTCAGTCCGTGCGATTATTGGCTTTGGGGTTACCTGAAGTCGAAAGTGTATCGTGATCGACCGACATCTCTAGGGATGCTGAAAGACAACGTCCGACGCCTATGCCTCACCATAACTCCGGACATGCTTTACAGTGCTGTTCACAACAGTATTCCTCGACTACAGCTATTGTTGAGGAATGATGGTGGACATATTGAGAATTTCCTGTAAAGAACATCATCTTTGCTTTGTCTTACTTTGTTATGTTAATTATTGCTATTCTGATCAGATGAAGCGCCATCTGTTGGACATTTTTTGAACGTTTGTATTTTTTTGGTTCTAATAAAACCCCATGTCATTCCAAGCATGTGTATCAATTTGTACCTCTCTATCTACATTCTTCCGTGATTTAATCAGTTTTCAAATTTATAGTGATTTTTTGATCACCCGGTACATGGAGAGAGCCAAAAACGTTGATACACAGCAAACACACTTCTTAAAATTTCAGACAACGCCTTATACTTAAAATCGTGTCACTTTTAGGATATTTCTATAACTTTCAAAAAATGGTTCAAATGGTTCTGAGCACTATGGGACTTAACATCTGTGGTCATCAGTCCCCTAGAACTTAGAACTACTTAAACCTAACTAACCTAAGGACATCACACACATCCATGCCCAAGTCAGGATTCGAACCTGCGACCGTAGCAGTCGCGCGGTTCCGGACTGCGCGCCTAGTCTATAACTTTCTAGTGATGATAAAACAAACCTGTCAAAAATAGGGAATTTGTGTTTTCAGCATATTCCTCATCAGCTTTTACTACAACGTGGAAAAACAGCTAGACATGGTCTATATTCGACAATGAACCAGACAAGTATTTTTAGTAATTTCCTTTTTTAGTAATTTCCTTCCGTAACAAACACCTGTTCACTTCAATGCATCGCTTAAACAGTCATACCAATATAGTTGATCAGCATATCACATCACTGATAATGTATTCTAGAAGTGTGACTACTTTTCATCGGCTTATTTGTATTTCTCAGCAAACTAACCGAAGAAATTACAGGGATGGAGGGAGGGGGCGGGCAGGGGAAAGAGAGTGAATTAGTAGTAGTTTACACTAGTGGAACTCCTGAAACTGCCGTGTGGAACTTTTATAAAGTTCCATGCTTGTGCAATATTCGCGCATTCCTCCAATAGAAATTTAAACAGTGATTGTGCAACGCAAAGAGCTATTCTTTCACGTTAGTGACTATACCATTAACTTATGCATTACAATATTACTTCTATTGATAGTGATAACTCCATAAAAACAACATGCTACTGCGTGCGCTTGCTCATTCTCAACCTGAATTGTATGAATGAAAAAGATAAAAGATGATGTTATAAACAAAGCGTCTTTCTAGGGGGGGGGGGGAGGGGGGGGGGGAGACAACTGCCTAAAAGTGAAATAAGTAAATTTTTTAATATAGGAAATCAGGATTACGCCTGTCTGAAGTTTACTCTACACAAATGCTTTAGAATTAACAGGAGGATATGAGAAGACATTTTTTCGTGTTCTCTATTACGAAACATACCCGCATCAAGGGGAGAAGTATTTGCAAGCTACACAATTTGCATGCAGACAGTCTCAGCCAGTTGTAATTTAAATTTTTGGAATTGTGTAGCAGAGCTAATCGTCATTTAATGGGTGTCGCATCTGACAGCCAATTGTTTGTTAAGCGCATTTATGCGTGCTGCTTTGTTTGAGATTTCATTTCTGTCCAGGATATTTATCATTGCATTACGGAGACATTTTTGTGTGGACACCACGTATAACAAACTTATGAATATTTAAGTGAATATTAAACAGAAACGCACAATTTCACAGCGCCACATTAGTTCAATATTACAAACTCTGCATGATGAGATTCCAGAATTATCCATTTCCGCGCAGATCGTAAAATTACCAATGTAGCCAAATTCGGCTAATGCTACTAAAATAAACACCACAACGTCCATTGAAGAAGTAACATTTCTCATCCTGTAGCATGTAGTTCGCCATAGTAACTGTTACAAAACGAATCTCTTGTTTTCAAGACAAAATATGGTACTACACGCGTTAAGGATTTTATCTTTCCTCTTATATTTTTCAGCACACTTATTTTTGTAGTAAATGAAAAGTTCTATGCGTAAGTTTATCGGGAATAGCCATTCTGTCATAATAAATACGAACTGAATAGGCAGCAGCAAAACAATGTTGTTAGTCATTGGCGTAGATTCGTCTGATTTTGTCAATTACATATGATGTAGAATCACATTAAAATTACCACCTCCCAATCGGCACGTTAACAGTTCGTAACCCAGGACGTATGTTAAGTGATGATTTCTGGCGAACTATGGGCATAAAGTTACAGACAGGCCGTAAATTTTTTTCTCGTCATTGTCTTGGGCAACGAAACAAACACGAACTACTGTTAGCAGTAGAGCAGAGAGGACTATTTCTGACACGGCGACGTCTGTGCAGTGTTTGTATGCTCTTTTTGGTGGAGAAAAGGAGATAAGGGTTTAAAGTCCCGTTGACGATGAAGTCACTGAAGTTGGTGTCAAGCTAGGACAGGTCAAGAACAGGAAAGAATATCGACCATCTGCTTCTTCAGGGAAATCTATTTAGTGACCAAGAAAGACCTCAATTTGCATTGCTGCGCGCCGATTTAAACCCACTATTCTAGTCTTAACAAGCTTGCCATTTCACTCGGTGTCTGTGGCACGAATATTTCGCAAGCAGACTATTCTACATCTACACTGTGCGGTGTTTGAACCACATTTAGTTTCCCCCTTCCTGTCCCATTCACTGAACGATTGTTGCCACCATGCTGACTGCGCCCAAGTTTCTGTGCTTTTACCCCTGAACGCTGTACGTGTGATGCAAGGTGTTAGGAAGTAAAATGTTTGTTGGCTAGCATTAGAAAGTGATCAGTCCGAATTTCATGAGTAAGGGTCTCCACCAAGCACGGTATATTTCTGGAAACTCCTGGAAGAAAGGATATTGCGGGGACATGGCCTAGCCACAGCCTGGGGGATGTTTCCAGAATGAGATTTTCACTCTGCAGCGGAGTGTACGCTGATATGGAACTTCCTGGCAGATTAAAACTGTGTGCCGGAGCGAGACTCGAACTCGGGACCTTTGCCTTTGCAAACTAACCTAAGGACATCAGACACATCCATGCCCGAAGCAGGATTCGAACCTGCGACCGTAGCAGCCGCGTGGTTCCGGACTGAAGCGCCTAGGCGCCTAGAACCGCTCGGCCACCACAGCCGGCGATAAAGAACAGCATCAGCTGCAAACGATCTAAGATGGCTGCTCAGATTGCCTCCTAAATCCTATATAGAGATAAGGAACAGGAGAGAGCCCATAGAACTACCTTGAGGAACGCCAGAAATAACTTCTGTTTTACTCGATGACTTTCCGTCAATTACACTCCTGGAAATTGAAATAAGAACACCGTGAATTCATTGTCCCAGGAAGGGGAAACTTTATTGACACATTCCTGGGGTCAGATACATCACATGATCACACTGACAGAACCACAGGCACATAGACACAGGCAACAGAGCATGCACAATGTCGGCACTAGTACAGTGTATATCCACCTTTCGCAGCAATGCAGGCTGCTATTCTCCCATGGAGACGATCGTAGAGATGCTGGATGTAGTCATGTGGAACGGCTTGCCATGCCATTTCCACCTGGCGCCTCAGTTGGACCAGCGTTCGTGCTGGACGTGCAGACCGCGTGAGACGACGCTTCATCCAGTCCCAAACATGCTCAATGGGGGACAGATCCGGGGATCTTGCTGGCCAGGGTAGTTGACTTACACCTTCTAGAGGTGTCAAGTCCGTCAACTGCACATACGGTTCACGTCCACGCTGTCGCGGCATGCTACCAGTGTTAAAGACTGCGATGGAGCTCCGTATGCCACGGCAAACTGGCTGACACTGACGGCGGCGGTGCACAAATGCTGCGCAGCTAGCGCCATTCGACGGCCAACACCGCGGTTCCTGGTGTGTCCGCTGTGCCGTGCGTGTGATCATTGCTTGTACAGCCCTCTCGCAGTGTCCGGAGCAAGTATGGTGGGTCTGACACACCGGTGTCAATGTGTTCTTTTTTCCATTTCCAGGAGTGTATTACGAACTATAGCGCCTCTACGTATCGGAACTTCATGAAACTGTAGGGGCTCAAGCGGTAATATTCCACGATGTCCCACAACAAATTCCACATTTTTGTCAACCTAAGTGGACTGAGAAAGAAATAGTTTGCATTACTTACTGAACGCCCTCGTAGATATGCTGACTGATATTTCGTAGTATCACAACTTACGAGGGCTCTTTGGCAACTCGACAGGTAAGATGTTGGTTTCGAATAGACTGAAATACATTTATTTTGACTTTTTGCAGCTCACATTTGGCACAAAGGCTTAATCAGTGCAGTTCTCTGTTCCTTCGTAGAAACTTTATAACTATTTTTACTGAACTATGGCGGTTCTTTTCCATTCTTTACCATCCTCCATGGCTGAAACTTATCCAGCACTTCAGCGACAATAGTTCTGAATTTTTGTCATAAATCCACCGCATTCTGCGCCGAATAGTTGAAAGTTTTCCGTTCCCTCCACGGACAGGTTCTTGTTATTATCTTTCCGACACTGTTAAGCAGAAAAGAGTTTCTACACAATCTTTAGCGTTTCAATCGACAACAGTGTTCAATGATACTATAATAATCATATCATTGCTGATTTCTTCAGTAATGATATATTAATCATAACACTGATGACATCTATTTCTTTATCAAACGAATCGAAAAATTTGGGTATATTGGTTGCAGCAAGATCTAATAAATTTTCCCCGCGAGAAGTTGTCGTAGCGATGTAATCAGAATACCATTTTGGAAAAGACGTTCAGTACGACGTCGGAAGATTATTATAACCCGTCAGTCGTTCAAAACGCGTATGTTACTCTATCTACAGACGGCGGATAGAAAAGTTACATAATACTTATAAAGAGATATTCCGTTACTATTTCTTGTCCATCTCTGATACTAATTTTCATTCAAGTTATCTCGCAGCCTCACTGCGTATTTACCACATTTACCTAACATGGCTTCTGCACCGCCTAATATTGGAGTTCTCGACAGCAAACACCCCCTCCCTTCCTGCAAGACTAGACCTTGCTGCGGAACCAGTCCCAACATAGGAGTCGACTCATACTGTGTCACCTGTCTTAATAGCAACAGTCAACATCTCGTAAATGTTTTTAATGCTATAGGAACGGGATTTCAGCCGTTTCCATAGGTACATAGGGAGACGCAGTAGTGATAGGAATATCAGGTGACGCCAAATGCATTTGAGGTGATACAGTCGTCACCGTGGAGACACGATGTTTGTCACAACCTTGGGAAAAATCCCGAAGCGTGCCGACCGTAGCCAGTGAAGGTTCCAGGTCGTATTTCCCTCACCAATGTAATTTTGTGTCCAGGAAGCAGCATTGCATCATTTGTTGTTATGGTCTTCAGTCCGAAGACTGGTTTGAAGGAGAATTCTACACTATTCTATACTGTGAAAGCTTCATAATATTTGCATAACTACAACAACATATATCAGTTGGAACCTGCTTACTATAGTCAAACCTTAGTTCCCCTCTACGAGATTTACCCTGAAAATCTCCCTCCATTCCCAGACTCAGGATTTTTCAAATAAACCGATCCTTTGTTTTACTCAAGTTGAGACATAAATTCATTTTCTCTTCGGTTCGATTCAGTACCTCTTTGTTGGTTACTCGAATTACCCGTCTAATCTTCATCATTCTTCTGTAAAACCAAAGTTTAAAATCTTCTGTTCTCTTCTCATCTGAACTGTTTGTAGTCCATGTTTCATTAGAGTATTTCGCTACAGTCCACTACATCGTTTCCGTCTGTTGAATTCCGTCACCTCTTTCATAGTAATTTGTTTTTCTGACAAATACAATGGTGAATTTAGAAGAAGGCTTTTAATTTTATACAGATGTAACGCGAGACGTTCACAGACAACATTTTCACCTATTCCATTAAAAAAATGGTGGTTCCATTGCACCTATGACACGTTGTGATAGAACTTTTATATCTTTGATACACAGCGTGGCGTCACATAGCGAGCTTTCAAAATGTTGGACGAAGGCTGCCCATCTACCATCTTCAACGGAAGCATATGGGAATGGGGTGGGGTGAAAATAGGCTGTCTAACAAGGTGGGAAGAAAGCGAAAGGTGAATTCTAACACCTCACTTCTATCGAAAGGAATAAGGTGGGGGTAACAGTACGGGTCACTGCCATGAAGTAGCGTAGCTCGGACCACAACAGTTTAGTCCAGTATGTTTCTTATAGGACCTGGATTTGAAGTTCCTGCACTTGTTAACTACGTAACTAACCAAAATGAGTTGCTTTGTTCCTATACTAAATCTGTGTGTTTTGTTGCAAATCACAACTACATTTGGTTGTCTACTGTGTTTCCTTCAACATGTCCGTGAACCACTTCGCCGCTGTAGTGTATGTATGTGTGTGTGTGTCACCAGCTGCGTTTGGAAGATACTTGGCTTTTAATGAGGCCTCTTTGTCTACATCGCAATGTATGCGAAGAGCAGCCGGACACGCCGATGTTAGCTGCGAACATACCGCCCTGGACGCAAGCAAGTGACACGGACAGGCGCGCACCTAATCTACGTGCAAATACGCTCTCAAGGTGTTCCGCTGCGCTGTACTTCCACTCCCACGTTTGTACTTTGCAAATCAAGTGTCACTGTGTGGAGGTAGGGGCTTGTCACCGACCAAAGGGCAGGCGACTGAGGTTCAGCCGCGGCTCGAGTCTCTCTACGGCTGTCGCAGGGACTGCGATAAAAATCAAAGTTGTAGTCAGTATTTCTATAAATTCAAACTGCATCTGTAGGTTGGCCATAGGCGACAAGTAAACTGGAAAACAGCTAACTCTATTTATTTATTTTTTTTTTTTTTTGAACTGCAACTAACTAACCCGGGAAAGCTCCGCAATTGCTAAATATATTTGGGAATTGGATATCCGTCCTGCTCCCCTTTCCCGCCCCCCCCCCTTGATATCCATCCCCTCCCCCTCTCTTTCTTAATCTATTTCTCCTCCTCTGTTTGTCCATCGCCTCTTCCTCCTCCCTCCCTCTTCCATCACATCCTCCCCCTATTTCTGTCTATCTCCTCCTTCTCCCGCCTCTCTCCCCATCCCCTCCTCCCCGCTTTTCCTATCCCTCTTCTTCTTTGCCCATCTGCTCCCCACTTCTCTACCCATTTCCGATTGCCCCTCTTTCTGACCTTGAACCTTGTTAATTGTTATTGGAAATTAAGATTCTGCAAAAGTATTGTAATCACAAGATAATAAAGCATAAATACAACTTTAATGCTTTCTTTTGAAAACAGACTGCAAGGAAATAAAACAGTATCTTGTTGTATATACAGTTCTAGTTTAAGTGCTATCGACAGGGGATGTCAAATTGATTCCATATTTTTAGATTTCCAGAATGCTTTCGACACCATTCCTCACAAGCGTCTTCTAATCAAACTACGTGCCTACGGAGTATCGCCTCAGTTGTGCGACTGGATTCGTGATTTCCTGACAGAAAGATCACAGTTCATAGCAATAGACGGAAAATCATCCAGTAAAACATAAGTAATATCCGGCGTTCCCCAAGGAAGTGTTATAGGCCCTCTGTTGTTCCTGGTCTACATTAACGACATAGGAGACAATCTGAGTAGCCGTCTTAGATTGTTTGCAGATGATGCTGTCATTTACCGTCTTGTAAATTCATCAGATGATCGAAACGACTTGCAAAATGATTTAGATATCTGTATGGTGCGAAAAGTGGCAATTGACCCTGAATAAAGCAAAGTGCGAAGTTATTCACATGAGTACTAAAAGAAATCAGCTAAATTTCGATTACGCGATAAGTCACACAAATCTGAGGGCTGTATATTCAACTAAATACTTACGGATTACAATTACAAATAACCTAAATTGGAACGATCACATAGATAATATTGTGGGTAGAGCAAACCAAAGACTGCGATTCATTGGCAGAACACGTAGAAGGTGCAACAGGTCTACCAAAGAGACTGCTTACACTACGCTTGTCCGCCCTTTTCTGGAGTACTGTTCTGCGGTGTGGGATCCGCATCAGGTGGGACTGACGGATGACATCGAAAAAGTACAAAGAAGGGCAGCTCGTTTTGTATTATCGCGAAATAGGGGAGATGGTGTCACAGTCGTGGTAGGTGAAATGGAGTGGCACTCATTAAAACAAAGCCGTTTTTCGTTGCGACGGGATCTTCTCATGAAATTTCATTCACCAGTTTTCTCCTCCGATTACGAAAACATTCTGTTGGCACCCACCTACATAGGGAGAAATGATCATCACGATAAAATAAGATAAATCAGGGCTCGCACGGGAAAATTTAAGTGCTCGTTTTTCCCGCGTGCTGTTCGAGAGTGGAACGGTAGAGAGACAGCATGAAGGTGGTTCATTGAACCCTCTGCCAGGCACTTTATTGTGAATAGCAGAGTAATCACGTAGATGTAGATGTAGATAAAATATATATAATGAAAAAGAGTATATGAGGAAGAAATAATTTTTCTAATGGTTTAGATACCCTGCAATCGCAGTTACATCTCACAGAGAGGAAGAAAACATAACCGCAAATTTTCACAGCAGAACAAAGCAAAGTATTTTATTTCTCGCAGTCGGTTTCAACAGAACACATGTACATCATTTGCTTAAAATAATTGTATGGCCTATGTCTGTATAAATTTTTATCGGAGAGTCGTGTAGAAATTTGAAGTTCATAGGCCAAGAACTTTCCGAGATTTCTGGTAACAAGGTTTCTTTCTTCTATATTAAGTACATACTTATACGGGGTGAACATTAATAAAACCGACAAACTGAAGGCACGAACTCCTGGATGGAAATGGAGGAAAAAATGTGGTATGAATAGGTGTCCGGAAATTCATCGTTACAACGGTAGACGGTGCTGAAGAATGAAAATTCCTCTGACCACGTGCCGTGTTTCTTTGTGTGTTGGAGGCTGTGTGATTGGTACAGCGTACTGTTAGCAGCAGAATGGTCCGGTATTCATGTCGGGAACAAGCCGAGATGTCTTTGTGCGGCCAGGCAGGTGGAAACGGTCCAGAAACAGTACGGCTATACCAAAACAAGTACCATCACAGACACCAGCCACATCACACATCATTTCAAGCGCCTTTTGGGCTTTGGTGCGATGATGGGTTTTTTCAGACAGACGAACGTGCAGGGAGATGGCCGACTGTGCGTACAGCAGATTCAGAGGACTAAGTTCCACAGGATACTGAGACGAACCCAAGCTCCACGCAAGTGGCCCTCCACTGTGGTGTAAGTCAAAGTACGATTATGTGTATCCTGAATGACTGCCGCAACTATCCTTATCAACTGCAACGAGAGCAAGGATTATCAGCAGCAGAGTTCCCTCTACGGGAAGGATTTTGTGATCTTCTGATCACAGACAAAGGGACTCTATTGTAGCTTTCTGTTGCGTTTTTTCGAGCTGCTTGTTTGGCAAGCTTGTCTGTCAGTTCATTTCCAGGAGTTCCTGCATGTTCTTTCGTCAATTCAAGGTTAATATGCCATCTCCTCTGCCTCATATCCCTAATTTTGTTTCTGATCTCTTCTATCAAATATTTATGAGCCCTGGAATTTTTTAGTGAATCGAGAGTAATTCTACTGTCCGAACCGGCCGCAGTGGTCGAGCGGTTCTAGGCGCTTCAGTCTGGGGCGGCGCGACCTCAGAAGTTAAGTCACATAGTGCTCAGAGCCATTTGAACCAGTTTGTACCAGCAGATACAGACTTTTGTAAGGAACGGTCGTCGTTCCTCGAGCTCTCCTCTTATCCTGCTTGTCTTGATAACAAACTATTCACAATCGATGGGCAGGTGGTTTGTAAGCCAGCAGTGTCTGGAGAATAAGCATTGTCTGTGGGTAGACATAGCACCTTGAGGTACTTTATCTGGCACAGCTTACCCAGCACACCCACTAGCAGCAGCCTCCATTTTCCCGACAGCCGTCAGGGCAGCTTTCATGTGCTCACAAAGGATAGCCAACATATATATTTCTTGAAAGCAGCTTTCACAATCACGTGGTGGTATGATTACTAGTAAAAATTTGCAAATACTTACTATTACAGCATGGGCAAATGGAAACGTGAAAGTGAAACATTTATCAGAACCAAAATGTATTAATACACTAGATCCTCAGGGTAGCACAGTAAGATCGATACTGTCACCGATAAAAGTCAACGACTTTCACAATAATATTAGTCACGGAGAAAAGTATCTTTGCCAACAACAGAAATATTATAATCACTGAGAAAACAAGGGAACTCTTGCATAAAAAAGCATATGCAACCGTAAAGGACATTTGCAATTGATCAGAATGCAATAAAGTAACATTGAAAATTTAAAACAAAGCAAATGCTATGAATTTCAGTTTGAAGAGGGAAAATGACACTGTTAAATTAAGATGGCACCTGATGTGTCGGCAGCTGGGCCAACACCTTGTAGATAGAGGTGGCTTAAAAGGCACGCTAGACTAACGCAGACGGGCGTGAAGTACTGGAACAGGATACGTAATTAATGCTATGAAGAAAAGTACGTAGCTGGTATAATACTTATCTTTAATCAATCATTGTGGTACATCGCACAAAGGAGACTTTAATTACAATCACTGTAAGGCTAATGGCGCCTTGCTAGTTCGTAGCCATTAACTTAGCTGAAGGCTATTCTGTCTCTCGGCTAATGAGAGAGAAAGGCTTCGTACGTCTAGTCGCTAGCTCTGTTGTCCGTACAACTGGGGCTGAGTTCGAGTCAGTCTCTCGAGACCTGCCTTGTGGTGGCGCTAGGTTTGCGATCACACAGTGGCGACACGCGGGTCCGACATGTACTACAGGACCGCGGCCGATTTAAGCTACCACCTAGCACGTGTGGTGTCTGGCTGTGACACCACAGCACCCCTGTAGACTCCGTAATAATCTCAAAATTTCTACGAATGCGTAATGATTCTTAGCTGAAGCGGTGTGAACTCACAAAGATACTTGCAAACAGAATATCAGCGGCATATTATACCCTTAGAGCCCTCTCATCAGGGGATGACGGCTGGTGTCTTATAGTTATATATTACTCTATGTATATTCATTTCTTAGCTATGGAGTTCCTTTCTGTGGAACAAATGCACAAAATATGAATACAGTTTTCAAACTACAGAGGGGGGCCATAACAACAATAACCAAAGATAGTAGTCGCGCTCAGCTTATAGATACGTTCGAAACACTGGCGATTTTAACTGCACTGTGTGAGTACATTTACAAATCAGTTGTGCCCATCAGAAATGACATTGATAATTACTGCACAAACCACGTTGTTCCATAACCATGGAACAGGATCTATACAGAACTTCCATTTACCCAGAAAGAATAAATATAGAACTCGAAACAGCATCATCTACCAAGAAATAAAAGTGTGCAACAAATTGCCCAATTATATGTAAATTGAAGGGGGGAGGATGGGAGAAGGGAAAGGAAAGGGACTATTGATGTCTGCTGCATCGGAACTTTCACGGGGAACCAGCGGCGATGTACGAAAATATGTACCGGTCCGGGATTCTAACCTACGATCTCCAAGTGACTGGGCAGCTGCGTTAACCACGGAGCCAGTGTTTATCGGCCCTGCACGGTCTAACTCGGCACGGCTCGCGACCGACCCACATTCCCAACCAGGGCCACCTATCCGCAGTCCTGTCCACGTGCTCCATACTCGCTACTCTGACAAGGGAATCTGTCCCCCCTCAGATTTCGTTATAAGTTGGCACAGTAGATAGGCCTTGAAAAACTGAACACACATCAATCGAGAAAACAGGAAGAAGTTGTGTGGAACTATGAAAAAATAGGCAAAATATACAAACTGAGTAGTCCATGCGCAAGATAGACAACATCAAGGATAATGTGAGCTCAGGAGCGCCGTGGTCCCGTGGTTAGCGTGAGCAGCTGCGGAACGAGAAGTCTTTGGTTCAAGTCTTCCCTCGAGTGTAAAGTTTAATTTTTTTTATTTTCGGTTTATGTGACAAACTCTTATGTTTTCATCACTTTTTTGGGAGTGATTATCACATCCACAAGAAAACCTAAATCGGGCAAGGTAGAAGAATCTTTTTACACATTCGCCAAGTGTACAAGTTAGGTGGATCGACAACATATTCCTGTCATGTGTCGCACATGCCGTCACCAGTGTCGTATAGAATATATCAGACGTGGTTTCCTGTGGAGGAATCGGTTGACCTATGACCTTGCGATCAAATGTTTTCGCTTCCCATTAGAGAGGCACGTCCTTTCGTCTACTAATCGCACGGTTTTGCGATGCGGTCGCAAAACACAGACACTAAACTTATTACAGTGAACAGAGACGTCAATGAACGAACGGACAGATCATAACTTTGCGAAAATAAAGAAAGTAAACTTTTCACTTCACTTGAACCAAGGACCTCTCGTTCCGCAGCTGCTCGCGCTAACCACGGGACCACGGCGCTCCTGAGCTCACATTATCCTTGATGTTGCCTATCTTGCGCATGGACTACTCAGTTTGTATATTTTGCTTATTTTTTTCATAGTTCCACACAACTTCTTCCCGTTTCTCGATTGATCTGTGTTCAGTTTTTCAAGGCCTTTCCACTGTGGCAACTTATAACTAAATCTGAGGGGGGTGCGATGGGGAGGTTCCCTTGTGAGATTCCCACGGGAGGCCACACGTAGCTGTGCATCCGAACTAAAGAAGGTGGATTCGTTGTTCACCGAGGCGAATCAGTTATATGAATGCGTGGTGTCTGTTCTTTCGAACATGACTTTAAAGACATTACTAAAACGAATGTATTTAAAAACGCGGTTAAAAAGTATCTGTTTCGCATTACATTCTATACAGTGAAGTATTACTTACAATGAGATCACACGGCAATCGGATTTTTGTATTTTTTTTATACTTATGGTACGTGAATTTCAGCACCAAGCATCAAGCCACTAAATCAGTTCGATGCAACTTAGAAACATTGTTGAGAAAATCGAGTTTGCGGTTTTTCAAGCATCTTTAATGCTCCAAAGACCTAAAGCAAGCGCAATTTTTCCACAGGCAGTGTGGCTCTGTGTTAGAATGCTCGCCTGCTACATTAGCAATCATAGCAAATTCTAAGCAAATTTGCACATTGTATGAACGTTTCCATGAACTATAAAATACATAAAGATGAAAAAAAAAAAGAAAACTGTTGCTCTCGAGACCTGAAGTCGCTGGATCGCTGGTTCTAGTTTCGTTTCGGTCATTATTTTTCGCTTCGTTCACTTCGAATATCTATGTCATTTAAATATAAAATTAACCAAATATACGCTCAGTAACACGAATATAATTGTAACTTCTATGAAAAATGCACGTCATCCTATTTCTAATTACATATCGCACACAAAAATGCAATTTTCATTGCAAATATAGTTAATTACCAATATTTTATAAAATACTGTTAATAAAAATTGTTGAAGTTAAAAAAATTACAAATTAAATATTTTTCCATTTTTTATGCATATTAATCTTCACAGACATGCTCGTGGATGCACATACGTCTAAAAATTTACCGCAGTTGGGGATCGAACCTGGCCACCCAAGAGACAAGCGCGCATTCTTCCACAGAGCCGCACGACCAATCGATAAATCTCATACGCATTAGGCTATTACAAAGACACTGAGAAAACTTCCAAGTCGATTTTCTCGAGAATTTTTCAGATTTGCGCCGAACCCCTTTGGTATATTGATATTTGACTTTTGAACCTCACGTACCATAAATATACATTACAAAAATAAAAAAGTCCGATTTCCGTGCAGTCACCTCATTAGATAAAACAGATTAAGAATTTGGTAAAAAAGTAACGGAAGTAAATAATAATGAAACATCTATCAATTCACATAAAACTTTCGCATTATGTTTTTTAGCTTCTTTTTTTCTTTCTTTCTTCTTTTCTAGCAAACCAAACTCCCAAAGCTATGCAATGTGTAATACTAACACCTTGTTCTTTGTCTGAAGTCAACATGTCACTCGCTATGGGAGGTTACCGATTCGATTTTTCAGGCTAGCAAATAGTAAGATAAGGTACGCAAAATAAAAACAAAACACTGTCGCTATGGTCTTGGTGTCAGCTGACGGTGTGTGCAGAGTTGCATGATGAAATAATGTGTGTGAAGTGTGCGCAGTGACTGCAAGTGAGAAATGAATAAACAGTGTATCACTAGCCTTTTACACTATTAAACAACATCTCTGTACAACAGTATTGTGCACTAAGGATAAATGCAATGAGGTAGCACTGTTTTAAACAGTCGCACTTTATATTCGGAAAGATGCTGGTTCTACTCATCTGGCCATCCTGATTTCGGTTTCTATAAACTTAGTCCGGCAAACGCCGGGATGTTTCCTGCTATAAGGCTGCAGTCGACTACCTACCCTATCCTTGTCGAACTAGACCTGTAAGTATGTAAATGTCTATATGTATATATATGAATTATGTTACTTTTGTTGTTGTTGAACTGTAATACTACGAAATGTGCAATACGAGTTCTTTCACAAAATATTCATTTGGATTGAAGCCGTGACTCTGATCGCGCCACTCCAGCAAATCCAGCTGTTCTCTTCCAACAACTGCGCCAGAGTACTTGCTTTATAAGTAACAGACTACTATACAGATACGGGTAAAGTCCGGTTCCAAACTATAGTCACGTCGTGCAAAGAACGCTTTCACCTAAAAAATTTTTCATAAATAATTGAGTTACTTTTGCCATCAACGAAGAATAATCAATACCGGAAGATGGTCGCGCCACCTCCATCAGACCTGACAGCACCACGCGCAAATATCGCAGGTGAAGCGTCCGACTGGAACACACATGCCTACCTGCAAGCGCCATCCTGTACTGTGACTCATTAGCCCACTCGTGCGATCAATGGCTTCTGGGCAGCGGCACAGCCATGAAAACCAAGCCCTGTTGTTCCTCGACGGGTCGCTCTAAGCTTTAACGTAGACTGTTCTAGCATACTAACTGCACAGGAAGTCTATGAAGGTTCATGGACACGTGACTTCCTGCTTCCACGGAAGCTAATTCGTTTTTGACGTTCCTAGCATGAATGGCATATCACTGGCACCACATTTTACAGTAATTTCAATGATATGTGACTCAAGCGAGATAATTTTACTGTAATTACAATGACGTGTTAATGGATCGAAATAGTGGTCAATGACGACGAAGCAGCGAAAGTGGATCCGAGTAGCGTCAGCGAAGCACGCGTGACCGAAAAATAGACCACTGGCAAAGGCCAGACATAGGTTTTTTTCTAGTCTCCATAGCTAACCTTTACATGATGGCGCTGACAGTTTTGTTTCATCGAATAGAGCCTATATTTTCAACTGGATACAGCCTTTTTTTTCTACTTTCACTTATTTTGTGCTCAATTTCGACGTTTTGGCCTCGGTAGTGCTGGTTGAATTTTAAGTATAGTCACTTTTGCGATGAAGATTTTTGGGTACATCTGCAACTGAAAAACTTCATTCATATTGTGAATATACCCGTAGGACTAAAACTGCGTATTTTGTAACTGAGATTGGTCCTTTACAAAGACGAAATGTATGTGGCAGAGTAAAAATTGCAATTATACAGTTGCACGCAAAAATAACCCAAAAATTGCGCTGTGTCAGATTCGAGTGAATGGCACGTCCACAGAGAAAGCACTATTGTACTAATTAAACCGAAAGTGCAGCCAAAACAGTCACTTCTGTAAAACATGTGTTGGGTGTCTACCGATAGCATTGGTTGTGTAAAGTTAGAGTGATCGGATTCCTTTATCATGTCACCTGAGCGTACAAAAGAATCGTAGGTTAGATTATTTTACAAATTTACAAAGGTGGAGGCTATGATAATTTCTTGCAATTCATCATTTAAGAAACAAATACTCGCTGCTCAAAGAAATTAATCAAAATACACACATACATATATCTTACAGCTTTCTTTTGAGATAATCAAGAGAGCTATACTTCAGTGCATCTACCTGAGATCCAGAAAAGAGAAAACAAAGCCACTGAAAATCTCTTATATAATCTACTTACAGCAATAAAATGTCATACTTAACGATGAGATTGTCCAGAAATAATCTTCATCTTCGTAGGAGAATGTACGCTGCAATGAAAATTTTCGACAAACCAAACCAGTGTACCGGACTGGAAAACAGACTGCCGTCTTGCCATCCGCTGGCAAGACTGTGCTCAGTACTGAACGCTAAAAACAAGTGCCTGGGTCTGAGTACCGCTTCTGTACCTGGTGTCTGTCAGCCAGGCCATTTCATTCAAGAGGTTCATACATTTTTAATGTGCCAGGCGATTTCATTCAGGCCGTTTCATTCGATTTTCCTGCCCATTCCGGACCAGTACATAGGGTGGGTATGCTTAACATTGGGAGCTCCAATGTTAGGGAGATAGCAGGCAAGGCGGGAAAGAATTCCAATGTGTATTCGGCATATTTGCCGGGAGGTCTCATCCGTGATGTGGAGAAGGCCCTGCCGGCAGCTATGAGCGCACTGGGCGCAACCGGCTGCATGTAGTGGCACATGTCGGCTCGAATGACGCCTGCCGCTTGGGTTCTGAGGAAATTCTCGGCTCCCTTCGGCGGCTGGCTGATTTGGTGAAGGCAACTAGCAACGCACGCAGGGTGCAGGCTAAGCTGTCTATTTGTAGCATCGGTCTTCTCTCTGTTATCTTCCGTTTCTGTGCCAGTGTGGTCGCTGAGAGAATGTATAGATGATTTTGACCCACTTACTGATTTTACATATGACCAAAATCTCTTAGGGTTTTTACTCAGGTCGGCTGACAATGTCAGCGTCTTCACGGTCCTCTGGTTTGGAGAAGAGTTGAAGGTCTAAGCCAGAGGCTCCGACGACTCTGCTACAGTATCGGATGCGAATTTCCCGACCTCCGCTATCGGGTGCAGAATTGTAGGGTTCTCCTTGATAGGTCAGGCGTGCACTACACGCAGGAAGCGGCTACTAGGGTAGCGGAGTACGTGTGGCGTGAACGTGGGGCTTTTTTACGTTAGGGAACCCCTCCATTGGGATCAAAGATGATTTGCCTGTCAAATCAGCCACATTCACCTCAGAGAATATTGGTCCTCGCAGATCAGAGATAGAAAAGATTAATATGATTTTAGTAAACTGCAGGAGCATCCAAGGAAAGGTCCCAGAATTAATATCGCTTACTGAAGGTTAAAATGCACAGGTAGTATTGGGAACAGAAAGCTGGTTGAAACCAGACGTCAATGACAAGGAAATCCTAAGTTCAGATTGGAATGTTTGTCACCAATGGTGGCGTGTTTATTGCAGTAAAAAATTCGATAAAATCTAGCAAAGTTATCACGGATTCCGAATGTGAATTAATCTGGGTGAAATTAAGTACCAAAGAACGGTCACAAATGGTGACCGGATGCTTTTATAGACCACCTGGTTCAGGATCTGTAGTTGTAGAGCGCTACAGACATAACTTGCAGAATATCATTAGTAAGGCCGGCCGGGGTGGCCGAGCGGTTCTAGGCGCTACAGTCTGGAACTGCGCGTCCGCTACGGTCGCAGGTTCGAATCCTGCCTCGGGCATGGGTGTGTGTGATGTCCTTCGGTCAGTTAGGTTTAAGTAGTTCTAAGTTCTAGGAGACTGATGACCTCAGATGTTAAGTCCCATAGTGCTCAAAGCCATTTATCATTAATAATTTTCCTGATCATGCCGTTGTAATAGGCGGTGAATTCAACTTGCCAAGTATAGATGGGAGTGTTATTTCATCAAAACAGGTGCCAGAGACAGTGAATCGTGTGGCATTGTTCTGGATGTCTTGTTCGAAAATTACCTTGAGCTGCTAGTTAGAGGACCAACTTGTGAGGGCAACGTCTTAGACCTCCTGGCAACAAACAGACCAGAACTTATCGAATCAGTTAACGTAGAGGAAGGTATCAGCGATCATAAAGCTGTGACAGCATCTATGACCACGGGTCCTACAAGAAATGTTAAGAAAGGTAGGAAGATATATTTGCTCAGCAAGGGTGACAGGATACAAACTTCAGAATATCTCAGCATCAAATATTCGGTGATGAGGACGAAGATGTAGAGAACAAATGGAAAAAATACAAAAGCTGAACGTAGCGAAAATGAGCGTAAGGAGAGAAATGAGAGAAACGTTCAATGAACTTGAAAGAAGTAAGTCATTGTCAACCGACCTGAGTAAAAACCCTAAGAGATTTTGGTCATATGTAAAATCAGTAAGTGGGTCAAAATCATCTATTCATTCTCTCAGCGACCACACCGGCATAGAAACGGAAGATAACAGAGCGAAGACCGAAATACTGAATTCGATCTTCCGTTTTGTTTCACCGCGAAAGATAGTAACACTGTCCCTCATTCCAACGGTAGTAGAACGTCGAAATGGCAGATATTGAGATAACCGATAGCAGAATTGGAAAGCGGCTACAATCGCTTAGTAGTGGAAAGGCGTCAGCACCAGATGAGATACCTATAAGATTCTATAAAGAATATCCGAAAGAACTTGCTCTCCTTCTAGCAATAATTTATGGCAGATCGCTTGAGCAACGAAAGGTACCTAATGACTGGAAAAAAGCGCAGGTAATTCCCCTTTTTAAGGATGACCATAAGGCAGAGCCACACAATTAAAGACCTACATCGTTGGCGTCAATTTGTTTTAGAATTGTGGAACACGTTTTACTCTGAAGAACTATGAAGTTTTCTGAAAATGAACATCTCCTCTATAAAAATCAACTTAGATCCCGCAAACAGAGATCCTGCGAAACTCAGCTCGCTCTGTTCCTCCTTGAGATCCACAGCGCAGTGGACAACGGCGCTCAGGTTGATACAGTGTTTCTTGATTTCAGTAAGGCATTTGACACCGTCCCGCATTGCCGTTTAATGAAAAAAATACGAGCTTACGGAGTATCGGAGCAGACTTGCAATTGGACTCAAGACTTTCTCGCGGATGGAACTCAACACGTCGCGGAACAAAATCGACAGATGTACAGGTAATATCCGGAGTACCATAGGGAAGTGTGATAGGACCGTTGCTGTTTGCAATGTATATAAATGATGTATCAGAAAGCGTTGGATGCTCTTTAAGGCTATTCGCAAATGATGCAGTTGTCTATACCAAAGTAACAACACCAGGAGATAGTAAGAATTTGCAGAACGACCTGCAGAGAACTGCTGAATGGTGCAGGCTCTGGCAGTTGACCTTGAACGTAAATAAATGTAACATACTGCGCGTACGTAGGAAAAGAAATCCACTATTGTTCAGATACACTATTTATGGCAAACAGCTGGAGACAGCGTCTGCCGTAAAATATTTAGGCGTAACTACCCAGAGCGACCTTAAGTGGAATGACCACATAAAACAGATAGTGGGAAAAGCAGATAGCAGACTCAGATTTATCGGAAGAATCTTAAGGAAATGTAACTCATCCACGAAATAAGTGGCTTGTAAGGCGCTTGTTCGCCCCATTCTTGAGTATTGTCAATCTATTTGGGATCCCTATCATGTAGGACTGATAGAGGAGATAGATAAGATCCAACGAAGAGCGGTGCGTTTCTTCACGGGGTCGTTTGGTAGCGAGAGAGTCTTACGGATATGCTAAACAAACTCCACTGGCAGACGTTACAAGAGAGGCGTTGTGCATCACGGAGAGATTTACTACTGAAATTTCTGGACAGCACTTTTCCGGAGGAGTCTGACAACATAGTACTTATCCCCCACGTACATCCCCCATACTTATCACTAGAAGAAAATTCGAGAGATTAGAGCCAATATAGAGGCTTACCGACAATCATGCTTCCCATGCACTATTCGCGAGTGGAACAGGGTTGGAGGGATCAGATAGTGGTACCGAAAGCACCATTAGGTGGCTTGTGGAATATGATGTATTTGTTTGATAGCTGATTTTAGCTGTTTCTCCTTGAAGGTTGTTAAGTGACAAATCCCTTTATTTTAACCACAAGTTTGTAACCAGTTAAACAATTGGCAGAATTTATAATTTTTTGAGTGTACTGTAATTACTAATTTTAAGTTAAATCGTGGATTTTAAATCATATACCATTAAAAATATACATTCATAAATAATTTGTAATATATTTTTGTTTGAGAATTCATTGTATATACGAACATCAGGAGATAAAAATGTTTTCATATGCAATATTCATCACTATAGAGAACTTCAGAATTAAAAATATTCTAAAAATAATAGCTTTCATATTACAACAGCTCCGACATACGTCAGGTACATTTCGGAAACAAACATATAGTGACTAGTTTATGCTAACAGTGATAAGCTACATTTCTGTACGTGAAGAGTGTGACCCATTTAGCGAGAAACGCCTTATAAGTGATAAACCGTTCAGGTATCTACATGCAACACTACGTAAAGAGTCTTTTGCTGTATGATTAATACTCATATTTTGTCTGGCAAGATCCTGTAACAACAACAGTTAATAAAAGTTACATACATTTTAAGCATTTTCCACTTTTCTTCAAAATACGAATGTATTATTAAATAATAAGTGTTACTAGAATGAGATTTTCACTCTGCAGCGGAGTGTGCGCTGATATGAAACTTCCTGGCAGATTAAAACTGTGTGCCCGACCGAGACTCGAACTCGGGACCTTTGCCTTTCGCTGCAGAGTGAAAATCTCATTCTGGAAACATCCCCCAGGCTGTGGCTAAGCCATGTCTCCGCAATATCCTTTCTTTCAGGCGTGCTAGTTCTGCAAGGTTCGCAGGAGAGCTTCTGTAAAGTTTGGAAGGTAGGAGACGAGGTACTGGCAGAAGTAAAGCTGTGAGTACTGGGCGTGAGTCGTGCTTCGGTAGCTCAGTTGGTAGAGCACTTGCCCGCGAAAGGCAAAGGTCCCGAGTTCGAGTCTCGGTCGGGCACACAGTTTTAATCTGCCAGGAAGTTTCATATCAGCGCACACTCCGCTGCAGAGTGAAAATCTCATTCTGGAAACATCCCCCAGGCTGTGGCTAAGCCATGTCTCTGCAATATCCTTTCTTTCAGGAGTGCTAGTTCTGCAAGGTTCGCAGGAGAGCTTCTGTAAAGTTTGGAAGGTAGGAGACGAGGTACTGGCAGAAGTAAAGCTGTGAGTACTGGGCGTGAGTCGTGCTTCGGTAGCTCAGTTGGTAGAGCACTTGCCCGCGAAAGGCAAAGGTCCCGAGTTCGAGTCTCGGTCGGGCACACAGTTTTAATCTGCCAGGAAGTTTCATATCAGCGCACACTCCGCTGCAGAGTGAAAATCTCATTCTGGAAACATCCCCCAGGCTGTGGCTAAGCCATGTCTCCGCAATATCCTTTCTTTCAGGAGTGCTAGTTCTGCAAGGTTCGCAGGAGAGCTTCTGTAAAGTTTGGAAGGTAGGAGACGAGGTACTGGCAGAAGTAAAGCTGTGAGTACTGGGCGTGAGTCGTGCTTCGGTAGCTCAGTTGGTAGAGCACTTGCCCGCGAAAGGCAAAGGTCCCGAGTTCGAGTCTCGGTCGGGCACACAGTTTTAATCTGCCAGGAAGTTTCAATAAGTGTTACTGTTGGCAATTGAAAATTTCATTAAAACAAAATGTAAATCTGATAAATGTGAGGTCGACATGTATCAGGAGAAAGCAATTCCTACTCAGTCAAGTTTAATCACAATGGATATCGCAAATCAGATATATACAACATATATGTGACCAGCTGATTGTTCGGTGGAGTTATTTTAGACATAGGATCGAAAGGAGTGCTTTATCGTCCACATATGAATTTTGAAGACACTCTTTTGCATTAACTCTGTCTCCTCGATACAGACCCACAAAAAAAAATCTATGAATGAATGTAATTTCCCAAATGCCATCTGATGGCACCACCAAATCTTGCTGTGCAACACGTGTCCAAATCAACCGATAGACGGATTTCCAGTCAGCAAAGATAGGGCCCCTAACCCCACAAGAAGGCAGCATCTTGAAACTAAAGCTCGGCACTCAAGTGGCTGACTCAGAAAACAAACGCCAGCCCAATGCTTCACGGTGCCAAGGGATGTACACTGAAGAACTGAGGGGCGAACCACGAAAATAGCCCGCACTCCTTTGTTCAAATGGTTCAAATGGCTCCGAGCACTATGGGACTTAACTGCTGTGGTCATCAGTCCCCTAGAGCTTAGAACTACTTAAACCTAACTAACCTAAGGACATCACACACATCCATGCCCGAGGCAGGATTCGAACCTGCGACCGTAGCAGTCGCGTGGTTCCGGACTGAAGCGCCTAGAACCGCTCGGCCACCGCGGCCGGCGCACTCCTTTGTTGCTGAGGTTGGTCAAACCGACGCAAACAAGAGGTTCTTTCTTTTGACCACAGGAACGAGAAAAGCTACGGTTGCTGGTAAAACAAAAATTCTCCGCCATTCATAATGAAACAACGTTTATACTCGGTCAACGCAACTGGATGCGCAACGGAGGTTTTGTATGCGGCTGCACATATTGTAGAGTTGTTCTAACGATTGTGCTGATTCCACCTAAATCAACTGTTGCAGTTCACGATGAAAAAGATACAATCCTACAAACGGAGGCAGGCGACAGAAGCCGTAACCTATTGCATGTTCGCCACATCGGGTCGATGGTAAGATGAACTTGCACACAGCACACGCTAAGCTCTAAGTCTGTGAGAGGTATAACAGCAAATCCCAATCCATCTCAGTCGAGTGCTCTGAGATTCAAGATTTTCCTTAGCGCTTTCATGTGTTTGAATTTGCAGACATTGTGAGTGCGTAGATTTTATATTTACGCGTATCAGCAATAACGCAAACGACGAATTGTCGTTTACCCGACTTTCCTGTCCTACATGATTTCTACTACCCATAAAACACAGCGATTGCATCGCTAACCAGTTCCGCAAAGTACTACCAGCTGTTTGCATGTCCTCCCTGAAATATTTATAGCATTTCCACCAGTTTACCTAAATTCCTTACCTTTAAATGTTAATTTTCCCTTATTAGAGATAAAAACAGTGTTTTTTAAAATAAATATAGCAACGATTTTTATTTAAGCTAATACGTGTTTCGGCTTTCACCCATCTTCAGTTAGCATAAAACATGTGAGACTTCAGTCAGTACACAGTTACAACATCGACAGAAAATTGAATACTACAGCCGCTCTGTGGGAAATAACTATTTTTTACACCTACAACACTTCGCGAGTTGTAAATTGTTGTGATCTTCAGTCCAGAGACTGGTTTTATGCAGCTCTCCACGCTACTCTATCCTGTGCAAGCCTCTTCATCTACGAATAACTACTGCAACCTACATCCTTCTGAATCTGCTTAGTGTATTCATCTCTCGGTCTCCCTCTACGATTTTTATACTCCGTGCTTCCTTCCAATAACAAAGTGGTGATTTCTTGATGCCTCAGAACGTGTCCTACCAACCGATCCCTCCTTCTAATCAAGTTGTGCCACAAATTCCCCTTCTTCCCAACACTGTTCAGTACCTCCTCATTAGTTACGTGATCTACCCATCTAATCTTCAGCATACTTCTCTAGCACCACATTTCGAAAGCTTCTATTCTCTTCTTGTCTAAACTATTTATCATCCACGTTTCACTTCCATTCATGGCTACACTCCATACAAATAGGCTACTTTCAGAAAAGACTTCCTGACTCTAAAATGTATACTCGATGTTAAAAAATTTCTCTTCTTCAGAAACGCTTTCCTTACCATAACCAGTCTACATTTCATATTCCTTCTACTTCGACCTACATCAGTTATTTTGCTCCCCACATAGCAAAACTCATCTACTACTTTAAGTGCCTCATTTCCTAATCTAATTCCTTCAGCATCACCTGATTTAATTCAACTACATTCCACTATCCTCGTTTTTCTTTTGTTGATGTTCATCTTGTATCCTCCTTTGAAGACACTATCCATTCCGTTCAACTGCTCTTCCAAGTCCTTTTCTGTCTCTGACAGAATTACAATGTCATCGGCAAACCTCAAAGTTTCAATTTCTTCTCTGTGGATTTTAATTCCTACTCCAGATTTTTCTTTTGTTTCCTTTACAACTTGTTCAATGTACAGATTGAATAACATGGGGGATAGGCTACAAACCTGTCTCACTCCCTTCCCAACCACTGCTTCCCTTTCATGCCCCTCAACTCTTGTAACTGCCATCTGGTTTCTGTACAAATTGTAAATAGCCTCTCGCTCCCTGTATTTTACACCTGCCAACTTCAGAATTTGAAAGAGAGTATTCCAGTCAACATTGTCAAAAGTCTTTTCTAAGTCTACAAATGCTAAAAACGTAGGTTTTGCCTTTCTTTAATCTTTCTTCTAAGGTAAGTCGTAAGGTCAATATTGCCTCGCGTGTTCCAACATTTCTACGGAATCCAAACTGATCTTTCCCGAGGCCAGCTTCTACCAGTTTTTCCATTCGTCTGTAAAGAATTTGTGTTAGTGTTTTGCAACAGTGACTTATTAAACTGATAGTTCGGTAATTTTCACACGTGTCAACACCTGCTTTTTTTGGATTGGAATTATTATATTCTTCAAGTTTGAGGGTATTCCGCCTGTCTCATACATCTTGCTCACTAAATGTACGAGTTTTGTCATGGCTGGCTCACTCAAGATTAAGTGGAATCTTGTCTACTCCCGGGGCCTTGTTTCGACTTAAGTCTTTCAGTGGTCTGTCAAATTCTTCGCGCAGTATCATATCTCCCACTTTATTTTCACCTACGTCCTTTTCCACTTCCATAATATTGCCTCAAGTACATCGCTCTTGTATAGTCTTTCTATATATTCCTTCCGCCTTTCTGCTTTTCCTTCTTTGCTTATGACGGGTTTTCCGTCTGAGTTCTTGATATTCATACAGGTGGTCCTCTTTTCTCCAAAGGTCTCTTTATTTTTCCTGTAGGCAATATCTATCTTACCCCTAATGGTATATGCTTCTACGTCCATACATTTGTCCTCTAGCCATCCCTGCTTAGTCATTTTGCACTTCTTGTCGATCTCATTTTCGAGATGTTTATATTCCTTTTCGACTGCTTCATTTACTGCATTTTTATATTTGCTGCTTTCATCAATTAAATTGAGTCTCTCTTCTGTTACCCAAGGATTTCTACTAGCCCTCGTCTTTTCATCCAATTGATCCTCTGCTGCCTTCACCATTTCATCTCTCAAAGCTACCCATTCTTCTTCTACTGTATTTCTTTCCCCTGTTCTTGTTAATCGATCCCTAATGCTGTCCCCGAAACTCTCTGCAACTTCTAGTTCTTTCAGTTTATCTAGGTCCCATCTTCTTAAATTCCTACCGTTTTGTTGTAACTTAGAACGTAAATTCTATAAAGAAAACCCCCAGATAATTTACCAAAAATATATTATTAAATATATGGGATGATATACTGATCTTATTTGTTGGTACAGCAAAAGAAATTGAGGACCTCGCAAAAGAAATGAATAAAATACTTCAGAATATCATCTTCACTGTTGAAAGCCAGACTATCAAAAGTTTAAATTTCCTGGATCTTTCCATAAGCAGCTCCAACAACAGACATAAATTTCAAGCATACAGGGAACTAACATACAAACAGATGCCACAATCAGTAAAACCTCATGCACCCAGTACAAAATGGCTTCATAGACAGAAATACTCAAAAGAATGCAAAAATTCCATAGAAGCAGATGACCAAACTGACTAACGAAATATCATTAAAGCAATTGGTTACAATAATGGCTACAGTCAAAAACTAATAGATAAGCTAAATAGTAAAATAAATACTCATGTAGCCAACCACAAAGACAACCAAAACTAAATAACACACATCACAGCTGACAGAAAAATACGCGAGATTCCATTTTTAGGAAAACTGTCATACAAAGTAACAAACCTGTTCGGAGGACCAAATGTCAAAATCTGTTTTTGCACATATAATAAAATTAAGGACAAAGCCATTCATAACATTAAAACTGCTCAAAGATATACATTGGCTAACTGGAAGAAATTTCAACATAAGATTCCGGAAACATATAGATGCCCTTCGTTCAAAAAATTAGAATAACAATAATAAATAGATAAATATAATTAATAAAAAAAACTTAAGCAAATCCACATTTGCCCTAAATGTAGCTCAAGATGAACAAGTGACAGACATAGCTCACAATTTACAAATACCCCACCTGCCCTACAAAGGAAAAACAATGAACTTTCTTGAAGAAATAGAAATTTATTCTCGCAAATGTGTGTCCCAAAATGACACCCTAAATGACCAAACAGAGTTACCAAATAAAATTTTCTGAGGAATTTCCATAATTTGCTCATACAGCTACACATTAAGTACAGCCATAAAAAAAATAATCCAGTGTGAGTCCATCCAATTCATAAAATAGTTCTACATAATGTAAACCTCTTGTTCTGTCTTTATTGTTCATAAATTCCATTCCAGCTGCGAGGAAAAAAATAAAAAAGTGTAATATTAATTCTTTCATATAAAATGTACTATATTATTATAATATTCCATACAATGTCATTAAACAGTAACTGATACACTTATTTAATACTCATACAGAATACTTAGCACATTCATAATAAACAATTTCAGTTCGAGTAATTAATACGCTTAATTAATAACCATACAGAATACTTAGAACATTCATAATAAACGATTTCAGTTCATTTTAGTCACACACAACCTGCAAGAGAAATATAATTTTGACCAAAGCATAACCTGTAATCAAAATATAATCATTGACCATAGATGTAGTTTTCGGACGTAAACAAAGATGTCAGTCGACAACATGACGGATACTCAGCTGTTCTTGTGCAAAACACAATTAAAAAATGGTTTGTGCCATTCGATAAATGCGAAAATCGGAATAACAACAATCAGAGTAAAAGTAAGTACACCTAAAAAGCAACATGTCGTAAATAAGGGCAGCTGCGGAATCAAGTTTCCTGTTGATGGTGTAACTATGTACTGAATGAAGACTCAAATGCGTATTTAGATAACTGAAGACAAATAAAAGCCCACAACACGTATTAGCTTAAATAAAATTACATAACAAAGTGGCGGGGTCTTGTACTTATTAAAATAATATAATCCACAGTGACGGAGCTCAACAGCCAGTAAAATGGATAAATTATTGTAAAAACAGAATACACTACAAAGATTTTAAAATAATCATTTGAAGTTACAGCACGAAAATTCGACAAGAACATGTCCTACAATAAGCAACACACTTCCTGCTGCCTCTCGTATGAGTCTGCCCTTCTCTAAGTCGACAGGATGTGGAAATGTAAACTTCCTTCTTCCGCCATTCCGTGATCTCGTTCGAGGTCTTCCATCATTCCCGTGCTGCGGACACATATTACTCGCTTCCTCAGAAAAGGTGTGCTGGCATTGGCTGTTGCAGTTTCCAGTGTTTCTTTGGCGGCTGTCTTGCTGGGCACGCACCTGTTGCTCTTGTCTTTTGTGCGTCGGATGTTCGCGGCGTCGACGGCGACCTGTACATTAGCTGGGCCGCTATGGCAGCGCCTCACATGGATTATTTACGTGCCGTCTTGCCTCCGCTCAGCGTTCAGCACCTCCCTTTGCTGTAAAACCTCTCCGCCGCTCCACCTAGTGCCGCATTATCATTCGACACTTGTTGCGCGGTCACAGGGCTGTTCCTTCCGGAAAATCCGGAGAGAGGCCTCTGAAGATCTTACGGTCAACATAAATGACGCTCTATTTAGCAAATCGTTTTGAAGTAATTTGAAATGGGTAACTTCTATTGCACCACACTGAAGTTTTTCTTTTCGTCCCGTTCACGGGTGGACGTCGGTATAGCGACTGCTCTTTCATGGTCTCTACGGTATAGATACACAATGCGCTAAAGAATATTTGCAGTTTGCGTCCTCTGACATGGCCCTGCAACTTTCCTAAGCAAGTTCACGTGAGATGTTGGGCGTCTTTCCCCGGTTGTGGACCGATTAAGGTTTCTGTTTCATCTTCTCATCATTCAAACAAGTCTGAGGCCATTCTTACCGTCATTCTTTGTACACGCTCGATGTCCCCTGTAAAGCCAACCTAATATTTTCCCCCGTACACTTCAGCAGTATTCCAGTACAAGGCATTCAAAATAGTTTGCAAGTTGTCTTTTGTAGACTCCATTTTTTCAGTATCCTACCAATCAGTAGGGGTCTACCATTTGTTTTATCTGCGAATGACTTTATAGAGTCGTTTCACTTCACATCCCCACACACTGTACGTACCCTACTGTAGTTGTGACGTATTTATCTCTTTAAAGTCTGGCAAATGTTTTCGTTTCGTTCAAATGGCTCAAATGGCTCTAAGCACTATGGGACTTAACTTCTGAGGTCATCAGTCCCCTAGAACTTAGAACTACTTAAACCTAACTGACCTAAGGACATCACACACATCCATGCCCGAGGCAGGATTCGAACCTGCAACCGTAGCGGTCGCGCGGTTCCAGACTGAAGCGCCTAGAACCGCTCGGCCATACCGGCCAGCTTTTCGTTTCGTGAAGTGCCCAACTTTTCATTTCTGTACGTTAAGAACTAGTTGCAATCTTTGTATCAGGATAGTTTTTTGTCAAGTTCCAACTGAATGGTTCAAATGGCTCTGAGCACTATGGGACTCAACTGCTGAGGTTATTAGTCCCCTAGAACTTAGAACTAGTTAAACCTAACTAACCTAAGGACATCACAAACATCCATGCCCGAGGCAGGATTCGAACCTGCGACCGTAGCGGTCTTGCGGTTCCAGACTGCAGCGCCTTTAACCGCACGGCCACTTCGGCCGGCTCCAACTGAATGTTTTAACAATTTTTTTTCTTATAATACCTACTTACAGCTAACTGCATCACTTGTGAAAAGTCTGGGACTGGAAATAACCCGCACTCATTGACATATAACATAAATAGTAATGCCCCTATTACGCGTTTCTGGGGCACTTTTGCCAGTGACTGGCTAGTTTTAAAAAGCTTGTAGAAAATATAGAAAAGGCATCATCTACCAAGCTGTTTCCATCAATGGCACTTAAGATTTCGCGTATGAAGAAACCGAGTTGTCTTTCGCATCACTGATACTTTCGGACTCCATGTTGGCTTCTGTGTGAGGCGGGCAAATGCAAGACGAAGTACAAACACACGTAATTAAGTCCTTAACAATAACTGTGTCCTAAATCGAAACACAGTTCCTGATATCACCCTATCTTGCCTGTATTCGTTATTGTGACTGTCAGGTGTGGGCACTATCACAAACCTGAGGCTACCCACGTGACTACAACCAAGTTCGAGTGCTAAGACTCCACGTTACAGCAGCTGCTTCAGTAGGACAGCAAGCAGGAATCGGAAACGTATTTTAATTGACGATATGAGGTTTCCATGGCTTGGCGGCGATCACGTGAGATGACACGTGATCCCCCCTAGAGTGCTGCTGGCATACAGCCAGCACCCTCCTGTCAGTCATGTAGTTGTAACGCTGGACCATTCGATGTATAATCGAGCATCAACCTGGATAGAACATTTCCAGTGGAGGACCTTATTTCGTTGAGGCTTGAATGCAAAGGCACAAGTTGCAGTCCCAAGAGCAATCGCTTCTACTTTTGCTGCTTTTATGTTTCAATTCACAAGAAGAAAAACTACGAAGTACAAATATAGTAAGAGTAATACATACACCAATGAACTGCTCTGGAAGACAGAAATTATATATTTTTAAAAAATATTTTAGGAGGGGCAATTTAAGTATGCAGTATCATTAGAAAACTATCACAGAATCAGATCGACTTCTGTTTGCTGCGGAATCTTTGACCATATTCTCAGTTCGTATATAATAAACTTTCTTGAGACTGAGAAGCTTATGTGCATGCATCAGAATGGGCTTAGATAACATCGCTCGTGCGAAAGTCAGCTTGCTCTTTACTCACATTATATACAGAGAACGATGGATGAAGGGCAAAAGGCAGATTCCATATTTCTAGATTTCCGGAAATCTTTTGACACGGTGTCCAACCGCAACCTGTTAACCAAGGTCCGAGCATATGAAATAAGTTCACAGATATGTGAGTGGCTCGAAGACTTCTTAAATAATAGAAGCCTCGACGGCGAGTGTTCATCGGAGACAAGGGTACCGTCAGGAGTGCCCCAGGGATGTGTGGTAGGAACGCTGTTGTTCTCTACATACATAAATGATTTGGCTGACAGGATGGGCAGCAATCTGCTGTTGTATGCTGATGATGTCGTGATGTACGGTAAGGTGTCGAAATTGAGTGACTGTAGGAAGATACAGGATGACTTAGACAAAATTTCCAGTTGGTGTGATGAATGGAAGCTAGCCCTAAATGTGGAAATATGTAAATCAATGCAGATGAGTAGGATGGGATGATCAATCCTGTAATGTTCGGAGACAGTATTCTAGTGCCCTGCTTGTCACATTCAAGTCGTTTAAATATATGGGCGTAACCTTGCCAAGCGATATGACGTGGAACGAGCATGTGAGAACTGTGGTAGGGGAGGCGAATGGTCGACCTCGGTTAATTGGGAGAGTTTAGGAAATAATAGTTCACCTGTAAAAGACACCGCATATAGGTCGCTGGTGCGACCTATTCTTGAGTACTGATCCAGTGTGTGGTATTCGTACCAGGTCGGATTGAAGGAAGACATCGATGCAATTCAGAGGCGGGCTGCTAGATTTGTTACCGGAAGGTACGAACAACACATAAGTGCTACGGGGATGCTTCGGTAACTTAAATGGGAATCCTACAGAAGGCGACGCTCTTTTCGAGAAACACTATTGAGAAAATTTAGAGAACCGGCATTTGAAGCTGACTGCCGAACGATTCTACTGCCGCAAACATACGAGGGGCGTTCAGAAAGTAAGCTCCGATCGGTCGCGAAATGGAAATGACTATGAAAATCCGATAAAGCTTTGCACATATGTGTTGGGTAGTGTCTCTAGTATAACCCCAGTTAGCATCACGTCGCTCTTCTCATTTCTGAGCTCGCAGTGAGTGCGTAAAGATGTCTAGAAAATAGTGTCTGCCGCCAAGTACGAGGGCCTGGTGAGAAATTTCGCCTGAAGCTATGCAGCTAACATTACATAACTGTCGTGCTGTTTCTTCTTCAAGACAATTCTCAGCCGCATTCTGCAGGGGCAATGAAGATGCTCCTGCATCGTTTTCAAATGGAAATGTGAGATTACCCACAATACAGTCCGCAATTGTCTCCCCCTGAGTTTCATCTCTGGTCACATGAACCGCTGTCTTTGAAGACAACATTTTGACACAGACAACGAGGTGTAGGCCAGCGTGGAGAATTGGCGGAAAGCACTGGCGGCTGCCTTCTATGATGAGGCTATTGAAAAGTTGGTACAACGCTATGACAAAAGTCTAAGTCAGAACGGCGACTACGAAGAGAAGTAGCTGAAAGGTATAGCTAATTGTTACAAGTAAAACATTTCTGATGTTCACTGTGGTTTCAATTTGGCAATCAATCGGAGCTTACTTTCTGAACAGGCCTCGTACATTGCGTGTAAGGAGCACGAAGATAACAAACGGGAAATTAGGTAGGGCCCATACGGAGGATTACAGACCGTCGTTTTTCCCTCGCTCTATTTACGGGTGGAAGAGGAAAGGAAATGACAAGCAGTGGTACAGCGTACCCTCCGCCACGTGTCGTACTATGGCTTGCGGAATATCTGTGTAGATGTAGATGCAGAACTGGTTGTTCTGTTTCCAAATGAATAATTGTGGCATTCGCCGTAAGTAAAATAGGGAAACCACAAAGAAAACCTTCATGTTGATGGCCGTATGGCAATCTGAGCCTCAGTCCTCTAAGTGCGAATTCAGTATCATATCCACTCCACCAATTCGCTTAAACAAATGGAGATTTGAATTTCACGCCTTTGGTTGCAGACCCTCTGGCTATAATGATGTACATTAACTTTTGCTTTGTCTTAGCTGCAACAGAAGTATTTTTTCCCAGTGGAAACCTGAGGTACATATTTGCGAATGTTCAGCCTTTCCATCATGCACAAGTGCTGCTAACTGATGGGCATCACTATCAAAATATAAGCAAGACAATGTTGCAGTGCACAGCAGCTCGTGACCAACAGGATACACGGATGTGGTTGGTTCGCTATATTCCACTGTAAAATCGAATATTGTCATTGTTATTTTGCATAGTAATTATTAAACGATCATTTTATTATTTTTTACAATAGAGAATATTTCGTAATTATGCATCTAAAATCATTAAAAATCATCTAAGAGTATTAATACATAAAGAAAAGTTTTCCTTCCTCAAGAAACAATTCAGGTCTGTAAGGGTTAACCAGCGCACCGTCACTTTCAGTTGGTCCGCCCTGATAGATGAATGGTCAGGACTGCCGTCCTCAGGGGCCCGGGTTCGATTCCCGGCTGGGTCGGGGATTTTCACCGCTCAGGGACTGGGTGTTGTGTTGTCTTCATCACCATTTCATCCCCATCCGGCGCGCAGGTCGCCCAATGTGTCGTCGAATGTAGTAAGACCTGCACCAGGTGGCCGGACCTGCCCCGTAAGGGACCTCCCGACCAGTGACGCCAAACGCTCATTTCCATTTACCTTTAGTTGGAACAATGACCCATCATGATTGTATATTTGGCACAACGACACAGTCACCGATGTCCGAGATCAGCGCGACTGCTGTGATGCACAGCTTGAGTTAGTGCAACTATACATTCTCCCGAATTTACTATTTATCGCCGTTTGAACATTAATCCTGCTGCTATTTGAAATACACTGACGGGAAAAATCGCAACACGAAAAAATAGGTAATGTAGAGTAATTAAATTTGGGAAATACATTTGTCTAGTTAACATATTTAAATGATTAACAATCGAAATTCACAGGTTACTGTAAGCGCAAGATAAGCCATTCGAAAACTGAAGCACTGGTACATTAATAACAGGCGTAACCACCAGAATGTTGAATGCTAGCATGCTGACATGCATGTATTGTGTTGCACAGGTGCCGGATGTCAGTGTGTGGGATGGAGTATCAGACCTGTTGACTTGGTCGGTCAATACACGAATGGTTAACGCTGTTTGAGGATGACGCTGGAGATGTTGTCCGATGATCTCCCACATGCGCTCGACTGGCGACAGATTTGTTGATCGAGCAGGCCAAGGCAACATGTCTCTACTTTTGTAGAGCATTGGGTTACAACAGCCTAATGTGAGCGAGGTTTATCCTGTTGGAAAACACACCCTGGAATGCTGTTCATGAATGGCGGCACAACAGGTCGAATCACGAGATTGACTTACAATTTTGCAGTCAGGTTGCGAAGGGATGACCACGAGAGTGCTCCTGCTGTCATACGAAATCCAACCCCAGATTATAACTCCAGGTGTAGGTCCAGTTTGTTCAGCACACAGACAGGCTGGTTGCAGGCCCTCAATGACCTCCTTCTAAGAAACAGACGGCCATCAGTGGCACTGAAGCAAAACCCGCTTTAATCAGAAAACACAACAGACCTGCACCCTGCTCTCCAATGATCTCTCTTTTGACCTTACTGAAGTCACAAATGGCGGTGGTCTGGGGTCTGTGAAATGGGCACTACAGCGCGTCTGGCTCCCTGCTGTTGTTGAAGAAACCGATTATAACGGTTCATTGTGTCACTATGGTACCAACTGCTGCTCAAATTGCAGCTGCAGATGCAGTACGATGTGCCACAGCTGTACTCCGAACCCGATGGTCTTACCTCTCGGTACTGCTTCGTGGATATCCGGGACCTGGCCTTCTTCCGACCGTACATTCTCGTGACCACCGCTGCCAGCAGTCACGTGCTGTGGCTACATTCCTACCAAGTCTCTCCGCAGTATCGCAGAAGGAACATCCAGCTTCTCGTAGCCCTGTTACAAAAAAATGGTTCAAATGGCTCTATGGGACTTAACTGCTGAGATCATCAGTCCCCTAGAACTTAGAACTACTTAAACCTAACTAACCTAAGGACATCACACACATACAAGCACGAGGCAGGATTCGAACCTGCGAGCGTAGCGGTCGCGCGGCTCCAGACTGTAGCGCCTAGAACCGCTCGGCCACTCCGGCCGGCGCCCTGTTACACATCCTCTTCCAAACTCAGTGAAGTGATGATAGTGACGTTTTTGTTGCTTTAAAGGTATTCTTGACTAACATCACACGTCCAGTCTCAAAAGTAACTAACGCACGCGAACTTTATTTGCATTCTCATAGCATAGTGGCGCTACTAACACCACTCTTATGCGAGTGGTGCGAAGTCAGAAAAGACATCACCTTTTAGAAGTAGAAACACGCCTATCAACTTTGGTTTTTTTTTTACGGTACCCATAAAGAAACAGACAAAGCTCTGCTCTCCAGATTTCTGATTACTAACAAGTAGAGATTCTGAACTTTTGCGGAAAGAATACCGTACTTTTCCGAATGTACCTTCTTCAAACTACTGTCTATTAAGAGCACAGTAAAAGGCCCAAAAATTAAATAAGCGTTTAGGACAACAATTAAGGTGCTACAAGAAAGGAAAACATTAAACGAAAGGATTGTTTAAACTTATTTAAGTAGAAAACATTATTTGACGTGCGCCTGCTTATAAAGACGGGGAAAAAGGAGAAGTGAATACGACAAGTAAGAGAAACTCTAAAAAGAGTATAACCAATTGAGAACCAACTTAACTATGCCTTTATTAACTGAAAATGTCAACTAATTTGCAACTGTTTAAAAAGTATCGCCAGCCGGTGTGGCCGTGCGGTTCTAGGAGCTTCAGTCTGGAACCGCGTGCCCGCTACGGTCGCAGGTTCGAATCCTGCCTCGGGCATGGATGTGTGTGATGTCCTTCGGTTAGTTAGGTTTAAGTAGTTCTAAGTTCTAGGGGACTTATGGCCACAGATGTTAAGTCCCATAGTGCTCAGAGCCATTTGAACCATTTTTTGAAAAAGTATCCGCTGAATCTTAAAAATTTATATTCTCATTCTAATAATATGTGTTTACTTTTAAAATTATATTTGCCTTGTTTTCTGAGACTAGCAAAGGTTATTAATGTGTGCGAGCAGCGTGTCTCTTGGACAGTATCCCATACACATGATGTTAAATTGGTGCATGGTAGGGAACCCTTTGTAGAAATGGGCAGTGACGAGGTAAGACACAAAACCAAACTTCAGTGTTAGATTACACAAAGTTTTAAATGTATTTAGTACCAAGAATGGTTACATGCTTCCCAATTAATATTTTCAACTCCAATTATGCCTTTATTATCATGAGCGGTTTGGAATGCTGATGAGTTTTTACCGAACCTCCTGTCGTAATTTCATTTATAAGCTAAAACTATAGCATTGGTGACGATGTTATTATGACTGAAATAGGACGTTGACGTAAATAAATACCCACTGAAACAGAAAATTTGTGCCTTCTGTGTGTCTAAATGGGGATTTGTGTTCCGAATATACACCCATTGTCTTGCATTGCACCGTCTCGCACGGTCTGCGTATTGTTTGTGCTGCGTACAGACAGTAGTTGCCTGAGGACGTCTATGTAACAGAATCGCTTCTCCGACTCCACACAACTCTTAGCAGAACATGCTCAATACAATTATAACGTTTTTACATGCATCTAACACGAATATTTTTCGTAACATTATGAGAACCTCCAAAAAGAAAACAATAATGAGAATTTTCCGTTCAAAGCAACATTATTAACAAACTGTGAAGTGTATTAAAGAAAATCCTGGCCAATGGGTAAAAGTGACGGTTTCGGTCTATTACGCTGGCGTCGGCGAGTTGTAGGAGGCGCGTAGTTGGTAAGTAGGACACGGCGGCAGCATTACGATGTTAAGTAAGATTACGGAGGAAAATAAGACAGAACTTTTTAATCGATGTTAGTGATCCACTTTAAAACTCATTTCCCGGGCGCTGGCGCCGGCGCCACCGTGGCCGGCATGGTAACACGACGGGCCGCCGAGACTTGGTCCAGGGCGCGCCGCCTCTTTCATAACCGCGCAACTTCGTTACGCTGCGGAGGCGTGCCGTCCTGCAAGAACCGCACAACTGCCCTCTGCCAGCCGCTACCGCCTCGCACTCTACGAGCGCGCTCATCAACCCCCTGCAAATGGAAGCCTCTAATACCTCAACGAATATCAGTTATTCAGTAACGAAAGCACTAAGCCGTCATCATTCTACCGTAATTCATTTAAACTATGAAGCGACTTTCGCCTTACAATGCTATATTCGTCGTCTTTGATAAACGGTAGTTCATTTCTGCGTAGCTTCCAGGAAAATGGCTAATAAACTTCGGAAAATATAATACTAGGTTGATGCATAAGTTCGTAGCGTTTTTGTTTTGAATGATAGTACTGCTGCTGCTATGGGTTTATTTATCGATTGTCATTCTTTATTTGTAGTTCATTGTTATTATTTGAGCTTGCAAATTGTAATTTTCTCATTTGGAGATTGTGGGTGAGGCTGTGGACGCCAGAAAACGGAGTGCCAAGTGGAGAAATCCGAACATTACCGACATATCTTCTGTCTGAGTTCAATAGAGGGCTGACAGCAGCGGAGGCAGCCGGAAACATTTGCGCCATGTATGGGGATAATACCACTGGACAGAACACGGCAATAATAAGTTTTTCTCGTTTTCAGGAGGATCGTTTTGACATTAGTGACTCTCCACGTTCAGGAAGACCTTTATGGTTTGATGAATTTCGTTTAAACGCATTAACACACACCGATCTACGTAAGTGTGCTCGAGAAATGGCAAATGTGATGAACTTTGATCATTCCACCATCGAAGGTTCAAAAATGGGGTGTATGAGTACGCGTGCTACAAGGGTTGGTTGAAAAGTACATTAAAGATGTGGGTCGCGTGGCATACTCGCTGTCTGCAGCTGATAGCAGAAGATCGGTTAAAATAGTGTAGTGGGCGGCAAAAAAAATGGTTCAAATGGCTCTGAGCACTATGGGACTCAACTGCTGTGGTCATTAGTCCCCTAGAACTTAGAACTACTTAAACCTAACCAACCTAAGGACATCACACACATCCATGCCCGAGGCAGGATTCGAACCTGCGACCGTAGCAGTCGCACGGTTCCGGACTGCGCGCCTGGAACCGCGAGACCACCGCGGCCGGCGTAGTGGGCGGCAATGGAAGCGTTTGAGTAAGTTACTGCATATACTGCCTGAAAGTGAGGGAGACCAGTTCAAGCATCCTAATGGTACGTTTAGGAAACACAAACAACGCGCGTGTATGAAGACTGAAGTGGTACGTGGCCGGAGCGCAGACTAAAATGTTTCGTTATGGAACTGGTTCAAAAAAAAAAAAAAAATGGTTCTGAGCACTATGGGACTCAACTGCTGAGGTCATAAGTCCCCTAGAACTTAGAACTACTTAAACCTAACTAACCTAAGGACAACACACACATCCATGCCCGAGGCAGGATTCGAACCTGCGACCGTAGCGGTCGCGCGGTTCCAGACTGTAGCGCCAGAACCGCTCGGCCACCAGCGGCCGGCGTTATGTAACTGCAGCCCATCATCCTTCATGGCAATGCACGCTTCCACACGACGAACACCGTGCAGGAGCTCCTGCGTATGTGGGAGTGGGAGATACCGTATTCACGCGATATGAGTCCGTGCCATTACGACCTGTTCGTCAAAATGAAAGAACCTCTTCGTGGCACGCGCTGCAACACAAGAAAAGAGATCCTCCGTGCCATAGGGCGGTCCTTACGAAAGATCGACAGTGATGGGTGCGTTGATGGTGTACACCTTTCATGTCTCTGGGGGAACGTGATCGAAACGCGGGGCGATTATATTGAGGTCATATAATACGCTGAACGTCTGTCAATAAAGTCTGGTCTGAATTAGAGCCATATTGTCACTAGTTTTTATCCAGTCGATGTATAAGACAAAATCATACAAATCAGAGGGTGGCCATATATGCATCTCTGCTTGGTAGCTATCAATCGGCTCGTGAACAACACTGACATTCGTTTCCTTTATCGCTACTGCCGACTCAAGATTGTGTCTTTACCCTAACATAAGGAAAATAAAGTAATGGTTGCGCCCGAAGAAAGCAGCAACTCCCTGTACAAAGATCTGCGTCCATCCACAAAAAATAACGCTATACATCTCGAAGAACAGCGACGGTGTGGTGTACTGCGAATTGCTTCCTCGACGTGTAACCGTCACTTATGACATTTGTAGGTAACAGCTGAGACGTCTTTCAGACGCAGTTCAAGAACAACGACCAGGGAGACTGCGTGAAGTGATGCTTTTCCACGATGACGTGCACCCGCATTGTGCTAGTGTGACAAAAAACAGTATAAGGGAATCGGGTCATTCCACTCCCACCTTATTCACCTGATCTTGCGCTCTCAGATATTCACCTTTTCCGCTCTCTGTCGAACAGCCTTCAAGTGATCTCCTTTCCGAATGAAAATGCGCTTCTAACATCGTTCGACGACTTCTTTGCCTGGAAACCACGTGATTTCTACAGTCGAGGAATCGAAAAGTTGCCCAAACGTTGGCAGAATGTCGTAAATAATGAAGCAGAATAAATTGTCCGTGATTAAAGTGTCTGTTACGTGTATCTGTCGTGAAGTTATGGAAAAGCGCTACGAACTTATGCACCAACGCAATATTACAGTGAACTTATGCGTATGTTTCCGTGTTCTATAGATCGCTGTCGCGATGTAATAATTGTCTCTGCCGAAACACACACATAAGCACACGCCTCACAGTCCCCTTATAAACAATACTGAATACTGTTCTGCACTTTAAGTTGATACTTGATGTTAGTTACGTCAGAATGGGTAATAAAATCATAATAAAAGGGTGTGAATCAATGATGTCTCTGCGTCAGGCCATGACATTTTATCTTTTTCGTGACAATCAACACTGTATCCCGTTCTGTAGTGTGTTTTGCTATCGAAGATCACTTTGAAGCTACGAGTTATTCGTACTCTACATGCAGTTCCGCATTTTGGGGGTGAAACTCTTAGAAATGTGATTTACTTTGCATACTTCCATTGTGGGACAATTACCCACTTAGGCAAAACAGTTAGTTAATTAGATCATTGGCAGGATTTCCCCCAAAACGCTGTGGAATGAATCGTTTTGCAGGCAGTTATGTATACAGAATTTGTGTGTGTGTGTGTGTGTGTGTGTGTGTGTGTGTGTGTGTGTGTGTGCAGGGGTTAGGGCTACATGCTGGCCATCTACAGATACTCGAAATTAAACAGCACAGTTGTTTAACTTAATAAAAATGAACGTATGTCTTTGTCACTACTCAAAAACGCGCTATAAGCGTTATTATCACGTGCATTCTAGTTGTATCCACGAGAAAACTGTTTTACCATCTGGGCCTACTAACAGAACTTCATACGAGGGGTGTTCCATATTGATTTGCACTTTACTTCCTCCCATCATTCATGGTGCGTTATTTGACTCATCATTACACTTGCAAGTATCTAGCCATGGGTCTAACAGTAGGCGGCAGGACAATCGCTAGGAATGTAATCCATGCAGAGTACAGCACATTTTCCCAGTTGTTGTCATTGCGTGAGCGGACAACACGGAGTACGTTCATTAAGGACAGCGCTGGACGACGTGGTTTTTGTGGAAGGAGGGTGTAAGCACTGCGGATATTCACAGGCGATTGGTGGCAGTGTGTAGAGAGTGTGCACCGCCAACAAAATGTGCTCTTGCAGCACGAACACTATCGCCAGCATACGAGTCGGAATACCCCGGCTGGCATAGCTGAAATGGGGTTCCAGGTACTTCCGCGTCCAAGGTATTGTTCTGACTTAACCCCTTTAATTTCTGTAAGCCGTCCTCAAAACACTTTTTTGGAGTCTGTCGCACCCATCACAGGACAGTTGTTCGCAGTTTCTTAACGTCTGAGATGTGTCCGGGCACCACCGAATCAGAACAGGTCAACTCAGGAGAATACGGTTGGTGTGGGAGTACCAGGAACCCCATTTCAACGACGGCAGCCGTGGTTTTCCAACTCGTATGGGGACGAGCGTTTTCGTGTTGTAACAGCACTTCTTCCTGTCGATGCACACTCTCCACACACAGCCACTAATCTGTGAACATTCGTAGTGTTTACACGCTGCTTCTTCAGAAACCACCTCATTCAGCGCTGTCCTTGATGATTACACTCCATGTTGTTCGCTTACGTAATTATCAGTTAGGAAAATGGGCTGTACTGTGCAGGGACTGCATCTCTAGTGATTGTCCTGATACCTACAGTTAGACCAAAGTACTGCATACTTGCAAATGTACAAGTAATGAATCAAATGGCGCATCGTGAATGACGGGAAAAAATAAACCGTAGATCAATGTGGAACGCCTCTTGTAATATATTAACTTTCTTTTCAGCTTCGTTCAGAATGCTAATACAGTAGAATTCACAGATATAACATTAGGAATTAACATGTCCTACAAAAGTCGAGATTAACCTGCCTAGCACGGGACGAGGCAAATTACGTAGCTGTAAAATATTCGAACACCTTTCTAACAAATTCGTTTCAGTGGATAAGCTTGTATATTGTGCAATCACAAAATCTATTGCTTGGACGGTAAATCTATAACGGAAATTCATCCAGAGCTGGTGACGGTTTATATAGAGACGTCTTATTTCGGTGGCAATAGTCCAAAAAGAGGCAGGAGCTCAAACGAGAGCGTACTTCTCTTGAAGAACGTCTTAAAAATACCACCACAGTTGAAAACATGGAAGGAGTGCACAACGTGTTAAATGAGAATTGGCAACTAACGGTGTATCGAATGGTTGATACTAACGGTATATCAAACTAAAAAGTATGGAAATTTTTACGTGAAGAATTAACTATAACTCCTACGGATTGCTGTGTGCCGCATTTGTTGAATACTGACCAAAAGCAAATGCCAAAGTGAATATCTTACTAAGAATTGGTCAGGTGTTGACATACTCAAGCTTACAGAAGAGTAAGGACGAGTAGTGCTTGCGTCTGGCGTTGACGACGTCATTAGAGGCGAGGCATAATATTGCATACGACAAGGGCGAGCAGCTATCCCGGTATTTACTGTACGAACTTTTTTGGAAATCTACGGAAAACCTAAATATTAATCGTAAGAACGGAATTTGAACCCTGTCCCTCCCAAATCCGAGTCCATTGTCTTAAAAAAATCCAACTGATGTCGAGCGCAAGTTTGTAACTCAAGTCGTGGAGCCACTGCTTTACGCCGCAAACGAAACAGCAGGCAAAGCAGTTGGTCGAAAAAGGTGGTCCTGCAACACAAAAGGCGAAATCGACGCAGTTCACCGGGAAATCGAGGCCATCGATTTCTAGGGTGCACACTGATTATTTTTCAACGGGAAAAGCAGGCATCCGCAAGCCTTTCGCGTGAACTGTATGGGAAACACATGATAGGAAGTTTGTTGTGCAAAATATATATAAAAAATGAATTTATCTCAGGACAACGGACCTGCATACAGAGGTGCCTTGGCGACGGATTAAAAGGAGAGATATGAAGTACGAACTGTTGAAACAGCCACGCTTTCACCAAATTTTGTCCGCAGCTCGTGGTCGTGCGGTAGCGTTCTCGCTTCCCACGCCCGGGTTCCCGGGTTCGATTGCCGGCGGGGTCAGGGATTTTCTCTGCCTCGTGATGACTGGGTGTTGTGTGCTGTCCTTAGGTTAGTTAGGTTTAAGTAGTTCTAAGTTCTAGGGGACTGATGACCATAGCTGTTAAGTCCCATAGTGCTCAGAGCCATTTGAACCAGTTCACCAAATTTGACCCTTGCTGGCTACCAACTATTCCCGCGTTTAAAGATATTTGTAGCTGGAAATTTTGAGTTCAATGAAGCGGCTAAGACCGCCCGAGGTGATCACTTTGCTTATCTTTCACAACTGCAGCAAGGAATCTGATTACTGGAAGAACAATGCACTAAGTGAACTGACCTAAAAGGAGATTACGTCACAAAATAAAGATATTTGCATTAAAAAGTCTTCCACTGCGAGATATATTTTTCTTGCCCTCGAATGGTTTCTTGAATCCTAATACAGTTAATGGAACAACAGTCTGGTTCCTTGTTTTGTTATTCAGTAAGCTGATTCTGTGGGTAAGCACTGGGGAAACATGGCTCATAACACCATACGTACGGGCACAGTTAAGTTTCCCATGGTTGCTCATATAAATTAAGGTAAATGCCAGAATAGTTCCACCAACAAAACCACTATGTATATCTCACACCCCTCTTCCCTCCATTAGGTTTTGCTCTCATTCTTCAATTGAACGTATTTCCCGCCACATAATAGCTCTTACAAAATTGTTGAAGCTTTCGTGGCCATTTGTTGACGTACTGCCTTTCGGCTTCTGTGCCAAGTTAAACGATTTGTTAAACGATTTTTCTGACGTTGCCACTCGCGCTGATGAAACGTAAAAAAAAATCGTTGAACAAACGTTGGCTGAAGATCCCGAGACAATACCCAACAGGCAATTCGTCTGAATAATTTTGTTTTTATAATTTCTTAGGCTTCCGCGGCCAGATTCAGTCAACATAAATGTTTTCTGGGTATGGTATCGCGTCATATTGTGTAAAACTACTGCTGGAGAAAACCAATGTTTCGACCACAGTTGCAGCTGCCTTCTTCTGGGCCTACTGTCTTTTTTTTTCTGGTTGCTCCTACCAGAAGATTCTAATCGGGTGCCAGATGCGTCAGTCAGCGCACCTCTAGTCAGTGAACAAGACCTGTAGAGGAATTTTCGTTGTAGACGGACGTCATCTACTGTACCGCGCGATGTGAAGCAATGGTTAAGATTTTGGACCCGCGGTTTGGTTGACATGGATTCGAATTCCCTTCTGGCCCTTGTCGTTTAGGATTTACGTGGTTGTCTAAATTGTTAAAAACAAATATCAGGACGGTTCTTATGAAAATATCACGGACGTTATCATTTCTCACCCTTATCCCACCCAAGCCGCTCCTCAAACGACTTTTCCACCACTAAAACAGCTTATCTGGTTCTTATACCAATTAAACATAACGCTTTGCATTTATAGCACTTTTTCACTGCCACTACGATTTTGAACACGTGCAACGACACAAACACACCTACACGTGTTTAGCAGGTCAGCAACGGTGGCACATAGACGGACTGTCTCTTATGCAACCATAAATACACATTATGTATCTGTGTTGCTAATTTAACTGGGGCTTACCTTATTTGTAAGATTGCCTCTTCGGAAGATGCGCTCAGAAATCGTCCCGCACAAGACTGAAACAAAAGGAAAGTGAAAATCATAAACCATGTTTTGATTGAGAGAGAAATCTGATTTCTTGCAGCATATGTACCAGGAAAATCATGGATAATATTAAGTCTAACAGTATTCATAAGTTAGGCCTCATCTTAATACAGGTCCTACATGCTAAAATTGCAATCTGCTGCTGTTACTTTTGTAAGTGTTCACATTCTAAGGAAACAATTCTGACAAGAAAATGAATCAAAAGGGCTTGTTCACTTTTAATATGTAAGCAGTTTTAATTAAGTACTAAAACCACAGTGAGTATAATTAAAGTTAGCGTGTCCTTTTTCGACATTAGAAAACATACAGCGTTGCAGGAAGACTTCTGTGAGGAAACTGCTGCTTTCTTGGCTGTCTAATTAGCGCGAGCCGGTAAAACTGACGCGCAATGAGAACTCTGACTACTGGCGCCTGGTAGTTCTCACAAAACAACACAGCTTCTGCTTGCCCTGCAGTACTTTAAGCTCTTTCTTTGCTTCCTTTATTTTGGCGTGTTTGCATATGCAGCTATGTCCTTGTGTTTTGGATATTAAAACGTTACACGACGACGTTATAGTTATTTAAAAACTTTATACAGCGTCCAGTCACACTAATGTGACTACATGTCAAACGCCTCAGTAATCAGATTTTGCAGTGGACCGCTGCAAGCTGTTCAGGAAGAGAGTGAGTGAGGTTATAGAAAGTGGCGACAGGGATGTAGAGCCATGCCCAGCAGCGCTAGGCTTCTCGGTTGATGATCCACGGCGCAAACAGCCCGATGGAGGTGGCCTCACAGATTCTAGATTAGGTATAAATTCGAGGAGTCTGGTAGCTAGGCGAGTACGGTAAACTCATCCTGGTTCTCTTCGAACCACGCACGTACATTGCGAGCTGTGCGACACGTTCTATTGTTCTGTTGGTAGATGCCATCGTGCCGAGGAAAAACAGACTGCATGTAGGGTTGGACATGGCCCCTGAGGCTAGACACATATTTGTATTGATCCAGTGTGCCTTCGACGATTGTTGCTACGTGTTTCCTTTCGTACGTTCCATCTGGAGAGGCACCTGCCGCCACCCTGTGGGCATCCAGCTGCGATAGTGGTCTGCAAATTCCAGTCTTCGCCGCCGATTAACAGCAGTCAACATGGTTGCTTGAAGCAGGCGCCTTCTGCAGAGGCCCATACGCAGCAACGTTCGCTGAACGGTCGTTGAGGAGGCACTGTTGGTAGCCCATTGGTTCAAATGCATGAAATGGCTCTAAGCGCTATGGGACTTAACATACTGCTGCGCGGTGTGGGATCCTTACGAGATAGGACTGACGGAGTACATCGAAACAATTCAAAGAAAGGCAGCACGTTTTGTATCATCGCGAAATATGGGAGAGAGTGTCACAGAAATGATACAAGATTTGGGCTGAAAATCATTAAAAGAAAGGCGTTTTTCGTTGCGACGGAATCTTCTTGCGAAGTTTCAATCTCCAACTTTCTCCTCCGAATGCGAAAATATTTTGCTGACACCGACCTACAAAGGGGAGAACGATCACCACGATAAAATACGGGAAATCAGAGCTCGTACGGAAAGATATAGGTGTCCATTCTTTCCGCGCGCTATACGAGATTAGAATAATAGAGATTTGTGAAGGTGTTTCGATGAACCCTCTGCCAGGCGCTTAAATGTGATTTGTAGAGTATCCATGTCGATGTAGATGTAGATCTGAAGTCATCAGTCCCCTAGACTTAGAACTACTTAAACCTAACTAACCTAAGGACATCACACACATCCATAGCCAAGGCAGGATTCGAACCTGCGACCGTAGCAGCAGCGCGGTTCCGGACTGTAGCACCTAGAACCGCACGGCCACAGCGGCCGATCCCATTGGTTCATATGGGCGGTCAGTTACTCAGCACTTACACGTCTATTCGCCCGTACACATTTCCGCAGCCGTCGTTCATCGCTGCCGTCTATAGCCCGTGTTGCACCACAGTTACTTCAGCGCCAGTTTTGGATACCGGCAGTTTGCCATGCACAGAATACTTTAACCACGGCGGCACACTAACAATTTACAAACGTAGCCGTTTCGGAGATTGTTCCATTCTCGGCTCGAAAGCCAATGATGATGCCCTTTTGGACGTCAGATAAACTGCTCCGTTTCCGCATTACGACTACTCCAATATTCCCGCGTTCCCCCGACAAGCTTTATAAACCCTCCACAGCTACTGCTGCCACCACCGCCTGTGAGTATTTATTGCACATTGGCGTCGAACATAGTCGGTGGTCACATCAATGTGAGTGGACCATGTATGCTTTTGTTGATATTAACACATTATTTAAATGCATGGGACTGCCACCTAAATTGTTAGTGGATGACGATACACGATCTCCTGCTATTTTGCTCCGTTTCATGGTTTTCTTATGCTCTGCATGGGAATAAAGTAAGATTCATATGCCTCGTCTATACACAATCTCATTCATTCACAGTAAGGCATACTACGTAGATATGATCGAGGATTAACCCTCATACGTTCTTAGAATTTTGAATAATTTTATTCATTTCACCTGTTTTTAATTTGTCCATAATATTTGCTTTTACTGCCTTCAGGAAGTCAAATAATCATCGTCCATGTATTTACATCTCAGTACAAATTGTTGCAAATTCACGAATTATTGTACTGTACAGGATTTTCAACACGCATTTAATTTCTGTATGAGAGTGTTTCTGTTTACTGAATATCACATACAGTGGCAGTGTTTTGCAACTATAGAACAATGCCACCAAGTCTGACTCTAATTTGGTCCGATATATGAAAGTTATTCCAAATTTAATGTAAATTTTTATTATGACTGAATATGATTTTCATAAAGCATACACAAATGAGAATCACGACATGAAGTCAGTAAATTAATCACAACGCACATCGATTTCGTCGATTCCGGCGTACTGTCAGTTAATTAATTCATTTACTCGTGACGGAGGTAGATTAGGCTTCCCCTCCACGTTAAAAAATTATCACGAGGTGTCAGCTTCATTTCTGGTGTAGCATCGTTTGCCCTACGGTAAATCGTAGCAATCTTAAAGTGTCCTACAAGGATATGTCACTACTTAAAATGTTGCAACAGGACACGATTGGTCAATTAATTTCTAAACATCACAATAATTGTTATGAACCGAGTGGTTTCCTAAAATTCAACCGAGGAACATTATGGTGTGGACAAAACACGCAGAAGGAAAGACTCTGGTTTTTAATGTTCTATTCAGATATTAAGATAGTTTCTGTGGTACTAACTTCAGAAGTGGACGCAGCCAAGCTTTTATGCATTAACTTTTTATTTTCGTAGCATACAACACCTTACAAATTATCGTAGTAATTGACAGGAAATCATAAAAAAAACGAAATAATATCTGGGGTTCCCCAAGAAAGAATTAAAAATTACAGAGGGTGGACAGTCATCTTTGTCAGTTCAGCTATCCGTGCACGCTCCCCAGAATGACTTAAGCTTCAGCTGTCACAGTGGCTACATCCATTTATCATAGTCCACCATTGTGATATACGGAAGCGCGCACAGGTAGGCGAAGTAGTTTAAGCGACTGCACGCGGTAAGCGAGAAATCTGGTTTCGAGTCCCAGTCCGGCACAGATTTTCACATGTCAGTATCTGGTAGTGGCACTACATCTAATACAGCTGTTGTCAAGGAATTATCAAGCAGCAGATTAATTCTGAAAGTATTTTGTACAGCTGTGGATTGGCAACAATGTCTGTTCTTTCAGACACGCAAGTGAGTAAATTGGAACCATGGCATAAAATGTGTTGTGGGAAAGTCGAACCAAAGGTCGTGTTTTATTGGCAGAACAATTAGAAGATGCAATGAATCTACTAAAGAGACTGCCTACACTACTCTTGTCCGTCGTCTTCTGGAGTATTGCTGCGCGGTATGGGGTCCTTATCAGATAGCATTGACAGAGGACACCTAAAACATTGAAAGAAGGATAGCTCGCTTTGTATTACCGCAAAGTAGTGTTGAGAGTGTCGTGGATATGATACATTAGTTGGTGTGGCACTTATTTTTAAAAAGGAGTGTTTGTGGCGAGATCTTTTCAAAAACTTCCAGAGCTCTCTCCACCGAAAGATAAAATCTTTTGTTGATTCCCATCTGTATAGCGACAAATGTTCAACGTATTAAAATAAGAGAAATTAGAACTTGAACGGAAAGGCTTAGGTGTTAATTTCTCCCATCTGCTATTGGAGAAGGAGCGGTCGAGACATTTTCTGAAAGTAGCTGTATGAACCATTTGCCAAGCACAGGAGTGTGAATTGTGGGGTGGCCATCTAGATGTATATGTGTACAGTTGGCACCCAGTGCGATAGTGGAAAGAGAGGGAATACCTAGAGAGTATGAGCGATGTTATTTAACGGTCCCTGCGGTGCCGCTCTGTGCTATTAGGCTTCTGTTGCAGTCATTCTGTAGCAATTTCGAGAGCGAGAGAGATTGTGTTTGAATTTAGAAAGAATGTAATTGCTGCATATTACATAATTTGGTTTAGATATCATGTCTGTCGTGTGCTTGGTATAAAGTTGCATACATAGTGCAGTCATGGACTGTGCGGCTGGTCCCGGCGGAAGTTCGAGTCCTCCCTCGGGCATGGGTGTGTGTGTGTTTGTCCTTATGATAATTTAGGTTAAGTAGTGTGTAAGCTTAGGGACTGATGACCTTAGCAGTTAAGTCCCATAAGATTTCACACACGTTTGAACATTTTGCATACATAGAATCAAAACAGTTACTGTTTATGGACGTTAGCTGTTAGTGATCTGGCCTCAGTGGCGGATAACCTAGGCTTTCCACAATTCGAACAACACTGATTCACATCAGCAACTGTTAGTCAAAATTTTTCAGTTTACTGCGAAATTCTCAAATGAGGTAGACATTCATATCACAAAATGTGGATTACAGATAGGGTCGCAGGCAGTTGCTTGAAACAGTTTGAGAATAGGTAAGTTACCATTTTTAAATCATAACGCTAAATCTTAAGGGGAAGCTAGTGAGCCTGTAGCACAAGTGGGAATTAACGTATACCAAACCTGTTATCCAGAAGCACGTCGGCAGTTGTTCTGTAAACTTTGAATCAACATAATCAGCAAATGACTGATCTAGAAGAAATCGTTTTCGCTGTACCCTCGATGTAGTGTCCCATTTACTAATTTCAATATTGTGTGAAAAACAAAAAACTTCATTCATTACTAGACTGATCGACCGGCTTAGGTCGCAATGCACCTCATCCCCAAACTCAAGTTTGAAGCTTCTAGTTTAAGGCTTTTTCATTTGTTTCAAATTCGAATAAACGTTAGCAACATGAGCATTAGGATATAAATGAAAGTATAATGCTTCTAAAACTAGTATTTAGTTTTAATTTTTTTATTTATTTATTTTCAATTTAGTCTGGATACTTCTTTTGTATTGAAGAGGGAGTACACACGAATTCAGGTACTAAACTATGTCAATGTAACGCATCTTTTTGAGATGCCAGCTTTTACGTTTAAGTTACTGTAAACAAAGATCTTTCATTCATTGTAGTTAGGGATAATTTAGTTTCTGGCTGTGATTATTAGCAGTTGGTTGTTACTTCGTTATTATTTTAAGATTATCTGCTATCATGGTAGACCATGACACTTCGTTTTGAGTTTAAAAAACAAGGCGGAGTGTTGTTCAGCTTGCTTACTTGCGTGGCGGTGTAGTCTATTGTAACTTTTTTAAAATTATTAATTAATTATTTTGCGTAAAGAAAACATTTTAAAGTGAGACGTCCCACATCATTATGAAATGTCATATTCATGATCTATGGAACAAGTATGTATGTATCACCATAGTGATCGTGCGTGACATGTCTTCACATATAAAATAGAAATTTTAAATTTTCACTGGTAGGTGAAAGAAATTTGAATACTATAAAGGACTCACGACAGAGAACCAAATTGATATTAATAATTTCAAATTTTTAAAAGAATAAGTTCTCACAGTAATACGACGAAATTATTTCGATATTAATAGCATCTTATGTAGTTGTCGCGAGGTGAATAAGAACTTCTATCCGTCACGAATGAAACAATTGGACAATTACGATGGTGGTGATAGCTGGACTGTTTGTTGGTAGTAGCAGTCAGTGGAGACGAACGCAACCACTGCTACACAGGAAGGAAGAATAGAGTTTAATATTCCATCAGAAACTAGGTTATTAGAGACGCAGCACAAGCTCGGAAGAGGGAAGGATGGGGGAGGAAATCGGCCGTGCGCTTTCAGAGCAACCATCCTGACCTTTGCCTTAAGCGATTTACGGAAATCACGAAAAACATAAATCTAGATGGTCGGATGGGGATTTGAACATTCGTCCTCCCGAATCCGAGTCGAGTGTGCTAACAACTGCCCCACCTCGCTTTTTTTAAATACAGTTGGACGCGAACACGCGACTGCAAGTCTAGAATTCGCGACGATTACCACTTTTTTCTTTTAACTTGGGGACAGCTGAAAATGTGTGCCCCGACCGGGACTCAAAACTGCAATCTCCTGCTTACATGGCAGACGCTCGATCCATCTTTTTTTTATTTTTTCCCAAAATTTTATACACTGCACTTTGTTTTTTATTACATAGCAGACGCTCTATCTGACTGAGTCTTTTCTTGTTTTTTGCACACAGGAAACACACCGAAATATACACTCAAATTGCAGTGTATTCCTTCAAAAAACGAAAATATTCACTCTTTTTTTCCAAAGCACTTATTGAAGGCAATCAATTAAAATAAAACAAAAGAAGTCATTTCGACAAAAACAAAAGGGTGAAATCAGAAAAACGTATATGAAGGAATGGGGCGTTACTTTTAACTTGCCCACGCATTCTTTCCTCTGTCACATCTACATCGTGGAACATCTAAATCCATATAAGAGTGTCCACACAAAAAGGGGAGGGGGTGTGCAACTCATCCTACGCCTTGTCTATGAAAAACAAGATACAACATATTAGAAAAAAATTCACGATAACGGGGCATCCTGAACCACGTCTAATGGGCGGTGGCCAGATATTGGGAAAAGGCACACGGGTCTGCGTCATATCCACTCACAACCACGTAGAATCTCCCCCGAGATAGCCGCCTACGATGTCCTGAGGAGAAAAGCCAGTTGTCGGCGAAGCCATCTCCAATGGTCATGACCGCAGGAGATCAACCGAGGAGATAATGTATCAGTTTCGTGGCGACGATTGCAGCGATCCGTTACACTGAGGCCAATACGAATAAGCCGCACATTGTTAGGTACAATATAATGAACAACTTGGTACCATGAGGACGCCACTTCCATCGGGAAAATCGGGAGGCTGATGTTAGACCAAACACTCTTCCAATTCGTTTCTGGCGATAAGGCTTCCACAGAGGGAATAATTTGAGGAATTGGCCAGCGCTATTGGGTCTGCTACATAGGGGTCCAGCAGTGAAGATGTGAGTATTCCAAGCGCCTTATGGTCAGGAATGTAGCGTTACGAATATCCAAATGAGACGCTGCCGCTTAAGTAATGTAGCGTTACGAATATCCAACTGAGACGCTGCCACTTTAGCGTTCGCAGTTTCCCTGATATATTTATTTATATTGATAAATGCCTCATAGTAATTTTCGCTGAAAAATCACATAGTTATTACAGCATATCCTTTATCTATTCAATATAACGCTTGCAGACGCCTAATGGAATTGAATCTGAATTATCGACAGCAGATTTGGGTTTCGCATCTTATCGATGACGAGTTCATTAGTAACTAAATTGAGGAAGTAGGGAAAGGAAATCGGCCGGGTCCATTGCAAAGGATCCTTCCCGGAATTTGGTTTAAAGGAAAAACCTGTTTCTGTGGTATGAACCGCTTTCCTCTCGAATTCGAGTCCACTGTCTTGTTCGTTGCACCATTTTTTGGTGTGTTGACCAGGATTCTTTGCTTGTTCTTATATCTTCAAGCAATTTATTTTTCCATGGTACTTTAGATATTGGAAACAGTTTGTACTAGTTTTACTTTCAGTGACACCATGCACAGAGAAAGCTGCTTCTTTGTTTTATCGATTACCTAGAAACTGAGCGAAACCAGCATTATCGCAGATCACTGGTAAAAAGAAGGTTCCAGAATGATATTTTCACTTTGCAGCGGAATGTGCGCTGATATGAAACTTCCTGGCAGATTAAAACTGTGCAGGACCGAGACTCGAACTTGCCTTTCGCGGGCAAGTGCTCTACCATCTGAGCTACCCAAGACCGACTCACGAGGCGTCCTCACAGCTTCAGGTAGGAGACGGGTCGTGAGTCGTGCTTGAGTAGCGTAGTTGGTAGAGCACTTGCCCGCGAAAGGCAAAGATCCCCAGTTCGAGTCTCGATTCGGTCCCAGTTTTAATCTGCCAGAAAGTTTCATATCAGCGCACACTCCGCTGCAAGGTGAAAATCTCATTCTGGAAACATCCCTCAGGCTGTGGCTAAGCCATGTCTCCGCAATATCCTTTCTTCCAGGGGTGCTAGTTCAGCAAGGATCGTAGAAGAGCTACTGTGAGGCCTGGAAGGTAGGGGCCGAGGAAATGGCAGAAATTAAGCTGTGACGAGGGGTTCCGTGTCGTGCTTGGGTCGGCTAGTTGGCAGTCCGGCTCTCGCAGCCGAGAGAAGCAGTCGTGCAGTGTGTTGCTTTCCGCCAGCAGCGCGGGCCCGCACGCCTTGTTTACTTTCTTCGGCCGACACTACGTGACGCCGTAGCGCTACAAGATCATGGCAAACCAACGTTGAAATTCTCATTTCGGAACGACTTTACCAGACCAAAAGCGCTCGAAGTCGAGCGCTTTTTAAAAGAGGAAGGCAAGATCCCGGCTGCCGACATTGTCGGCACCCAATTTTCGATAGTCGGTGACACGGTTTATGTAAAACTCATAAACGAAGCTACATGCACCAATGTGCTTCGTGAGATGAAACAAGGACACCGCTTCTGCCACGCACACGGAAATGTTAGCAACGTCGATGTCGGCCATGTCGCACTGGGACTGCGGACTATCCGCATATTCGAACTACCATTTGAACTCCTTGCGGCAGACGTGGCGGCGCTCCGCCCCTACGGCACGGTACACGAACATGTGGCTGAGAAATGGACCCAGATTAAGACGTATCCAGTGCTCAATGGAGTACGCTAAGTGCGCATTGACATCCAACGACATGTACCGTCCTACCTACAGACAGGAGGGTGTCGGGCCATAGTTATTTGTGACGGCCAGCTGAAAACGTGTTCCGGATGCGGCAAGGAAGGTCACCTTCGTTCCGAGTGCCTCCAGCGTCGGATCACACAACTCCCACCGACGGACGTTGCACCTCCACCGACGAAGACTATTCTCCCCGTGACTTAGGCGGCGGCGCTCACGACGTTCTCAACAAAACAGACACAGCCGACCGATTTCGCGGTACAGGAATCACCTTCCACGGACAGAAACCTGGATGATCAACCGGCCTCGCCAGTGGTGGAAAATAGTACTGCAGACAGATACTGACAACAGCAAGATGGCAATTGATTCACTTATTGTACCGATCGAAGCATTTGTCCCGGCGAGGCGTGAGTCAGTGTCGTCTTCTGACAACGAAGGCCACGTACGGAAATAGTGATCTCCGAAATGCCGAAAGTGCCGTTTTAGGACCGTGTCGAGACACGTGTCGGAACACAGTGGTTCCCATTCGGCCGGGTAGGAACAACTGACTACTCAATAAACCGACCACGAGGATGAGGCCGTTTCCACTAACTCCAATCTTGAAGAACAGACAGGGAAACATGCAGCGTTCGAATACCAGCCCCTTGAAATAAACAGTGAGCAGCAGGAAGGCGCCAGTACAGGCAGAAAAGTCGCTCGGTCCCTTCCTATCAAACATTCCGAGCCTATGGAACATGAACAGACATCCGCGCCCGCTTCGTGGGCCGAGGACGTCCAGACACAAGGTCCCGATCTGGGAGCCAGCTGAGGCGCCGCCGGATCATGCAGCATAAGCAGCACAAAAATGGCTCTGAGCACAATGGGACTTAACATCTATGGTCATCAGACCCCTAGAACTTAGAACTACTTAAACCTAACCAACCTAAGGACATCACACAACACCCAGTCATCACGAGGCAGAGAAAATCCCTGACCCCGCCGGGAATCGAACCCGGGAACCCGGGCATGGGAAGCGAGAACGCTACCGCACGACCACGAGCTAAGCAGCACAAATCGTTTCAGGGACGTCATCATTGCCCCTGCAGTGTGCGACCGAGAATTATCATGAAGAAGGAAATGTATGACAGTTACATATGTGGGGTTGCATGAAATCAGGCGAAACTTAGCAGCGGGCACTCGTACTTGGCGGTAGACACTCAGAACTGGAAAGAGCGACGTGATTCTATCGACTGGCACACTAGAGACGCTGTCCAACAAATCTGTACAAAGCTGCATAGGATTTTCATTGTCGTTTCCATTTCACAATCCATCGGATCTTACTTTCCGAATAGCCCTCGTATATATAAGTCAATTCTGAGCGTATTCTACATCTACAGTGTGATAATAATCAAACTCTCGCTACTTGAGAGGGCTCTCATGAAAAACAAGTGAACCTTCGTGGAAACAAGTGTAAGGACATGCAGAAGAGAAATAATTAATAAACCACTGAAACAAACACATTTAATTTCCACAGGAGAGTGTAACATCTGTTAATTTTGCCATGTTTACATTCCAGGTTTCAAATGTTGCTCAATATGATGACCATCTGCATCCACCACATCCTGGAACCGCACTAGAGATTGCTCTATTATTGCCAGAAACAACTCAGGTGAGATATTGGCCACCTCCCTGGCTATGCTGATCCTCAACCTCCAACGTGTGTTATGTCCCATTGACACATCCTGTCCTCCAAGTAGCTCCACAGACAGATATCACACGGGTTTAAATCTGGTGATTTTAGTGGTCATGTTGCTTGGAAAGCTCGACCAATGATTCGGTTTTCTCCAGATGATTTAATCAGTAACCGAGTGACCTCTGAAGCAATGTGAGGTGGAGCTCCGTCTTCGATCAAAACAGCTGCGTTCAAAGCACCTCTCTCCCGTAGAGCAGAGATCACATGCTGTCAAAACAGATGACAGTAACGTATGCCGTTCATGTTGCATGTTCTTGGACATTGTGCTCCAAGTTCCTCAAAGCAAAATGGGTCAGCACCGGCGCCTAACACCAAGTCATGACACTAACATTATTAACAAAGCAAATACTGCAGCGCACAGTCTGAACATTATTCCTACAAAGTTGGGTACCCATATGGTAAATAGTTTTACGTCTACACTGACTCAGGTAGCGAAAGTTTAATTATAAACACCTTGTGCATACAGGGACAAACACATGAAACCACAACAAACACAACACATTACCATTCCTAATATGGTGTAGGAAAACTCTTGGCATCCAAAACAACTTCCAGTCATTTCGGAATGGATCAATGCAGGTCCTGTACGATTTTCAGCGGACTCTTATACCACTCTTCTTGCTAAGTAATGGAAAGTCCAGGTAAGAGGGTGCATAGCGATCACGAATCCATCTCTCTAACGTACACAACAAAGGCTTAGTAATATTGAGATCTGGTGGCTGTAGTGGTCAGGGGAGTTTGCGATAATTTATCATCAAGCTCACAAAACCAGTTCTATATGATGCGGGTCATGTGAACAGGAGACCTGTCGTCTTGAAACACAGCAACACCGTTAGGAACCAAACTTTGTACCATGGGAAATATCTGATCTGCCAAAATGGTTACGTAATCCTTGACAGTAATGCGACCTTGCAGAGTAACCATCGGGGCCATGGAATACCGCGATATGGCTGCTCAAATCATCACCGAACACCCCCAATGTTTCAGTCTGAAGAAGCAAACTTACTCAGAAGTTGGAAACAGTGTCAAAACATATTCGACTAAATGACTTTCTTCCATTGCTCCATCGTCCAGGCTTTGTGGCTTCGGCACCATGTTCCCTGTTACGGGCATTTGCATCACTGATCAGTGGTTTGGGAATTTCAGCTCGCGAGCCACGTGGGGTAGCCGTGCGGTCTCAGGCGTCTTGTCACGGTTCGCGCGGCTCCCCCAGTCAGAAGTTCGAGTCCTCCCTCGGGCATGGGTGTGTGTGTTGTCCTTAGCGTAAGTTAGTTTTAGTTTAATTAGTGTGTAAGCCTAGGGGCCGATGACCTCAGCAGTTTGGTCCCATAGTCCTTACCACAAATTTCCAATTCCAACTCGCCCTACAATTCCCTGCTTCTGGAGCCCCCTTCGCGTTGTTTTGGTGTTTAGAGTGTTCTCTAGATCGACATTGCGGTAACTTCTGCAGTTGTCGTTCACTTATTTTTCGTTACAGTCCTCTTCCACGCCCGTCTGTCGCGATCACTCTACACACGCGTTCGACCGATTTGTGACTTCGTGGATAATGTATTTTTTCCCCCTGCATGCGGTATAAGTCTTCAATGCGGCGCCTCTTGAAACAACAAACACTTTCGGCTAACTTGGTTAAGTAACCACCCACCACACGTGCACCAACAATTTGCCCATTTTCGAGCTCACCTTGGCTCCGACGTAATGCACTCACAAGTACACAGAACAGTGTTCTGACAACTACTGACGCAATGTATTGAGGACATTGCGCAGGTCCCGTTCGTGGTCACATAGAATAGCGCAACCTACAGGCTTGGCTAACATCTGTACTTACAGTCAAGAACATATTTCTGGCGATGTTTCCATACTTTTATCCAACCGTTGTACATACTCCGCAAGCCACCATACGGTCAGTGTCGGAGGGTGCGTCGTACCACTGTTATGATTTCCCTTCCTGTTCCACTTGTATGCGAAATATATATTGGTGGGTGTAAAATCGATCTCCAGTCAGCGGCAAATGCTGTTTCCTAAATTTTCTCAGTATTTATAAAGGATTTGATGTGGAGGGCATCCACAATTGAGTAACGTTTTTGTAAAATAAGAATCCGATGTAGTTGTAATAAACATTTATTTATTACACTGCACGATCGGTTTCAGAGCATTAGAGCTCCATCCTCAGGTGCTAACAACTGTAAGGGCAAGAGGAAAAGATAAGTTACGAAGTCCATACAAGAAGTTGCGAAAAATGAGAATTTGTCGTGCCATTTCTTGATACCGTCCACGATTCTTATTGGTACGTCACGTACTCCTAAATCCTCGGCAAGTCGAACTACGCAGTTCCTTGTTGGCCTCGATGTCGTGCTCCGCTGGCTGCTCGGACCGTAAGTGGTGTTTACATTTGCTCAAATGTTCAAATGTGTGTGAAATCTTATGGGACTTAACTGCTAAGGTCATCAGTCGCTAAGCTTACACACTACTTAACCTAAACTATCCTAAGGACAAACACACACACACCCATGACCGAGGGAGGACTCGAACCTCCGCCGGGACCAGCCGCACAGTTCATGACTGCAGCGCCCGAGACCGCTCGGCTAATCCCGCGCGGCTACATTTGCTCCCTATATCCCATTTTGCCTTCCTGTGCCTATTGAACGCGTTGTGGTTTTCAGTCCCTTTCACATGGGAGAGCGTAAGCTTGACTTTCTATACTGACTGGCCCGAACGCCATGCATGTGTGATTATTTTTAACTGAGTATGACAGATTTCTGCAGATTATCTCATATTTCATAACTCCTTGCATGGAGTTTATAACCAGCTTTTCCCTCTTGCCTTTACGGCTGTTAGCGCTTGGGCATGGAGCTCTAATGCTCCGAAACCGGTCGTGGAATGTAACAAAATTTTTTTTATTACAACTGCAGCGCATTCTTACTTTACGAATTTCTCAGTAGTGTTTCCGAAAGAACGTCATCTTCCCGCCAGGGATTTCCATTTAAGTCACTGAGCACTTCCATAATATCCGCTTGTCGATCGAGCGTACCGGTAACAAATCTAGCAGCATGCTTCTGGATTGCTTCGGTGCATTCCTTTAACCTGATCTGGTGACGATGCAAAACGCTCGACTAGTACTAAAGAATAGATCGCACTGGTGGTCTAGACGCGGTCTCTTTCATACACGAATTCTTCAAATAAATTCAAGTCGACCATTCGTCTTACTTACCACCAACCTAACGTACTCGTTCCATTTAAGATCGCTCTGCAACGTCACATCTAGATATTTAATCAACGAGGCTGTGTCAGTCCAAGTTTCAGCTAGTAATTATTTACGTACATGGCCGTGAAGTTCATGCATGCAGCTCAAATGTGCTTCAAATTCTTACACTGAAATCCATTTGTCAATTTGGAGCCGCATTTTCGCTTCTCTGCTAATGTATGGTGCAATGTAGCCGACTCTCTGTGGCTTTATTATATTACCAAACTATGTTTCTTTTTTCGAGGTTTCGTTTTACTTCAAATCCAATCGTTGTGTTTGCTTTGGTGATGCTCTTCCTAGAGACTACAGCCGGTTCTACATGCATTGATAGAAAAAGTGGAGGTGCAGTTACAGCAAAATAAGCCCCCATTATCTTTAAAAGCAGTTGCCTGCCCGGGGGTGGGAGGGATGAGGGGGATTGAGGGGGGAGGGGGGGGGACGTGCTCGGCGCTCCGGGCAGCGCTCCGCGGGCTGTTGTTCTGTAAGAACTGACCTGCTGTGTGACGGTAAAGATTATCTTTCAAGCGGAACATGCACGACTTCGAGCTCACGAAGCGTAACAGTTCATATGTGACGAACTTCATCTCGCACCGCAAAATGTTGCAGGAAGTCACTTCTCCATCACGAGTAGTTTGTGTACATCAGACTGCGGACCGAAGAAATATGCGCTGATGTGTGACGTTTCATCCAGGGACTGAAATTAAAACACCCTAATGGCCACGTCGAAGCTGTTTCGGTTGATCACGGAGGATTCGGCCGTCGCACCCTGCGTGCTTTCGAACTTCCTTTTGAGGTACTGCAAGACGTGGTCGTATCCGCCTTTCAGTCTTACGGAAGTGTTACCAGCCACATCGCAGAAAAATTGCAGACTTCGAGACCTACCACGTCTTAAATGCATGGCCTTAGATCAAACCTGAAATGACGAAGCACATGCCTTTTTATTTGATGATTGGCTTCGTGCAGGCGATCGTCATGTACGACGGTCAGCCGCGAACTTGTGCGAGCTGTGGCCAAGAGTGCCATCTTCGGTCAGCTTGCCTCCGCAGACGCCTATTTCAGACGCCGGTAGGAGATGTCGCACCACCCGTGACAACTAAAGTGCTCCGTGTCACTTACTTAATTGTTGCGAAAGTGTCGGATGCACCGGCCCAAATTCTATCTGATCTGCCATCGTTTCCGGACAACGGCGGAGTGGCGAGTCTTCAGATTCGCTCTCGATCACTCTGGCGGAAACGACGCCCTCGGACACCCTTCAGAAACCGAGAAGCGATGTTGCAGTAGCAATGGTCATCAACTCAGGGGTCGTACCAACCTCAGCTTTCCTTCCGGTTGGGGCGGCGTCAGATGAAGGCCGATCCCACTCAAATAAGGAACAACACTTTCTGAGGCAGATGCCATCAAGTAAGCGCAACAAACTAAGTCGTACGCTAGGTGACGATTGTTTCCTCAGGATGGCCGCACGCGACGGCGAACCGACGTCGGAAGACGCAATCTCTGAAGTCCTGCAGCTGAGCGTGCCTCCTTCCCCACCTACCTAACCAGAGGAGCGGGTTGTGCAGCAAAGAAAGGCTTCCTTTCCAAATTACAAAGAAAATCAAGAGACAGGTCTCTTTTCAGCACACATCTTGCGTAGTAGCCGTATCGATGAAACTGGAGAAATTTGGGATTATGAGAAGGCAAGAGGATCAAAAGAGGAAGAGGAGAGGGGCATGAGGTCGTGTTCCGCTATTGTAACCTCCGCAATATATTGAACGGTAGCTACCGGGGTACAAGCACAGATGTAGATCACAGTTTTGTGTGTGTGTATGGCTGAGAAACTACGGATTAAACGTAAGATGAAGAGTCAGATTTATTGCGAAACGATGCTAAAACTGCACAGAAATAATTGACAGGGTATACTTTAACTGAAACTACGTGAAAAATTTGTTTTTCATCGTTAACAGCAACAGTTATGCGTCAATGTGAGTAAGCTATTTAATAATAACAAATCTCTTTTTGGGACGTTCATAGCTGTTGCAAAAGTTTTTCATGATGAATTATTCCACTCCAGTTGTACTTGAAAAATTCCTTTGTTTGGATAAAATCATACTCACGACCCGGGTTTCAGCACGTAAATCCCATCTCCAGTCACTTGACTGCGTACGAGAGAACCTCCGTGCCACCCACGTAAAAGAATCTAGCAAAATTACCGTGCTACTTGATAATTTTACTTGACTTTTTTACATGACTGGTACGATTCTCTCGTACGCAATTGAGCGACTGAAGGCGGTATTTACATTCTGAAACCCGGGTCGAATGTACCATATTATCCAAACAAGGGATTTTTCAGGTACAAAAGGAATGGATTTATTCATCAGGGAAATAATACACTGCCGACGGACTTTGTATGTAACTTTATCCCTGCCCTAATGAGCTCTCAGGTTAGGTGTTCTGTTTCTTTGTTCTTTCTTTCCTTCTTTGCGATACGGCTGAATCAGTTTTTTATTTTTTTACCTTGTTAAAATCATAGAATACTTGCCTGCGTCAGTGATAAACCTTTTCATTCACTCTCAGATTTTTCCTAACTTGTTGTTTTCCTCATCTACTACAGGACGCAATATCTGGTGTCGACTTTCTATGTAGTGATATGAAAAGAGATGAAAAAATACTGACAAACACTCAAATACTTGAATACTGCTCGTCGGTCTGGAATCCGTACCAGTTAGGAATGGTCTAGGAATACACGCAGTGCTTTTCGTTACGCCAAAGCCCCACGCTGATGCCCATCCAACTCAAGTGGCAGATGCTACAAGAAAGGCATTGTGCATAACGCCATGGTTTACTGTTAAAACTCCAACAGTATTCGGTGCTAGAAGAATCAACCGATATATTGCTCTCCCCTACGTATATCTCGCGAAAAGACCGTGATGGCAAAATTTAAGAGATACGAGCTCACACGGAGGCTTACCAACAAACGTTCTTGCCGTGGACAAATCGCGACAGGAACAGGAAACATTTGAAGTGATACCGGTACACAAATTACGCACGCCGTAAGGTGGATTACGGAGAATAGATGTATATTTATATGACATAAAACGGCGAAAATCGAAATCTAATAAATAAATATCAACGGAGCAAAATGAAATTTGTATGCTTTCCGCCTTTCAAAAGGAAGTTGTTTTGATGGCAGAAGGATTCAGTGAAGTATTGGAACATATATCAGGATAAAACAATGAGAACTGCGTTACATAAATTAGCTACTGTCTTATGCTGAGAATGCTGCATGGTATATACAGGGTGTATCAGAAAGAATTATCCAATTTGGCACGTATAAATTTCTGAAACATGTACAATGAATTTTGATTTTTGATGAACAGGAATCTCAAAAAGTTTTTTTGTCATACCTTTTCATAGGTGTTCAGTATGCCCCCCGTGAGATGCACGCCATATGTCAAATTGTTCCCACACTGCTTGTCTTCAGTTACAGCTTCCACAGCTGCGATGTCTCAGTTCATTCATTGTTGTTGGTAACAGAGGCACATAAATAGTCTTTTATATGCCCCCCCACAGGAAATATTCGCACACCATCAGGTCCGGTGACGTTGGAGGCCAGCAATGTACGGCTGCATCAGTCGGTCCAGTGCGACCGATCCATCGTTCAGTAATCCTTTGATTTAAAAATTGCCGCAACTCCAGATGCCAGAGTGGCGGTGCCCCATCCTGTTGATAAATGAAGTCGCTCGAATCAGTCTTCCACCGTGGGAAGAGAAAGTTCTCAAGGACATCGAGGTATGTGCGACCTGTAACAGCGTTCTCGGCAACGAAAAATGGACCATACACCTTCTCCCGTGAAACTACACAAAACACATTAAATTCTGGAGAGTCCCGCTTATGTTGTACAACTTCATGTGGTTGTTCCGTATCCCATATTCTCACATTATGACGGTTCACCTTTCCATTTAAATGGAATGTTGCCTCGTCACTAAACACTAAGTGTGGAAGAAAACTATCATCCTCCATCTTGCCAAGAACAAAATTACGGAACTCCAAACGTTGTGGTTTCATCATCTTCACGAAGAGCTAGCATTAGCTGCATTTTGTATGGTTTCATGAGTAAATGTAGAAGCAACACACGAAAAACGGACATCGGGGTTATGTTGAGATGTCGATCTGCACGGCGAACGGATTTCGGGCGGACTCCTTGTGAAACTATGGCGGATGCGAAACTTCCTGGCTCCGCTGTAGAGTGAAAATTTCATTCTATGGCAGAAGCGTTCGACGTCTGTGTCAGACACTTAGGGACGGCCCTGCGATTTTCCTTTGCACAAGCAACCTGTTTCTCGGGATCGTTCGTGCCATTGTCTAATGCCCTGTGCTGTTGGAGGATCAACACCATACCTAGTACGAAAGTCACGCTGAACAGTTATTAGTGACCCGCACTGCACAAAACGTAGAGCACAAAACGCTTTCTGTTGTCCCGACACCATTTTTACTAGAAAAGAAGTGGACGCACACTGCTGCTATCTACGGAGAACCATGTAAAACTCGAGAGTTTGCTCTTCCCAACAAACAGTACGTTGTTCACGCACATATCTCAAATAACATATTTTTGATTTTTTAAAAATCGGACGATTCTTCCTGATACACCCAGTATTTACGGCCTGTCACTTCCAACAGCAGGAGCATTCCCTTCCTCTTTTGAATTTGAAATTACGGCTTTACACAAATCGGAATAATTATTATATTTTATAGTGGTAGTTGCGCTTTACAGCGCTTTGTCTTCGCTTCCGTGTAATCTTTTTGTACTATGCAGCGAGTAAACAGACTGTGATGACTAATAACTGTCCTACACGCGTAATTCTGTTTCTATACGCGCTGAACTAAGCAGCATGTAACATCCTCCTGCTGCGTCTGATAAACCTGTTCGTTCCTAACATCCTATCCCGTTTTCACTGTCTTTGTTTGCGATGGCGTACGATTTCAATACGTTTTCGATCACCGGAAGGTCAACACTCACGCACACGACGCACACACACACACACACACACACACACACACACACACACACACACACACACACCAGCAATCAGTACTTGCACACAAGGCTCGCATTCGGGTGAACGACGGTTCAAATCGCGTTCGGCTATCCATATTTAGGTTTTCCATGAATCTCCTAAATTTTCTCAGGGCAAATGCCGGGATGGTTCCTATGAAAAGACACGACCGATTTTCTTCCCCATTCTTGACACAGTCCGAGATTGTGCTCCGTCTGTATTGACCTTGTTGTCTCAGGGCAACCCATAATCTTCCTTCCTTTTTTCAATCCACGAACCGTTATTTAATTCTTGTTAAATTCAAATTAATTAGGTCTTAGCCTAGGTGATTTTTTTATTTCCGTTTTTACTTTAAGTTACACTTACTGTGATGAGTGATCTTGCTTCTGTATCAACAGCGTCATATCACACCATTTTAAGTGCCTCTCCTGTATATTACAAATGCGGAGAGAGAAGTACTTAACTAGATTTTTTGTAATATAAGCCACTTCGAAGCCAAATACGGGTACAGAACTTCCCTCCACTTGAAATGAGTCGTGGCTGCTTATAAAATTTCCTGCTGGGTAAGTTGCATCAAATGGAGAGTAGGATGCGAAGCACGGTAGCACAATAGTACGAGCAGCGACGATTATTCCGGCTTCCGAGGGGCCGAGTGGACGTAACGGGGAAATATTTCACTGGCCGCTCCGGGGGTAAAAGGGTGTCCCGGCAAGACCTATGTGGCCGTTCGTGCAGCTGACATTAGACAGGATTAACTGAAAAAAGTGGCATAACGGCCGAACTGGAGCTGCCCACACGGAAAAATCGCCGCGACGGCTGCTCTAGCAACATCGTTACCGTTCACTTCGCCGCTCGTGGGAGCTTACTCGTGTCTCCCAATGTAATAACATGAACACCACGACGACTGAAATAAGAGGCAACATTCGGTTTACGGTACGCTCGAATAGAACTTCACAGTTTTTTAGATGTATTAGATAAATATTCCCTAAAACTAAATATTGTTCAAAAATGAAAGAAATTTAGTAGGTGTGACTTACTCGAGATGAAATGCCGATTCCATTATTCCATCCAATGAAGCACCTCACGCAAGTTACTGTGGGCCGATGTACAACTTAATCCAAAATCCGAATACCGTTGCCAATGGAATATTTTGAGAGCATAATGTTTTCTCCGTAGGATAAGCCGTCACAGCGACTATATGTAAAATACAAATTGATATTATAACACAACTTGGAGGCCTGTCATGTGTTTCACTGAAAATTCGTCAAATAATTTATGCACAAACTAACACATTCTTCGAGTGCATATGACTACATACCGCCTGCATGTACTGTAACACAACATTTAACAGTCACTTTGTATTTCTACAAGACAAGAACAAGCACTCAGCAAAAAACATACTATTATTTCATTAAGTTTCTTTAAACTTATTTTGTAGTTTCTCAGCCGGCCGTTGTGGCCGACGGTTCTAGGCGCGTCAGTCTGGTACCACGCAACCACTACGCTCGCAGGTTCGAATCCTGCCTCAGGTATGAATGTGTGTGAGGTCCTTAGGTTAGTTAGGTTTAAGTGGTTCTAAGTTCTAGGGGACTGATGACCTCAGTTGTTAACTCCCATAGCGCTCAGAGCCATTTGAACCATTAGTAGTTTCTCAGACACTCAATTGGGAAGAGTCAAGTTAAATTAATGACAACGTCAGTTAGTCTATTTAGTATACTCTGAGGTGACAAAAGTCATGAGGAACTTCCTAATATCGTGTCGGATCACCTTTTTCCCGGCATAGTGTAGCAGCTCGACTTCTCATGGACTCAACGAGTTGTTCGAAGTTCCCTGCAGAAATGTTGGGCTATGCTGCCTCTACAGCCGTCGATAATTGTAAAAGTGTTGCTGATACAGGATTTTGTGCACGAACTGAGCTCTCGATTTTGTCCCATAAATGTTCGTTGCGATTCATGTCGGGCGATCTGCTCGATTTGTCCAGAATGTTCTTCAAACCAGTCACGAACAACACACTGTCCTAACTGATACGTTCGTCGTGCACCCCACTTTGATTTCTGCAGTTATTTCAAGCAGCGTTGCTTGTCTGTTAGCACTGTCAATTCAACGCAAACGCCGCTGCTATCGGTCGTTAAGTAAAGGCCGTTGCGTTGTCTGTGGTGAGAGGTAATGCCTGAAATGTGGTATTCTTGGCACTCTCTTGACACTGTGCATCTCGGAATACTGAATGTCCGATGCAACTAGCTCCAACTACCATTGCGTTAATTCCCGTCGTGCGGCCGTGATCACTTCGCAAACCATTTCACGTGAATCACCTGGATACAAGTGACGGTTCTGTTTTTTTATTACTTTTTCTTTATTGTTATTTTAAAACCTGTACAACAGGCAGGCTGGCAGCAGCATTCTACACCGCTCTTCAGCCGCAGAATAGACAATGAGAAAAAAAAACGTAAGGAAGACACAGAATTTACATAATGGCGGGTAATAAAGCAATAGACACATTAATACAAACACGGAGCCGTTCACACTCGACGATAATCCACACTACAAACTGTTGACACGACGCACAAACACTGAAGATGTCGACGGCACAGGTGAACGATGGAGTTTGACGGTGAACACTGAAGACAAAACACGACGGCACACACGAGACACTGATGGCGATGATCTCCGGCGCGCGAATGTCCACATAACGTGTGCGAGTCCGGGGACCTGCCAAGAGGGGAAGAAGGGTGAGGGGGGGGGGGGAGAGGGGAGAACAAGGATGCCAATGGCAGAGGAGATGGGAGGAGGAGTAGAGGGACAGGGGAGGGGAAGCCCGGGGGAGAAGTGGGGAGAAAGGGAGGAAAGGGGGAGAGAAGGGAGGGAGTGCGCCCAAAGGAACAAACACAGGAACAGGCATGGCACCGGGCGGGGGTGGGAGAGGATGGGGGAGACAAGCGGGTGAGGAGGATCGAGTTTATGGGAGGTGTAGAGGATCTGTATCCTTTCAAGGAAAAGGAGCAGGTGGGGGAACAGAATGAGGTCGTACAGGATCCGCATGGGGGAGGGGAGACGGATGCGATACACGAGGCGGAGAGCATGGCGTTCAAGGATCTGAAAGGATTTGTAAAAGGTAGGGGGGGGGGGGGGCGGAGATCCAGGCAGGATGCGCGTAACAGAGGATAGGGCGGATGAGGGATTTGTAGGTGTGGAGTATAGTGGAGGGGTCCAGACCCCAAGTACGGCCGGAAAGGAGCTTGAGGAGACGGAGTCGGGAGTGTGCCTTGGCTTGGATTGTCCAGAGATGGGGGATCCAGGAGAGGCGACGGTCGAGGGTGACGCCAAGGTATTTAAGGGTGGGGTGAGGGCGATAGGACGGCCATAGATGGTTAGACAGAAATCGAGGAGGCGGAAGGAAGGGGTGGTTTTGCCTACAATGATCGCCTGGGTTTTGGAGGGATTGACCTTGAGCAACTACTGGTTGCACCAAGCGGTGAACCGGTCAAGATGGGATTGGACAAGGTGTTGGGAACGCGGCAGGGTGGGGGCAAGGGCAAGGAAGGCGGTGTCATCGGCAAACTGGAGAAGGTGGTCGGGGGGGGGGGGGTGACGGCGGCGGCATGTTCGCGGTATACAAAAGCTACAGAAGGGGGGACGGTTCTGCCAATGCACTGTCCTTTTGTACCTTGTGTATGCAATACTACCGCCATCTGTATATGAGCCTATCGCTATCTCATGACTTTTGTCATGTCATTGTAAAAGTAGGGTTAACAACCAAGTGTTTTTTTTCCTCTTCTAGAAGTAAGTTTGTAGTGATTACTGACGAGATAAAATAAATTTTTGAAAAGAAAATTCCTATACAGGGTGAGTCACCTAACGTTACCGCTGGATATATTTCGTAAACCACATCAAATACTGACGAATCGATTCCACACACCGAACGTGAGGAGAGGGGCTAGTGTAATTGGTTAATACAAACCACAAAAAAATACACGTAAGTATGTTTTTTAACACAAACCTACGTTTTTTTAAATGGAACCCCCTTAGTTTTGTTAGCACATCTGAACATATAAACAAATACGTAATCAGTGCCGTTTGTTGCATTGTAAAATGTTAATTACATCCGGAGATATTGTAACCTAAAGTTGACGCTTGAGTACCACTCCTCCGCTGTTCGAAAGTGTGTATCGGAGAGCACCGAATTACGTAGGCATCCAAAGGGAACGGTGATGGACCTTAGGTACAGAAGAGACTGGAACAGCACATTACGTCCACATGCTAACACCTTTTTATTGGTCTTTTTCACTGACGCACATGTACATTACCATGAGCGGTGAGGTAAACGTACACACGTAGTTTTCGTTTTCAATTACGAAGTGGAATAGAGTGTGTCCCACTGGAAACGCGTCGACGTATGTGGTATCAGCATGATGGTGCACCTGCACATTCCGCAATTAACACTAGGCTGACCCTTGACAGGATGTTCGACGGGCGTTTCATAGGACGTGGAGGACGCATAAATTGGCCAGCCCGTTCTCCTGATCTTACACCTCTGGACTTCTTTCTGTGAGGTACGTTAAAGGAGAATGTGTACCGTGATGTGCCTACAACCCCAGAGGATATGAAACAACGTATTGTGGCAGCCTGCGGCGACATTACACCAGATGTACTGCGGCGTGTACGACATTCATTACGCCAGAGATTGCAATTGTGTGCAGCAAATGATGGCCACCACATTGAACATCTATTGGCCTGACATGTCGGGACACACTCTATTCCACTCCGTAATTGAAACCGGAAACCACGTGTGTACGTGTACCTCACCCCTCTTGGTAATGTACATGTGCGTCAGTAAAACAGACCAATAAAAAGGTGTTAGCATCTGGACGTAATGTGCTGTTCCTGTCTCTTCTGTACCTAAGGTCCATCACCGTTCCCTTTGGATGCCTACGTAATTCGGTGCTCTCCGATACACACGATCGAACAGCGGAGGAGTGGTACTCAAGCGTCAAATTTAGGTTACAATATCTCCGGATGTAATTAACATTTTACATTGCAACAAACGGCACTGATTACGTATTTGTTTATATGTTCAAATGTGCTAACAAAACTAACGGGGTTCCATTTAAAAAAACGTAGGTTTGTGTTAAAAAACATACTTCCGTGCATTTTTTTATGGTTTGTATTAACCAATTCCACTAGCCCCTCTCCTCACGTTCGGTGTGTGGAATCGATTCGTCAGTATTTGATGTGGTTTACGAAATATATCCAGCGGTAATGTTAGGTGACTCACCCTGTATATTACTAGTGTGTTTCAACTGTCAGTCATTTTTTAAATCGTCAGCTTGGTATACTAACCAAATTTTCATCTTAGAAAACAATGCGCACTTTGAAGAATGCGGTAAATAGTGGGAATAGTACCGACAGTACCTGCGTTACTCTGTTACACCAACAGCATATTTCAGGTTGATCTGAACTACACTACTACCCATTAAAATTGCTACACCACGAAGATGACGCGCTACAGACGAAATTTAACCGACAGGAAGAAGATGCTGTGATATGCAAATGATTAGCTTTTCAGAGCATTCACACAAGGTTGGCGCCGGTGACGACACCTACAACGTGCTGATATAAGGAAAGTTTCCAACCGATTTCTCATACACAAACAGCAGTTCACCGGCGTTGCCTGGTGAAACGTTGTTGTGAAGCCTCGTGTAAGGAGACGTTTCCGACTTTGATAAAGGTGGGATTGTAACCTATCGCGATTGCGGTTTATCGTATAGCAACATTGCTGCTCGTGTTGGTCGAGATCCAATTACTGTTAGCAGAATATGGAATCGGTGGGTTCAGGGGGGGGGGGGGGGGTAATACGGAACGCCGTGCTGGATCCCAACGGCCTAGTACCACTAGCAGTCTAGATGGCAGGCATCTTATCCGCATGACTGTAACGGATCGTGCAGCCACGTCTCGATCCCAGAGTCAACAGATGGGGACGTTTGTAAGACAACAACCATCTGCACGAACAGTTCGACGACGTTTGCAGCAGCATGGACTATCAGCTCGGAGACCACGGCTGCGGTTACCCTTGAGAATGCATCACAGACAGGAGCGCCTGCGATGGTGTAGTCAACGACGCACCTGGGTGCACGAATGGCAAAACGTCATTTTCGGATGAATCCAGGTTCTGTTCACAGCATCATGATGGTCGCATTCGTGTTTGGCGACATCGCGGTGAACGCACATTGGAAGTATGTATTTGTCATCGCCATAGTGGCTTACCACCCGGCGTGATGGTATGGGGTGCCATTGGTTACACTTCCCGGTTATCTCTTTTGCGCATTGATGGCACTTTGAACAGTGAACATTACATTTCAGATGTGTTACGACCCGTGGCTCTACCCTTCATTCGATCCCTGCGAAACCCTACATTTCAGCAGGATAATGTACGACCGCATGTTGCAGGTCCTGTACGGGCCTTTCTGGATACAGAAAATGTTCGACTGCTGCCCTGGCCAGCACATTCTCCAGATCCCTCAACAACTGAAAACGTCTGGTCAATGGTGGCCGAGAAACTGGCTCGTCACAGTACGCCAGTCACTACTCTTGATGAACTGTTGTATCGTGTTGAAGCTGCATGGGCAGCAGTTTCTGCAAACGCCATCCAAGCTCTGTTTGACTAAATGCCCAGGCGTATCAAGGCCGTTATTACGGCCAGAGGTGGTTGTTATGGGTACTGATTTCTCAGGATCTATGCAACCAAATTGCGTGAAAATCTAATCACATATCAGTTCTAGTATACTGTATTTGTCCATTGAATACCCGTTTATCACCTGCATTTCTTCTTGGTGTAGCAATTTTAATGGCCAGTAGTGTATTAATACACTCCTGGAAATGGAAAAAAGAACACATTGACACCGGTGTGTCAGACCCACCATACTTGCTCCGGACACTGCGAGAGGGCTGTACAAGCAATGATCACACGCACGGCACAGCGGACACACCAGGAACCGCGGTGTTGGCCGTCGAATGGCGCTAGCTGCGCAGCATTTGTGCACCGCCGCCGTCAGTGTCAGCCAGTTTGCCGTGGCATACGGAGCTCCATCGCAGTCTTTAACACTGGTAGCATGCCGCGACAGCGTGGAAGTGAACCGTATGTGCAGTTGACGGACTTTGAGCGAGGGCGTATAGTGGGCATGCGGGAGGCCGGGTGGACGTACCGCCGAATTGCTCAACACGTGGGGCGTGAGGTCTCCACAGTACATCGATGTTGTCGCCAGTGGTCGGCGGAAGGTGCACGTGCCCGTCGACCTGGGACCGGACCGCAGCGACGCACGGATGCACGCCAAGACCGTAGGATCCTACGCAGTGCCGTAGGGGACCGCACCGCCACTTCCCAGCAAATTAGGGACACTGTTGCTCCTGGGGTATCGGCGAGGACCATTCGCAACCGTCTCCATGAAGCTGGGCTACGGTCCCGCACACCGTTAGGCCGTCTTCCGCTCACGCCCCAACATCGTGCAACCCGCCTCCAGTGGTGTCGCGACAGGCGTGAATGGAGGGACGAATGGAGACGTGTCGTCTTCAGCGATGAGAGTCGCTTCTGCCTTGGTGCCAATGATGGTCGTATGCGTGTTTGGCGCCGTGCAGGTGAGCGCCACAATCAGGACTGCATACGACCGAGGCACAAAGGGCCAACACCCGGCATCATGGTGTGGGGAGCGATCTCCTACACTGGCCGTACACCACTGGTGATCGTCGAGGGGACACTGAATAGTGCACGGTACATCCAAACCGTCATCGAACCCATCGTTCTACCATTCCTAGACCGGCAAGGGAACTTGCTGTTCCAACAGGACAATGCACGTCCGCATGTATCCCGTGCCACCCAACGTGCTCTAGAGGGTGTAAGTCAACTACCCTGGCCAGCAAGATCTCCGGATCTGTCCCCCATTGAGCATGTTTGGGACTGGATGAAGCGTCGTCTCACGCGGTCTGCACGTCCAGCACGAACGCTGGTCCAACTGAGGCGCCAGGTGGGAATGGCATGGCAAGCCGTTCCACAGGACTACATCCAGCATCTCTACGATCGTCTCCATGGGAGAATAGCAGCCTGCATTGCTGCGAAAGGTGGATATACACTGTACTAGTGCCGACATTGTGCATGCTCTGTTGCCTGTGTCTATGTGCCTGTGGTTCTGTCAGTGTGATCATGTGATGTATCTGACCCCAGGAATGTGTCAATAAAGTTTCCCCTTCCTGGGACAATGAATTCACGGTGTTCTTATTTCAATTTCCAGGAGTGTACATTATATGTGTTCGTAAGCAACAACTCACGCATTGAAAAAAAAGGTGTCCTGTACCTTACCGGAAGTGTATTAAAGTGAGGGATAGGATAGTCATCACTGTGAGACAGCCGTGTCTTAAGATGATCAGTCCTGGTAATGTGTACGTCTAATTGGAAAACGAGTTCTTCATTCTTTTCGTATTGAATATGCGTGTAATAATCTCCGATCAACTAAATTTTTCAGTGTTTCAATTGATTCGAAGATGGAATTTCGTTCATAATAAAGTTTTGGCTGTTACATATGTTTTGCTGCATGAGTCCTTGTTACTTCAAGCAGAATGATATCATTACAGCTAGTTGGTAGCATATTGCCCGCCTTCTGAGAACAACTGCTTATACTCGTTTATTAGACAGCACATGCTTTATGATCAGAGGCTATTGTGCACCGGTTTCTTGTTTTGGTGAATATAACAACCTCTAAAACCATTACGAACTTTTACTTTATCGCTCTTTGGCGTCCTTATCACAAATAATTACTCAAACCAGGACATTTAGAGCTACAGTTTTTGTAATCAGTATCGTAAAATGATCAAAATGAATATTTCGAATGGGCTTCAATATCAATAACAACCTGCAGCAAAGGGAAGAATACCGATACTCAGATGTGAAATTCAGGGAAACTACATGTTATCTGCGACCACAAACTTTTGCATAATAATTTTCATATACATAAACAGAGGCATTATGAGCACAGGGGTCCTACAAAAGAAAATAACGAATCTTAATACCCTTAACAAAGAAAGATTTTAATAATCTGGCATTAAATCCATGCACTGTCACATACTAATAGGAGCAATTATAAACATCATTTAACAACTGAAATTGAACAAGAAGATCCAGATACAAAAGCAACAAAAATTTCATCGATTCCCAAGTTAATAACAAAAAATAATTAAGGTTGAATAATAAATTCTATGCACATAGGGAACTGAAAATTGAATGTTTCATTAGCGAGATCCTGGGCAATATTTTCCTAGAACATGTTGAGAACAAAATATGCAACAACATTGTCAAGCCGTATGAATACAAAATAATATACTGGTGACCGCATTTTTCTCATCGATGACTGACTCTGAGCACTATGGGACTTAACTGCTGTGGTCATCAGTCCCCTAGAACTTAGAACTACTTAAACCTAACTAACCTAAGGACATCACACACACCCATGCCCGAGGCAGGATTTGAATCTGCGACCGTAGCGGTTGCGCGGTTCCGGACTGTAGCGCCTAGAACCGCTCGGCCACTCCGGCCGGCTTTCTCATCGATGAAACACAAAGACTGATGGAAGAGCTACACAAAAACATCAACACTGTTCACCCGCAAAGCACTTTACAATTGAAAAACCATTTATATGAGTTTTTCCTTTAAAGAAAACCCACAGCCTCCAGCCCAGCAGCTCACAACACATCTAACCAACGTTATACGAATTTTTTCACACACATGCTTCTGAGGCTTAATGAAATAACTAGAACATACAAAATTTCACTCACGAACCCACAGTACTCAGCGAATGAGGTAGCTCAGTGATTACACACTGTCTTTCAGTGGGGTGGACTGGGGTTCAGACCTCCATCCTGTCACCTCCATTTAAGTTTTAGCTGTTTTTCTTAAATCGATTAATACAAATTGCAGGACAGTTGCCAGGCAGGAGTGGCCGAGCGGTTCTAGGCGCTACAGTCTGGAGCTGCGCGACCGCTACGGTCGCAGGTTCGAATCCTGCCTCGGGCATGGATGTGTGTGATGTCCTTAGGTTAGTTAGGTTTAAGTAGTTCTAAGTTCTAGGGGAGTGATGACCTCAGAAGTTAAGTCCCATAGTGCTCAGAGCCATTTGAACCATTTGAACCAGGATAGTTACTAAGGAAAGACACCACCGATTTCCTTTGTCATCGTTTTCCGATGAGGTTATGTACACTGTTTCTCATGATCTTGTCGTCGACAGGAGCTTAAACCCTAACCTTCCCCCTAAGGTATTTAAACAAATAGCCACTGAGAACGGTTATAAAACATACACCATAAACAAACTCAACTACGAGACAAAAATGGAAATAAACGCAGAATGCCACATACGAAATCCAGAAAATGAAGAAACTGAAAACAAATAAATCGATGAAGAATATACGGAAAAAACAACACAAGACGCAAGGAGCATGACGCGTTTGTACTAGTAACATATGACAACAAAGCAGTTATTAGACTTGATAACATAGTGAAGAAACAAAGACTTCAATAGCCTACAGGACAGACAACCCAAGAAAAAACTAAGGGCAGACACTAGAACCCTACACCGTTTCTGCAAAGTAAGCTCATATAAATTCACCCTAGAAACCTGTCAGGCGTGTTGTTGTTGTTGTGGTCTTCAGTCCTGAGACTGGTTTGATGCAGCTCTCCATAATACTCTATCCTGTGCAAGCTCCTTCATCTCCCAGTACCTACTGCAGCCTACATCCTTCTGAATTTGCTTAGTGTATTCATCTCTTGGTCTCCCTCCCGATTTTTACCCTCCACGCTGCCTCCAATACTAAATTGGTGATCCCTCGATGTCTCAGAACATGTCCTACCAATCGATCCCTTCTTCTAGTCAAGTTGTGCCACAAGATCCTCTCCTCCCCAATTCTATTCAATACCTCCTCATTAGTGATGTGATCTACCCATCTAATCTTCAGCATTCTTCTGTAGCACCACATTTCGAAAGCTTCAATTCTCTTCGTGTCTAAAATATTTATCGTCCACGTTTCGCTTTCATACATGGCTACACTCCATACAAATACTTTCAGAAACGACTGTCAGTTGTACTGTATAGAAAATGAAACATGAATAAATTGGAGGGCCCAGTACACACATGACAGTAATAAATGGCCGCAGCCCTATCACTACATCTGCAGAAATTTTATGAACGAGAGCCACCAGCCAAAAATCATTGGAGCAGATCAGAGTAAAAGGGGGGATGAAAAAACCTAAACACCCTATTCTGCTTCGGATCAGGTTCAAATTTGGTCGAATGGTTTTGAACAGTCCATAGTGGTTCAGCCCTGTATATCAAAGCAAAACCTATGTTCACAAAAGGGTTGAACCGTTCGGGGAAAGGGGGCGGGGGTGGGGGTGCCAGAAGTGGTAAATATTTTGCAAGAACTTCCTGTTGTACATAGAACTGCAGCCTGTCGATTTAAAGCGGGAAATCTGTGAAAACGAATGTCTCTAGGGAAGGGATGATTTCATTGACGCTCATTACGACACCTCCTGAGGCAGTGTATTTGAAATGGTTTCCGCTGCTAACCGTAAGAAACCCACGTGATTTCAGCGCTGGGCGTCGCGGTTCTGTCCTCCACCGCAGAGGCCTGAAACGAAAGGGTGAAATGTGGGTAAGAGGGAATGTGACGACCTTCCCATCGTGTAACATGTCCGCAATGCATTTGGCAGTATTGTGGTGAAATTTGGTGCCAATGTGACATCATTAACGCACGTTACAGCTCACATGCATTTTTGAACTCTGTCCTTCTTTCCCGCATGTGTCGACACCTTGTACGAAGTGTCGCGGAGCCCGAGGATGACGTCACAGGGCACCACGCTTTTGCACCACTATAAAGGAAGCTTGTAGGCACCATTGAGACAAATTTCAAACTGCTTTGTCCTAATGGGAGACAGTTACGAGGTTTCGAAGAAGTGTCACTTTAATTGTGTTGTGCGGTGTATTTGGAGAGCATTTGATTAAATAATTTCAGATAAGAAACCAAGGTTTCTTGTCTAGGAGGAAGAAATATTGAGATTTAACTTCGCGACGTAGACAATGTAATGTAAGGGGACCATATCTTCGAAAACCGATGTCACCTCAAGTTTTTATCAATCGACAAAAAGTTTAAAGTTTATGTAAGTAAATAAATATTTAAATTCGTCCTGAACTCACTCATTTTTAAGGTAGCAGTTTGATGATAAGAAGGAAAAGTTTGGAAGAGTACTGAAATCATCAACATATCACGTGAAACAAAATGCTGCAATCGGTGAAAAGCATAGCATGCAACATAGAGACGCTAAAACACTGGAGATAACGCCAAAAAGTCACCACACAACAGAGCCGCCTGGGTCGTCGACAGTGGTGCATTTAAGAGTGAACAGCGATCAGTGATATGATAGTGTTGTATAAATATTAAGATAACTAACAATTTTAGACAGAGTACTGAGGCACAAAACAGGCGTGACCATTGAATAAGAATATTGTCAAAAACGCTCTATTTTATCAAAATATGGAACAAGTAGAAAAAATGTGGCGCAGGCAGTGTTAACAATGTTAATATTAAATGTTAACAGGCGGTGCTGTGATACAAAGTGGAAATACTCTGACGGGAGGAAAACTGCAATATATAAATATATTATTATATTATATATTATATATAGAGAGAGAATACATTTGTCTAGCTATCATGTTTAAGGAATTGACACTGCAAGAGCACAGATTAATGCAAGAGGGAGATAAGCCATTGCTGCTGCTATATTAATAACCAGTGTAAGCGCCAGAATGTTGAATGCAAGCATGCAAACTTACATGCACTGTTTTGTACAGTTGGCTGATGTCAGTTTGAGGGATGGAGTTCCATGTCTGCCGAACTTGCTCCGTCAATACAGGTACGGTAAACGCTGGTTGTGGATGACGCTCGAGCGGTCGTCGGATGATGTCCCATATTTACTCCATTAGAGACAGATTTAATGATCGAGCAGACGAGGGCAACGTGTTGACACTCTTTAGAGCATGCTGGGTTACAACAGCGATATTCTGTTGGAAAACACACCCTGGAATACTGTTCATGAATGGTAGCACAACAGATCGAATCACCAGACTGACGTACAAATTTGCAATCAAGGTGTGTGGGATAACCAGGAGTGTTATCCTGCTGTCATACGAAATAGCACCCCAGACCGTATCTCCAGGTGCAGATCCGGTGTGTGTAGCACGCAGCCAGGTTGGTTGCAAGCCCTCAATTTTCCTCCTCCAACCCAAAACACGGCCACCACTGGGACCGTAGCAGAACCAGCTTTCACAGAAAACACAACAGACCTCCACCCTGCCTTCCAATGAGCTCTCGCTTGACACCACTGAAATCGCAAATGGCGGTGGTTTGGGGTCAATGGAATGCACGCTACTGGGCGCCTAGCTCGGAGCTGTCCTTGAAGTAACCGAGCTGTAGCAGTTCATTGTGTGTCTGCGGTGCCAACTGCTGCTCAGATTGTTGCTGCACATGGAGTACGATGCGCCAGAGTCGCACGCCGAACTCGATGGTACTGCCACGTGGCAGTCCAGTGCCTGGTCATCTTGCGGCCGTACATTCTCGTGATCATCGCTGCCAGCAATCATGTACAGTGGCTACATTCCTCCCAACTCGTTGTGTAATATCGCAGAAGGAACATCCAGCTTCTCATAGCCTTATTGCACGACCTCGTTCAAACTCAGTGAGGTGTTGATAATGGCTTCTTTGTCGCCTTACAGGCATTCTTGACTAACATCAACTCACCACATCCCATCTCAAAGGTAACTAACACTCACGACTGTTACAGCACGTATTTAAAGCAAACTTAATTTGCAACGTCATGATGGCATTACTAGCGTCACTCTCATGCGAATGATGCGAAATTTGAACAGACATCATCTTTCAGATGTAGAAACTTTCGTTTATCTCTCATTATTCCTTCTCTTGGTGATGCGATTTTTTTCCGTCAGTGTAGTAAGTTATAGCATAAAACGAATAACTTCAGGTGTCTTCTTTTAGTTTGTCATTCACCTACGAATCAGCGTCAAGAAAAGATCGACGCACTCAAACAGAGTTCACCATCATATTACAGATAACATAGAGCATATTGCACGCATCTGTGGAAGAACGTGTCTTCGAAGAAGATTTCAGGGCGAACACTCGGGAATTTCACTGATCAAGATTAAAGTTTACATGTCGCAGATCCTCTCACTAACATTTCACTGCAGTCAGATTACATCATATGAACAGATATAAATTCCGTTGAGATAATAAACATTTTAAAGCTATATTTAAAAGTTCAAAAACAGTAAAACTCATTCACTAGACTCGGACCGCGAGCTCGGATTGGGAAACGAAGATAATGAAGGCGGCTGCGTCGTTTTCAAAGAAAACATGCGTTAAGCGATTTAGAGAAACCACGGGAGACCTTAACATGGCCTCCCGGATGAGATTTAAGCTGATAGAGGCACTGAATGCGATTCCAGAGACTTACCACTGCGCCACCTTCGTCCGTTTCTTTTTCTGGACAGTATGTATAAAATTAATAAAGGTGGATGAGGTTGCAAACGGTGAGAATTTTTCTAACAGGTGTGTGTCAAGAAATACACCTCAATATTAAGAAATTCTTTGCTTAAGGACATGATGGGACAGTAATTAAGTAACGGTGCACAAGAAAAAGCTTTTTCAGAGCTCGGTCTCTTGGAAACTTGCAGTACAGCATACGACCTTACTGGACGGTCTACATGCAAATTTTTCGCACTTTTCTCAGCTCGGCACCCAGGTGTTTCTCTGCGGTGCTGGAGCGTGGATTTATATGCAGCCGCCATAGGTCGATTTCCTCTCACCTTGGTAAGTGGAGAACCGTCCCGTCTACTCAGAAAGAACTCAGCTTAGAAGCGCAGTTACAATTCCGCCCACGCTCCCTGGTGCCTTGATCCCACCATCGTATCGCTGTCATACAGAGCCTGAGACAGTAGTAAACCGCGAAGGCGCACTGCTTCCCAAATGTCCTCCGCCACAACACTATGTATTTTCTTTCGTTAAAGTTGAATATTCTTTCGATGTCCAGGTCATTGAAAACGAACCCCCTTCCTGTTAGACGCGGACGGCGGAGAGCATGTACAGGGAGAACCTCGCAAGCATTCATATCAACAAGAAAGAAAGAGCTAAAATACGGAAAATCTTTATTACACATATCTGGACCAATTTTTACCTAATATGTCATTTTTGTTCCATAAAATATCGTATTTCAGGCGAAGAAGTATACACCACTTTTACGTAAGCTAATAGGTCTTTATTTTTGTGACAGTCACATTTACAGCTCCCTGTGACTGGAACATGAATGACGAGGCGGATAAAAAAGTGAAATATTCTGACACAAATCCGAGTACTGAGATTAGCTGCATCTAGGAAGTAACTACTGTAGTCGGCCCCGTCACATCTTATACTGTGAGATCAGAACCTCACAATGTGGAGATATTTACCAAATTGCGGGATCCAGCAAATCTAATAACATTTGGGATACATTCTAGTTACATTCACTAGGCGTGTGCCAAATATTCTGACAGAAACCGAACCATTGCTTCTGTTCCTGTGGTAGAAGAAAGAAACACATAATAAACATCGATTGTAATCCAACGACTGAGACCATCTTCTGTTGAAATAGTTGTATTTTCGTTATAATTAATTCTAACAATAATACTAATAATAACAATAATAATGTTGTTGTTATTAATAGTGACGAAAGGAAGGTAATCTGCCATACATACATTTCAGTTCTGACAGGCCAAAGAAGTTTCACTAGTAAAGAAAACATTGCTTTCTTAAATACATTTTCTATCATACCTTAAGCAAGTAATAAAAATCAGTTTAAAAAAAGAGAGATTTTGGAGACAGCTTCCAGTTTCACGTCTTTCTTGACTTAATTTTTTCCTGTTGCAACGTGTTTCAAGGTATAACATCATGGTTAAGCAAAAAAATTGCAAAAGAAAAACACTTCTCATGAATACAGACAGGTCCTAAAGTAGTAGTATTATGTCTTCGCATGTGCTGTGGCTTGCCTGTGGAGAAAAATACGTATAACCCATGTGAAAGAACGTTCGCAAAAAGAACAGCATAAAGAATAACTCACACTGTTTATCCTGTTCGTAAGGACTGAATGTCTTCTTATGGTGTATATACTTTCAACTATTCATGTGGCTAACTGGATTTTTCTGTCCGCTATTTGCAAATCTGTGGCTACCACTCAGAACACGTGCATGTTTCAGTCGCCACCATTATGCAGTAGACACGAGATATCAGTCAAAACGAAGCTCGGTTCTACTTCACTAGTTATATCTGTTCACTAGTTATATCCTGGTGGTATCACTTTGCGCTTCTGCGCTATTGGTCGACGAATCTTCGACGTTAGCACGCGAAATGTATTACAATAAGGGAGAATATAATCATTTTGTACTGCTAATGATAACACACAATTTCTCTGGAAAATTACAAACACATAGCTATTGAACATACAGATGCAGGCTTGATTTTGATCATTACGGATTTCATAATTTATCAGTCCTGAGTTAAAAGTTGAACTGTGAATTTTTCAAATTCGTCACATTTCATTTAGGGTTTCATTTTTACATTTTTGGCCAAGGATGAATATTTACATTTCATTCAAGGTGTCCACTTTCAGATCCTTCTCTAAAGTTCGTAGCAGTTTAAAATAGTATCTGTTGTAACTGTATTCTGTCCCATCGATGTGTTTAACTGTAGTTGATTTGTCAAGTCTGGAACACTCAGTGTGCTCTTGGAAATGGGTTTTCAAAATTCCGCCATGTTTGACCTACGTGGTACTTCTTGCAGTAACTACAGGTCACTTTGTAAGTGCCTGACTTCCTAAGTTTTTCATTTGATTAGGAGCCGTAGTGTATTGATTTTTAGTCTCTGACATTCCAAAGAAACTTTAACAAAATCAGGTGGATTGGAATCAGGGCCAGGGAGCCGCTCATTGGACCCGCCTTCCCTCAATGTATCTGAACGCTGCATTAGTCTTTACTTTATGAACAGTTGCACAGCATCGTTGATGATAAAAGCGTCAATTCCAAATCACTGACAAAGAGTAGATAGTAGGTAAACGCTCATTACCTTGTAGGCCTCTTTATTCGTGGTTGAAGAAATGTGACCATTATAACCACAGAAAACCAATAAAAATAACCAGATACCACAAAGTCTTGTACATGAACTTTCATACAAACACCGGATTCGTAAGCTCCGACGGGGCAGGAAATCAGAAACACCACATGTCTTGTGCATCTGTATTAGGTAGGGAGTGTTAAAATTTGAAAATTGGTAGTTTTCCCGCTGCAACTCACCCATGTAAGTCAGATAAAAATACATCTGACGAATGGCGCAAGTACTAGTACCGCTTCGAGATGCCAATCCAATGGCTCTGCCTATAACTGCAAAGAAAGATGCTGGTTTCACTTCCTCAATATGTTCCAATTTTTTGACCGAGGTTGGTGTTTTGTAACGCCCTTGCGTTTCCGTTTTACGACTAAATCACCAGAGTTCACTAGTGAAGCACATTTTCCAGTCCTATGCAGTTCTCGCAACACATCTATTTCTAGATAAGCAGCTAATAAACGAACTTATATGGACTCACAAACTGATGGAATAACGTACAGGACACATACTCACATTCCTCTCTGGTGAGTTCGGTCACTGACAAACACGTGCAACAAAACAAAAAAACAGATGCTTGTGAAAAACCCATTTCTAATGTGAAATCTGAGTTTAATATTGGTCGAAATGTTCTAGACGTCATTCTTCACCTGACTCTCTTTGTGGGAAATTAGTAGTAGCTGTACAACCATTGCAAAGAACAATTGAATGAAATTCACCGCCGGCCGGAGTGGCCGAGCGGTTCTAGGCGCTACAGTCTGGAACCGCGCGACCGCTACTGTCGCAGGTTCGAATCCTGCCTCGGGCATGGATGTGTGTGATGTACTTAGGTTATTTAGGTTTAAGTAGTTCTAAGTTCTAGGGGACTGATCACCTCAGAAGTTAAGTCCCATAGTGCTCACAGCCATTTGAAACATTTCTGAAATTCCCAAAGTAAATATCGAAGAACTCGTTCAGTAACTGTGAACTGTAATGGAAAAGTAGTGACAAAATTTTTCACCAGACTGGGAATCGAATCCGTGCCTCCTGATTATCGCTAGAAGTAGTGTTAACTAACACGCCATCCGAAACCTGCCTCCAGGACCGACCCAAACTCTAAATGGCACTTTTGTTTGTTTCCATCAATCCAGTTCCACCAATGGTGATATTTTCACACATCCCGTTCGAGAACCTCGAATTGTTTGTTAGGAAAAACAGAAAGAAATATACCCAATAAATAAATGTATCAGTCGGTCCTCGAAGTCTCCTCGGATGGCTTAATTTATTACGACGCCTGTTCACGATAAGCGGGAGCAATTAAAATTCCGGTTACCATCTTCGTCAGGCACAAATTTTCATCTGTCACGACATATTCATTACATAGATGTTCAATTTGTCAGCTGTACGGCAAGTATGAAAAATATCCGATTATGAGAATTCAAGAACTTCCTGGAAGACCAACGTTACCAGTTACCAGCTTAGAATCTCCATAATCAGAGCACTGTCGCTCAACTCACACTACTGTTAATTTTTCCTTTCACTTCTTCCACGGAGAAAGGAAATTTCTGACACACATGCCCATTGGTAAAGGAAAAATGGTTGGTTACAATACAGCCATGACACGGCTCAAGAAATGGATGTCTTTGCCTTAGACTGCTTTTGAGTTTTTGGCTGCGGTGAATTTTTCCCGACGCACTCAACTCTGAAACAGATCACCCGCATACTCCAGCGAGCTGCATATTTCCCTGCAGATCGATAAGCAGTCACATTCCACGGTAAATAGCCGCACGCTAAAACACAGATTTCTTTCAATTGCGTTCACCGCGTTCCAGAGCTTCCACAGGCAATTAGTGAGTACGTACCAAAAACTCAGAATACGCAAATAACGCGCTCAGAAGTGGCCGAAAACAACGAACAACAAAAAAACTCGATTGCGTCTATCGATCGCAAATGGCGTCATTCCGCACCAGATTGAGTAATTAACTCACGGCTGAGCATTTCCCGAGCATTTAATCACCGATTCGTGTGTCTGCCGTTGAGGGCAATTTTTTTCGGCCCTATTAAAAGGCACTGCAGAGATAACTAGGAACGTTCGCCGATTGTCTGACGCACAATCAGTGCGATCCGTCAGGCTGCGGTACTGGTCATTTGCGCAGATGTCACCCTCCATTACTCGGCCCTTTCACGGCGTTCCAATCAGTACGTGCATCGACGCAGCCGCGAGGGCAGCGAAATGAAAACCAAAATTTCTCCCAACCGCCACTCACGAGAAAGCCACTCAAAACTGCGGCTCACTTCGAAACACAGAATTGCAACGGCTTCACTGGAGACTGCAATTTCGGTTAGTTTTTAAAATCAAACACTCGGAATGTCGAATTTTATTTTTAGTTCAAAAATGGCTCTGAGCACTATGGAACTTAACATCTGAGGTCATCAGTCCCCTAGAACTTAGAACCATTTAAACCTAACTAACCTAAGGACAGCACACACATCCACGCCCGAGGCAGGATTCGAACCTGCGACCGAAGCGCCTAGAACCGCTCGGCCACACAGGCCGGCTTATTTTTAGTGAAATTTGTTTTAATTTCAATTGGAATATTTGATGATTTGCCTTGCTAGAGGTCTGCTGAGTGTGTGCTCACCGTACATCCGCTTTCCCTAAGAAATATGACTTAGGTATGGAGAGCCGGCCGAAGTGGCCGTGCGGTTAAAGGCGCTGCAGTCTGGAACCGCAAGACCGCTACGGTCGCAGGTTCGAATCCTGCCTCGGGCATGGATGTTTGTGATGTCCTTAGGTTAGTTAGGTTCAACTAGTTCTAAGTTCTAGGGGACTAATGACCTCAGCAGTTGAGTCCCATAGTGCTCAGAGCCATTTGAGCCATTTGGAGAAAACATTTGAAACTGCTGCCAACAAACTGCAGTAGGAGGAATCATTTCCAGCCTCTATGGAGTAGGGCAAGTGCTTAGCAATGCCAAACATTCTCCTTGTACATTCGCTCAACAGTAAACTCTTATCGCACAGAATGAAAAGAAATGAGGGTGCAACTCCCCGCTCCAGTCAAATTTTCACATTCGGGAGCTCGACGGTTCAAATTTTCGTTTGGCAACCAAGATTTAAGTTTTCCATGGTTTTCCTAACTCGCTTAAACAAAATGCCGGAATGGTTACATTAAAAGGAAACGACCGATTTTTTCCTCATCCCTTCGCAATGCGAGCCAGTGGTCCGTCTCTAATGCAGTCGGCGCGGGCGTTAAATCTTATCTCCCTTCTTTGCTCAGACTATCGTTCTAGAAAGAAAACATTTAATTCAGTGATAAATAAGCAAATGTCTGTAGTACCTTTGTGTTATCAGTTATTATTTACATCAGATGTCGGTTTATTGGGCATCAGATCACTCTTTCAACGCCGATCAGAGTCAGTTTAATGAGACGTTGGAAAAGAAATCTAGTGAGATATCTTCGATAAAATACACTGGAGCAAAACGCAAAGCGAAGGCACTGCAACGCGTGACAGTCGTCGGGGCTGAACCCGTAACGATACATTAGTCTCCGTACAGCCCTGCCAGAAATGGGTGCTGACGGACTACATTCAAATCGACACTACTGAACTTGGGATCCGAATTCTTGTATAATCTCCCATATACCACGTCCGATACATCATGAACCGATTATCATCCCACGCCCAAAGTCGGTTAACTCGCGACGTGCGTCAGTGTAAACCACACACCCATCTTGAACAGACTTCTCGTGTATACACTAGCGCCATACACTCTATTTAGCCGCAAGACGTCATATTCTGCATATCTTCAAATAGGACATCCGTTCCCATGACTCTTGGTCACTCAGTTTATAATCGTCATCTGATGAGATGACTCTTGGTCACTCAGTTTATAATCATCATCTGATGAGATGCAAGTGTTTAACATTCTAACATCAGACTTCTGAATGTGTTTTATACACGGTCCAATCACATTAATGAGACCAATGCCGCCGTTCGACGTCAACGTGCAGTAACCACTCACCACCGGCAGGTGGCAGCACTAGCAGTCAAGGGGGACGCGGAAAACCGTGCAGTCGTTTTGGTAATGTGGAATCGGAGCTATGTATCTGACGTGCAAAATGGTATTACCATTAGCTTTCGGGCCAAGGATGGAATCATTTTCTGAACAGCTAAGTTTGTTCAAAAAAAATGTTCAAATGTGTGTGAAATCTTATGGGACTTAGCTGCTAAGGTTATCAGTCCCTAAGCTTACGCACTACTTAACCTAAATTAACCTAAGGACAAACACACACACCTATTCCCGAGGGAGGACTGGAACCTCCGCCGGGACCAGTCGCACAGTCCATGACTGCAGCACCTTAGAGCTATGTTTGTGCTGCTGTGATTAAAGCATATCGTGCAATGCAGAATGGCGCTATCCACAACCGGAGACAAGGCAGCTGTGATGCACCACGGGCTATAGATGTGGACTACAGCTGTGGAGATGAGTACGGACGAATAGTTATGCATCTGTTGAGCAACTGGTCGCCCAGATGGACAAGGGGCTACCAACAGTGTCTCTTCAACGACCGTTCGACGATCGTATGGGGCTCCGTAGCAGGCTCCTGGTTCATGCAACTATGCTGAATGCTGTTAATCGGGAACGAAGCTTGGAATTTTGCACGCCAATACCGCAACCGGACGCCCACTGAGTGGCGAAAGGTGGTTTTTCCAGATGAAGGGCATTTTATGCTCAATCGGCGTGGAACGTCTGAAAGCAAACACCCTGTAACAATCGTTGGATGGAACCACCCCAGAGGAGGAGGAGGAGGAGATTAGTGTTTAACGTCCCGTCGACAACGAGGTCATTAGAGACGGAGCGCAAGCTCGGGTGAGGGAAGGATGGGGAAGGAAATCGGCCGTGCCCTTTCAAAGGAACCGTCCCGGCATGTGCCTGAAGCGATTTAGGGAAATCACGGAAAACCTAAATCAGGATGGCCGGAGACGGGATTGAACCGTCGTCCTCCCGAATGCGAGTCCAGTGTGCTAACCACTGCGCCACCTCGCTCGGTACCACCCCAGAGGAGGGAGCGTTGTGTTCTGGGGAATGTCTTCGTAACATTACCTGGATGGTCTCGTCATTCTGGAAGGCACAGTCGATCAACACAAGCTTGCATCTATCCTTGGGAACCATGTAAACCCCTACATGCAGTTTGATCTTCCTCATCGCGATGGCATCTACCAGAGGAAAACGCAACGTGTCGCCATCCAGTAGCCCATTGACTATCTCTCTGCACGTCACGCAGCGGTCGGTGCTGCAAAAGGCGGCTATTCAGGCTTTTGACAGATGGAACATAAATACATTAATGCCAGCATTGCATAAAATAAATAATGAATCGTTTGACAAATTAGTTGACGAATCCCTCCAAGAGTACTTTACCTGGGTCCCAATAGGACATAACGTAAGGGACATTTAAATAATATTTTCGGTGGCGCTTTGCAGAGCAACCCGTGGTGGATAGCAGTCCTCTGCCAGGTCTGAGTCGGCAGCTGCTTCATCTGACATGTCTTGTGCTGCCATCGAAGCGCCAGTTTTCTCGGAAGCTCCGTAAATTCACTGTGCCAGTGTCCACTGTTTGTGCCGACCATCTCTGTGTGGCGATATCAGGCAACCCACAGTGGCACGGCAATCGTCAAACAAAAGAGAATGCAGAGTTCTTTCACATCTATTTACAGTGTATCTCAATATCACATCATATCTGTCTTTAAGATTTCCATCACCAGGGCGGATAGTTTGTTGTGATTTCCAGCCATATTCAAGATGACAATGACAGACCCATGTTCGACTGAGGATAACCTTCGAAGGAACTACCATAAGACCTAATCAAATGGTTCAAATGGCTCTGAGCACTATGGGACTCAACATCTGAGGTCATCAGTCCCCTAGAACTTAGAACTACTTAAACCTAACTAACCTAAGGACATCACACACATCCATGCCCGAGGCAGGATTCGAACCTGCGACCGTAGCGGTCTCGCGGTTCCAGACTGCAGCGCCTAGAACCACACGGCCACTTCGGCCGACTAAGACACAATCCGTACCTTTACCATGTAGGAGTAAAGTTGATCGAACTTGGTCCTACAAACAACATCTGGAAAATGTCTCAGCTAAAATAAAAACCAGAACAAACATAATCAAAAACATTGGCTAATACGTCTGGGGTAGCTAACGTCAACACCTTGAGAACCAGCAACAACTCTCTCGTTTATTCTACTGCTGAATATTGTCCCTCCCCCCCCCCCTCTCCCCGGATCAATACCCACCACACAGTTCTTGTTGATATCCAAGTCAATCAAGCAATGAGATTAGTTACAGGAACAATCACGACAACTCCAACTCAGTGGCTACCACTTCTGAGCAACATAGCACCGCCGCAGAACAGACGCAATGCTGCTCCAAAATTTCACATTTAAAAATGTTCTGAAAAGCCCACATTGCACATTCACGCCAATTCTATACAACTTATCAGCGAACATATGGAATTAAGACTGAAACCAAGAAATTCCCCTGTGAGAACAGCAACACAACTTCGGAACTTTACTACAGAGAAGCGTTGGCCATCACAATGGACAAGAAGTCTGAAACTGTAACCTCATAAAAGATCTGACAATCACAGTGGCCCGTTTCGAAAGGAGTAGAAGAGTATGGTGCAACCTTAACAGAATCCGCACTGGACTGGGAATGCACAGTAATTCACTGTTCCTGTGGTGTTGGCGGAAGAGCCAACACCGTGTTACGATTGGAGGCCGAAATGCACGCGGTTTAGCTCACGCAGGCTGGTGTGAGGAGGGAAGAACTATACTGACGTGAGGTCTGGAACATGACAAGGGATTAGAATTCAAGAACAGGACGTAATTAGTTTGATACTTAACTTAAATCCATTAATGATGAACGTCGCTCTTGACGGTACATGATTCACAATATTATCTGTTCTGGAAACATTCGTAGTAACTGAATATGGCGCCTTGGTAGGTCGTAGCAAATGACGTAGCTGAAGCCTGTGCTAAACTGTCATCTCTGCAAATGAGAGCGTATGTAGTCAGTGAACCATTGCTAGCAAAGACGGCTGTACAACTGGGCGAGTGCTAGGGAGTCTCTCTAGACTAGACTAGACCTGCCGTGTGGCGGCGCTCGGTCTGCAATCACTGATAGTGGCGACACGCGGGTCCGACGTATACTAACGGACCGCGGCCGATTTAAAGGCTACTAGCTAGCAAGTATGGTGTCTGGCGGTGACACCACAGTTCCAATGCGTAATGGCCGCAAATCCATCAGGTGCAGCGTGAGAAGCCAACGAACAAACCATCTTCCACATAGCCTACAAATGCCCAAATACACGCATCGAAGGGTCGCTGAGAGGAATCTATTATCTTATGCCTGGAGCACTGGACTAGCTGAAAAACTATAACCTGTGTTTGTGATAAATTTGTATTCTTTTTTAAATTTAATCTTCTCTTTTTATCTGTATTTTACCGTGTTTGTTCAACTCAAGAAGCAATGTGTGATGTTCATACGAAAATATACGCAGGGTGGACATTAATAAAATCGACAAACTGTAAGTACTGATTCCTGACTGTAAATGGAGGAAAAAAGGTCCTATGAACATGTGTCCGGAATGGTCGGTTTGCCCATGTGTGTAAAGACAAAAAATCGTCCCGGAACACAGTACACAGCTGCATCGCATCCACATGACAAGAGATGTCCAAAGCGGCCTCCATGGGATTGCAGGTGATAGGGATAGTAGCGGTTGTCGTGCATATGCCATGTTGGCGGGCCACTTGCCTGGAGCTTGTACTAGCCTTCCTCTCAATATCCTGTAGAACCCCGTCCTCTACATCTGGCGTACACATAGTACGCCGCCTCCCTGCACGTTCGTCTGTCTGAAAGAACCCATGATCACACAACGGCCCAAAAAGGGGCTTGAAATGTTGACTGATGTGGTTGGTGTCTGAATGGGTACTTGTTCTGATATAGCCGTGCTGCCTCTCGACCGTTCCCATTTGCTTGGCAGTACACAAACACCATCTCGACTTGTTCCCGACATCAATACTGGACGATTTTGCTCCTTATAGTACCACGCGTCAATCACACAGCCTCCAACACACAAGGAACACACAGTACGTGGTCAGCAGAACAGTCATTCGTCAGCGCCACCCACAGTGACAACGGTGCATTTCTGGACACATGTTCATGGGACCTTTTCTCCTCCATTTCCAGTCAGGAATCCGTCTATGCAGTTTGTTTTACAGGTGTTAGCGCTGTATATACATACACTACTGGCCATTAAAATTGCTACACCAAGAAGAAATGCAGATGATAAACGAGTATTCATTGGACAAATATATTATACTAGAACTGACATGTGATTACATTTTCACGCAGTTTGGGTGCATAGATCCTGAGAAATCAGTGCCCAGAACAACCTCCTCTGGCCATAATAACGGCCTTCATACGCCTGGGCATTGAGTCAAACAGAGCTTGGATGGCGTGTACAGGTACAGCTGCCCATCCAGCTTCAACACGATACCACCGTTCATCAAGAGTAGTGACTGGTGTATTATTACGAGCCAGTTGCTCGGCCACCGTTGACCAGACGTTTTCAATTGGTGAGAGATCTGGAGAATGTGCTGGCCGGGGCAGCAGTCGAACATTTTCTGTATCCAGAAAGGCCCGTACGGGACCTGCAACATGCGGTCGTACATTATCCTGCTGAAATGTAGGGTTTCGCAGGGATCGAATGAAGGGTAGGGCCACGGGTCGTAACACATCTGAAATGTAACATCCACTGTTCAAAGTGCCGTCGATGCGAACAAGAGGTGACCGAGACGTGTAACCAATGGCACCCAATACCATCACGCCGGGCGATACGCCAGTATGGCGATGACGAATACACGCTTCCAATGTGCGTTCACCGCGATGTCGCCAAACACGGATACGACCACCATGATGCTGTAAACAGAAACTGGATTCATCCGAAAAAATGACGTTTTGCCATTCGTGCACCCAGGTTCATCGTTGAGTACACCATCGCAGGCGCTCCTGTCTGTAATGCAGCGTCAAGGGTAACCGCAGCTACGGTCTCCGAGCTGATAGTCCATGCTGCTGCAAACGTCGTCGAACTGTGCGTGCAGATGGTTGTTGTCTTGCAAACGTCCCCATCTGTTGACTCAGGGATCGAGACGTGGCTGCACGATCCGTTACAGGCATGCGGATAAGATGCCTGTCATCTCGACTGCTGGTGATACGAGGCCGTTGGGATCCTGCACGGCGTTCCGTATTACCCTTCTGAACCCACCGATTGCATATGCTGCTAACAGTCATTGGATCTCGACCAACGCGAGCAGCAATGTAGCGATACGATAAACCGCAATCGCGATAGGCTACAATCCGACCTTTATGAAAGTCGGAAACATGATGGTACGCATTTCTCCTCCTTACACGAGGCATCACAACAACGTTTCACCAGACAGCGCCGGTCAACTGCTGTTTGTGTATGAGAAATCGGTTGGAAACTTTCCTCATGTTAGCACGTTGTAGGTGTCGCCACCGGCGCCAACCTTGTGTGAATGTTCTGAAAAGCTAATCATTTGCATATCACAGCATCTTCTTCCTGTAGGTTAAATTTCACGTCTGTAGCACGTCATCTTCGTGGTGTAGCAATTTTAATGGCCAGTAGTGTACATTCACGATTACTAAAATTTCCCGTTTTTCGAGGATTGTTGTTGTGTCTCTGCTCCTCCCCCAGAGCCAAATTCCATGATGAGTAACTGAAATCTCCTTATCTCATATATACAGTGTATTCGCGTCGGCGTAAACAGAATTCTGTGCTTAGCCAAGGACGAAGTCATTTAGGTGTGCGCCATTCGGGTGACTTCTGCGGGTAGATTGCAGTCGGGCCGCAAAAGTACCTCTCTGGAGTGCTCTACTGGAAACAGCTTCGGATTAGTTTGGACATATTAGCAGATGTCCTCTGTTACTGGAAATCATTCCTGGGCCTGCTACATTGAAGACTCTGGAGAAGTCAGATCTGGTGCACAACAGAAAGTGCAACTGGTACCTCGCCGTTCGGCAATTCGAGTTTTCGTCGAATTCTGTTGCGATTACCCGCTTGTGTGGCCGCTCGTAAATGTCCACTGGTGCAGGGAATCTGACCTGAAGTGAAAACTACACTAATCTGATAAGTATTTATCGTCTCAATTTACTTAAAAACAAACAAAGTAAACTAAATTTTCATATGGGTTTGACTGACCAGGAAGCGATACTCCCTCACACTCGTTAAAAGAGGTTCCATAAACGTGGGTGCTGCCAGTGTCACATGTTTCCAATAATCATCAGAAAGAGAAAATATAACGCTTGTTACTGATTAACTTCCACATATCTCTTACTCGTGAAAGCATAGACGATTGTAGAATACAAAAACATGAAGTCCGCATACCGATTCACACAGGAAGTTAGCACATTCATCGCTTTTTTAAATTTGTGGTAAGGACTATGGGAACAAACTGCTGCGGTCATCGGTCCCTAGGCTTACGCACAATTTAATCTAACTTTAACTAACTTACGCTAAGGACAACACACACATCCATGCCCGAGGGAGGACTCGAACCTCCGACGGAGGAAGCCGCGCGAACCTTGGCAAGACGCCTGAGGCCGCACGGCTGCCCCGCGCGGCCATGCTTCGTTGCTGGAAAATTTGACACTCACTCATCACTATCTTTGGCAGCTATATTAAGGTACGCTTTTCTATGTTAATTGAAACTACTCCACCTTAATAGCTGCCATCGGTGCTATTAGCGCTGCGCGTTTATAGGAATCAGTGAAATTCACTTACAGTAACTCGCGAGGAGGATAAGCAGGAAGCTGAATCAGGCGTAGTGGGTGACAAAGGTCAATGGCGAGTATCTGAACCGCCTTCGGCAATATCTTTCTTCTATCTGAGACTGAGTGGTATTTGTCTTCCAATTTCAGCTTCGCTATTCAGTCAATTTTAGCCGTGATCTTTGATCCGACCCTTTCCATCTTCGTCCAGAAGTTTCTTCCTAAGCTGAGCAGGCCATTTAGATTTTGACAACCGTTCTCCACTCCGCAAGAAGTGCCAATCAACCCTGCCTACATATATTTTATTGGCGCTACACGTTCTCTGATAATCCTCAATCATGTCCCACAAATTTACTGCATTCCCTTTGATTGCTTTTCCTACGTGGTGGCATATTTTCACAAATATCTTTCACAGCTGGTAAATATGCAGCGCTTTTTTAATTAAAGATGTCCAATTCACTAACGGATGCAGGTCAACACAGCACAGACAGATAGTTTTTCCCCTTTGTTGCGTCTAAAAATTATTTTAATTTATGTGCTGTCGCTGGGGACGATCATCATGTTTTGTCCAGATCCTCCTCTTTCATCATTTAACGATTGTTTATAAAGATACTGTACATCAAAAAGGAAACAATCTACTATCGAATCAGTGCTTATTCTAGAGCTTCTAATGCGTTACGAAAACCAGTTTCTTTCATAACAATTTCTTACTGTGTTCCCAAATCTTCTGACTCGTGTAGCTCTTCTGTTGTCAGTTTCGTGCCAGATTTCCTACACCCCAGTATCGCGTTTTCAGGAAACTCACACTATGGATATTTCGTCTACCCGATATGTAATTGTGAAGCACGTATTTCCGTGAAATATTTTTGGTATTTTTGTATCATTACTACTGGATCTCTTTTGCACCTGTGAATAGGTTCAGGTTTATTTTACACATTCGTATTTCTTGCGCAGAAGATGGTTTAGATTTTTAATACTCACTATTTCCATTTTATGTTTAGTATTTATACTGCATACCTGAACCTAAAATATAGTTACCTATTGCACATACTGATACCTCTCTCAAAGAACCTATTTCACATTTTTCAGAGTTTCTTACAACATAACAAGTCACATGGGATTTTTCGCCTAACGTGGCTGAGGCATCAGTGTTTTACTGGTAGGAAAAGTTCCTAGCGGGTATAAAGTGGTCGGTGTGAGAAACACCAGTCTGTGGAGTTGGTTCAGCTTCCTGCACTCCTACATTTGTGAAACAGTTTTGATAACGATTGCTAGTCTCGCCTTGGCACACAAAACAAGTTAAATAATCACCTTTAATACAGCACTGACATGGGCCCTGTATCAATCTCATTTCTCTCAAATGCATTCCTATTCCAAGTACTGAATCGAAGGCCGGCCGCGGTGGTCTCGCGGTTCTAGGTGCGCAGTCCGGAACCGTGGGACTGCTACGGTCGCAGGTTCGAATCCTGCCTCGGGCATGGATGTGTGTGATGTCCTTAGGTTAGTTAGGTTTAAGTAGTTCTAAGTTCTAGGGGACTGATAACCACAGCAGTTGAGTCCCATAGTGCTCAGAGCCATTTGAACCATTTTGAACTGAATCGAAAACAATACATAATCAGCACTTAATATGCCGATTGGTTCCTTTAAACTTCTTCGGCATTTCGTAAAGTGTACTAGGTATAATAGTTACAGTGTACGAGGACTGTAACACAAAATTAAACGCCCCCGTTTCCACGAAAATAATACACCTTATTCCACTTTTAAGAAATCTCGCCAAATCCGTTTGCTTGAAGACTCCACCACTCAACAGTTACCTTCGCAGTCCAACAACACCTGCCTGAACCTAAAAATAAAAAATAAATAAAAATAAAAACCCTCTATCGAAAATCCTGATTCTCGATGCAAGTTCGCGACCTGCGTAGCTGCTATTTCGCTATCTCCCTCTCTTCACAGTCTTGGTTATCTTTAGGGAACATAAATTCCTTAAAAAATAAAAACCCGGTAAGTCGTTTGAAGTATAAGTGAAAATGTGAAAGTTTTTCACCAAAAATGGACACACTCATTTTGTGGCAACATGAAGGTAATAAAGAGATGCAAAGCACGAACACATTAGTGTAATCCTTGAAAATGGAGTTGCAGCTCCGAAATGTGTTGGACTTAAACAGACAAACAGAATAATATGAGGGATGAAGGCGTATTACTAGAAAAAATATCTCAAAGCTACCATCTATCACGTTGAAATTAAGCAGCTACTACTTGTGCTGGATTTTTCGCGTCATTATTAGAATTATCGGTTGCCTTTTTGCAGGCAAATGTTGGTGCATCGGCGCTGGCGGTATTGAAAGCCGCTGGGAGCTGTGCTTCGGCTCCCCGAGCCGGGCAGGGACGCCTTTGTGCCATTACACAGCGGCCGAGGGAGACGGAAATCTTGCTTCGTTCGTTTTTTCGCTCCGCAGCACTCCTGTGGCCTACTTGAAGCTGGAACTCGCCCACTCCTTTCGTTTTCGGCATTTCCTTTGCTATAACAATCCGATTTTCAGGATTTACGTGTTCCCAACTCTTCTCTTCACATAAAAACAAAAGCAACTATGCGTTTTTGTAAGTATACTACAGCGGATTTTCTTCAGCGATGCCACATCACTTTATTCTTTAACCCAGAAGGGCATAATGCTGTTGAATTCCATTCGGATGTGCCGTAATACCACAGGGCAGGCATTCAGGAGGAACAATAAATACTTGACGAAATGGTAGTAATGTCAGTTTCACGCAAAAAGGATAATGTTGACTGCGATAACAGCTTTCGGTCAGGGTTATAGAAGGTGTAACCTACGTCATTGCCCAGAAATACGTATTCAGCTCTCTCCACCAATGCGAGGCGTGATTCGTGCGCGTCTCGCAGCGGCCCGCGATGCAGAACGTGTTTATTCCAGCTTTTGACAGCTGTTCGCATTAATGTGACTGGTCAGTGTAAGACCCTTCACAGTATCTCGTGAAGGGATTGTTGACAACAGCCAGCCGTTTGTGGCCGAGTGGTTCTAGGCGCTACGGTCGCAGGTTCGAATCCTGCCTCGGGCATGGATGCGTGTGATGTCCTTAGGTTAGTTAGGTTTCAGTAGTTCTAAGTTCTCGGGGACTGATGACCTCAGATGTTAAGTCCCATAGTGCTCAGAGCCATTTGAACCATTTTTGTTGGCAACAACAGGCTAGGTTCCAGTAACGGGTTTGCCGGCCGAAGTGGCCGAGCGGTTAAAGTCGCTACAGTCTGGAACCGCACGACCGCTCCGATCGCAGGTTCGAATCCTGCCTCGGGCATGGATGTGTGTGATATCCTTAGGTTAGTTAGGTTTAAGTAGTTCTAAGTTCTAGGGGACAGCAGTTGAGTCCCATAGTGCTCAGAGCCATTTGAACCATTTTGAACCAGTAACGGGTTTCACTCTCGTCCTCTCTTACGCGCTACGGGTAACTCAAACACGGCTCCAGCTTCGCATGCAGTTATTAGTTACAGTCCTAAAAGAGTTACACTGCTGCCACATCTTACTCGCACACCGAGGAGAGAAAGATCAGCTGTGAGCGAAATAGGAAAATACACTGAAGACCCAAAGAAACTGGTACAAAAAAAAAAAAGGTTCAAATGGCTCTGAGCACTATGGGACTTAACATCTGTGGTCATCAGTCCCCTAGAACTTAGAACTACTTAAACCTAACTAACCTAAGGACATCACACACATCCATGCCCGAGGCAGAATTCGAACCTGCGACCGTAGCGGTCGTGCGGCTCCAGACTGAAGCGCCTAGAACCGCTCGACAACACTGGCCGGCAAACTGGTACACCTGCCTAATATCGTGTAGTGTAGTGCCGCGTAAGAGTACAAAGGGGTGGAGATGTCTTCTGAACAGCACGTTGCAAAGCATCCCAGATATGCTCAATAAAGTTAATGTCTGGGGATTTTGGTGGCCAGCGGAAGTGTTTAAACCCAGAAAAGTCTTCCTGGAGCCACTCTGTAGCAGTTCTGGAGGTGTGGGGTGTCGCATTGTCCCGCTGGAATTGCCCAAGTCCGTCGAAATTCACAATGGCTCAAATGGTTCAAATGGCTCTGAGCACTATGGGACTCAACTGCTGTGGTCATAAGTCCCCTAGAACTTAGAACTACTTAAACCTAACTAACCTAAGGACATCACACACATCCATGCCCGAGGCAGGATTCGAACCTGCGACCGTAGCAGTTGCACGGTTCCGGACTGCGCGCCTAGAACCGCGAGACCACCACGGCCGGCAATTCACAATGGGCATGAATGGATGCAGGTGATCAGGCAGGATGCTTGCGTAGGTGCCACCTGTCAGAGTCTTATCTAGACGGATCAGGGGTCCCATATCACTCCAACTACACACGCTCCACACCATTACAGAGCCTCCACCAGCTTGAACAGTACCCTGCTGACATGCAGGGTCCATGAAGTCATGAGGTTGACACCATACCTATACACGTCCATTCGCTCGATACAATTTGAAACGAGACTCGTCCGACCACGCAACATGTTTCTTGTCATCAACAGTCCAATGTCGGTGTTGGCGGGCCCAGGCGATACGTAAAGCTTTGTGTCGTGCAGTCACGAAGGGTAAAGGATTGGCTTTCGGCTCCGAAAGCCCATATCGATGATGTTTCGTTGAATGGTTCGCACGCTGACACTTACTGATGGCCCAGCATTGAAATCTGCAGCAATTTGTCGAAGGGTGGCACTTCTGTCACGCTGAACAATTCTCTTCAGTCGTCGTTGGTCCCGTTGTTGTAGGATCTTTCTCCGATCGCAACGATGTCGGAAATTTGATGTTTTACCGGATTTCTGATATTCACGGTACACTCGTTAAATGGTTGTACGGGAAAGCCACCAGTTCATCGTTGCATCGGAGATGGTGTATCCCATCGCTCGTCCGTCGACTATGAGACTAGATTCAAACACTTAAATCTGGATAACTTGCCATTGTAGCAGCAGTAAACTATCGAACAACTGCGCCATACACTTGTTGTCTTATATAGGCGTTGTCGACTGCAGCTCCGTATCCTGCCTGTTTACATATCTCTGTATTTGAATACGCATGCCTACACTGGTTCCTATGGCGCTTCAGTGTAGATTCGGACTTAGTTACCAAACCTACCCTTCGGTTTCTCCCACCAAATAATGGTATACTGCTACTTTTTTTTAGTGAGTCAGATGACTCAAGAATGATGATTCGCCAACAAATCAGACTTCGCTATATTTTCGTGCAGAACGATAAACAGAATGCAATGAAAGGTAAGCACTAAACAAAAGACAGCTTGACTGTATGCTTTATGAATTTTACCGCCATCGTAAAATAACGCTCAGATTATACAGTGCAGTACGGACACTAATGTCAAATGTGCATATATGCTGAAATAGTTTTTGTTATTTTACGTTAAACTGTTTGAATACATACTGATTTTTTGGGTCAATAAATACCATAATGAGTAATTTTTACGTTGTGCTTCCTTTTTCTGGTTTTATGTTTGATATAAAAACGAACGACTGTTAAAAATTGTTGAAATAACGCTGTAAACGCTATCACTTAAAACCCACTTTGAGAGGTGCGATATCAATTTGTACGGCAAGTGCAGCTTTAGCGTGGGGTCCAGGGCTCCCAATTTCAGGTGAAGTTAATAAACATCAGAAACAAGCCACGCAGAATATGTAGTGGTCGTCGACCCAAAGGCTCGTCTGAATATCGGAGAGTTTTACTAGTAAAAGTCCTTTTGGAGGTTGGAAGCGCCTGTCTTCCTACGAACAGACAGCTAGTAAGTACACCCGTAACATCATCTAACGTTTGGTTTTTACACATTTGCAGAGATAAAAATAATGCTAAATTACAGAAAAAATCGTGGAAACAGTCGCAGCTCGAACACGAGGCATTTGGACTTTCAGCTTCACACTTTATGCGGCAGCAGAATTCCATTCCAACTTTAATTTCTAGCATATCGGGGAGAGCTACGATCCACAGAACAGAATAGCACAGTGTGTTGGCCAATGCCAAACACCTCTATGCAATCCCTCCATGTCACAGGATGCTACATGGCATAAGAATACTGATGATAATCTGTAAAAGAACGGTACCATCAAACATCAGGAGAACTTGAAACCAGTTCCCGAGAAAATGCAGCAGTGCACAACAGTCTCTGCATGCCGACCCATGGAAATCGGATGCTAAATGGCACAGTAATACTGATGATAGCCTGTAAAAGAGCAGCACCATCGAACACCAGGACAATGTGAAGCCAGTTGCCGAGAAAATGGAACAAGGTCGCATCCGGTAATGCGCGCCTGTGCAGGGAGCAGCGCAGAACAGTCTATGTATGCCAACCCAGTGAGAGTGGACAAAGGTCACGAGGGAGACCAAACAAACGGTTGATTTATTCACTGAAGATGTGCATATTGTAGACCTACGTATAAAACACTCATTGGATCGAACCACGAGGTAAATGTTGACCCACGAAGAGATCCCCGTGACCATAGGCTAACGCTAGGAAAAAGGAGGAATAATAATAATAATAATAATAATAACAAAGAAACAAAACTGAAACACTATACCATAGTGGTACGACCAGAATTTTTATGTGGATCTGAATGCCTGGCAGTGAACTATAAGCTGGACAGAACAGAGGAACTTGGAAGACGGATTGTTAGAAAAATGATGTTTGCAATAAAAACTACAGCTTGCTGGAAAATGAGGAGTAATGAGGAGATCTACAAAAATATAAAGAAAATATCAGAAGGAATAGCTAAAGGAAAATTCGTTTTTTTTTTTTTTTTTTTTTTTTTTTGGACGCCTCTACCGAATGAACGTTAACTGGCTCATGAATCAAATATTCCTGTATTTCTGCAAGAAGAAATCGACAATAGCGCGGATTACAGAAATAAGGAAATAACTAGAAAAAAAATCAAAGAATCGGAAATAATAGACAGAAACCTTTTAAAGAATAACATACCTAATTTAGAAGACTTTCAATGCAGGAGAAATCAGGAACATGGACAGAAGAAAGAAAAACATTGTGAAAAGATGAATTGAATTTGTTACGTGATACTAACTGGTCAATATGAAAATAAAATAATAATAATAGTAACAATTATAATAATTAAGAAGGAGAAGCAAAAACGGAACCATCGGCAGCTATCATTGCACATTTTATTTAGACGTTTTTATGAATTGTAACATGAGTTGCTTATTATATCAAATTTAATAATTCCAGTAAATGTGGAAGCAGCAGCTGTGCGTGAGGGGGAAATATTGGAGAGAGCTGAGAACACGGGTGTTGGGAATTGGCGGTGGATCCGGGCGGAACGGCGGTCAGTCGGCGCACAGAAACATATCGCCGCGCTCTGCGTATCTACGGTGCGATCGATCGCGCACGCACTGAGGCCTCCTGCCAGCGTCAAAGGACGCTCTCTTTTTAAGCTCTCGATATCACATGATATTGCCGACAAATCAAATTCCGCCTCCGGCGCTGGTTTCTGGCCGGTCATCGCTCTTGTCGACGAGTGCATCTGATCACACGCAGAAAACCCGCATATTTCGCTCAAGGATCTCCCTGAAATAAAAGCATTTCGACGATGCGCAATTAAAAGCTCTAATTTACCGCCAGTGGAGCAAAAAAGTATGAATGTGGCTTGCATACATCCTGAGCCACAGCTGAAGAAAAATTTCTTTTTTTATTACCAACTCCTTTTTGGGTTCAATATCGTTGTTAACTCGAACCCACTTTAAGTGTACCTTTCCTTTTACAGTCTCCCTTTCCATTTCTTTTTTATTCGATTTTTTAACTTGAATGAAACAATTATCTTCACTTATTCTCAGCCATAGGCCGTAACGTGCTCGGCTGCACCAATTACTGCCAAACGTTTCGTGTCCAATGGCAGGTACCGTTAGATAATTCGAAAATTAGTTGTTAAATTATCCAACTCAAACAATTTACTGGTTTTTATAGTGTGAGGTAGTATATGATTAGTTTATATTTGCGTTAGACTCGGTATGGTGTAGGTTGGAAATAGGGAAGGCGAATGCTCGACTTCGTTTTATTGGGAGAATTTTGGGAAAGTGTAGCTTATCTGTAAAGGAGACAGCGTATAGAATGCTATACTACGTTCATCATAAGAATAAACCTCACGTAAACATTACACTATGTTTTCTTCCACTTTTGCTGGAATCTCATTGGATTTCGCTTCACGTGGAGCAGAAGCCAATCTGTCTCGAGTACAGTGAAGCACGAAAATGAGGATACGTTTTAAGCTGTGCGTTGCACTCAACGATGATAGGGGACAACAGCTTTACCAGCGCATGTAACTCGGAAAGCACTGGCCAGTCACCTGGTCCAACCAACATGCAGTGATGTGAACAGTTGTAGTAAAGACCTAAATGTCATTTAATTTTTGAACAGTAGGAAATAATGGAAAACTCCGGTGATACGCTTCTCAAGTGCTCTGGAGGAGAACATGCTCTCAGTCCTAGCTAACAAAGTACTGTAATTAAAAACGAGAGTGTTGAAAATTCCTGTAACAAGGGTAATTTTTCTGCATGAGCCATGTGCGGCGTAAAAGCGCACTGCTGGGATTTCACAATGTAGTTAAATATTGAAGCCAGTGCAGGTATTACAGTCAGTCGTGTGGTAATCCTTGAACTTCTTCCATATCGGACTCCGAGGAAAGCGATATATTTCAGTACTGCTACGCTGATAAAGAAGCGATCAACAACAGAATCCAAAGCCACCAAAAAGTCCACATTTCCTCCTTCTCCTCTTTTATGACGTGCTGTTCACCATCTTTCGGCGGTGACGTGCCAAAACGCTTCGTGCATTAGTTCCAGTAAGTTTGGCAGCTTAAACGTCTTGTTATTTCTCGCGACAAATCCCTTAGCTTGGCTCCAGGTCAATTCTCTTGGGTTCAGATAGCAGTGGTACGGTGAGAACTGTAAAAATGCAACATTTCTACAGTGTGCTCCACGCCGTGAAAATTGTTTTCCGTGCTTCTACGACGATTATCACTCTGGCTCGTGTGAGACCACATCTGTTCTATAAAACAGTGGGCATATTCAAACAAACAGTATTTGATTTTTCATTTTTCTCCGAAAAATGTAACTGTGTGATGTTTTCTTAACATCAAAATCTGTAACACTCTTTTATAACATATCGATAATCAAGAATGTGTATTTGCAATGGAATCCAGAATTCTGCTGTAATATGTAATTACGAACCAGAAGAGAGGCATTTTTCTTGAAAAAATGATGGTTAAATATGAGTTAATTACCACATATCGATAAATTTCAGATTTAAATGATTTAGGTACTGTAACGGAACAAACAAAACTTATTTTACCTTAACGGGTTTCGAAACACCGCCTACCAGGCCGCTCGATTATGAAACGACTATGCTTGTTACGCCACGATTACAATTACAATTGCACGTTTTATCTTTGGTACATCGTCTTTCTCAACAAAAATCAAAGCTCGTTTTTCCCTTGAACGTTGTGAAAATCATTAAGAACAACTAGTTTCTAGGCATTGACGGTGTTCCACGCGTGTGTTTCACTACGAAACAGGAAACAGTGTCATCCATTTTTGCGGTACATATGAACAGTGAGACAGTCGGAGCACACTTAGCGCTTACAGAGACTGTAACTGTACACAATTTTTGAAATAAAAATTACGTATCTGAAGTATGATTAAGAAAAACGTTGATGGCTGTTGATACATTAGAATGTCTTAAAGTTTCATTTTCAGTGACATAGTAATAAAATGTCTAATACATAAGTTGGACCTACTTCCAAGAACGGAACTACACCAGTGTACGAGAGCAACGGCTGCTGACCAATCATCGCGTTTGTGTTTGTTTGTATCAGGTTTATTCTTATGATGAACGGAGTATAGTGCGACCCATTCTTGAGTACTGCTAGAGTGTTTGGGATCCCCAGCAGGTCGGATTAAGCACATACATCGAAGAAATTAAGAGGCTTGTCGCTATACGAGGGCCGTTCAGAAAGTAACTTCCGGTTGACTTAAAAAAATACACCAAGTTAAATAAAAATATTTTAATATATACATCTTACAACTACATCTTTGCACTATTTTTCTACATAGTCTCCATAGCGATTGAGGCACTTATCGTATCTCTTCACAAGCTTTGAAATTCCTTCTGCATAAAAATCACCCGCTTGTGCCTGGAGCCAGCCTGTGACCGCATCTTTGAGTTCTTCGTCGTCATCAAACCGCTGTGACCCGAGCCATTTCTTCACATGCATGAAGAGGTGATAATCACTTGGCGCCAGGTCTGGGCTGTAAGGTGGATGGTTGATAACGTCCCACTTGAAGGACTCAAGAAGGGCCGTTGTTCTGCGAGCAGAGTGAGGACGGGCGTTATCGTGCAAAAAAACGATACCGGAAGTCAGCATACCACGGCGTTTGTTCTGTATAGCCCGTCGTAACTTTTTTATTGTTTCACAGTACACGTCTTGATTAATGGTCGTACCACGTTCCATGAATTCAACCAACAACACCCCTTTGGCATCCCAAAACACCGTTGCCATCAGTTTTCTGGCAGAAAAATCTTGCGAGGCTTTTCTTGGTTTGGTAGGCGAATTTGAATGTGCCCACATCTTTGATTGTTCTTTTGTCTCAGGGTTCACGTACTTAATCCAGGTTTCGTCACCGGTCACGATTCTGTTTAACAATGGTTCTCCTTCGTCCTCATAACGTGACAGAAAGTCTAATGCAGAGGCCATTCTTTGAGTTTTGTGGTGGTCGGTAAGAATTTTGGGCACCCATCGTGCACAGAACTTACGGTAACCCAATCTTGCTGTCACTATCTCGTACAAGAGAGTCTTAGAAATCTGTGGAAAACCAGTAGACAACTCCGACATTGAGAAACGTCGATTTTCACGAACTTTTGCATCAACTGTCTGAACGAGTTCGTCAGTCACCAATGATGGTCTACCACTCCTCTCTTCATCATGAACGTTTTCTCGTCCACTTTTAAATAAACGTACCCATTCACGGACAACTCCTTCACTCATAACTCTTGGTCCGTACACGGCACAAAGCTCACGATGAATAGCTGCTGCAGAATATCCTTTGGCTGTAAAAAACCTTATGACAGCACGCACTTCACATTTGGCGGGGTTTTCTATTGCAGCACACATGTCAAACTGCCACAAAAACTAAAATAGCGCAGGTACGACGTTCACTCGACCACGACTTGATGCCGACTGACCTGTTGAGTGCGTGAACGCACAGATGGCGTCGCTACTCCCCCCACAACCCACACTGTGACCAATCGGAGGTTACTTTCTGAACCGCCCTCGTATTTGTAGGTTCGATTAGCACACAACAAGTGTTACGGAGATGCTTCGCTAACTCAAATAGAAATCCCTAGAGGGATGGCTGCGCCAATTTAGAGAAACGGCGTTTGAAGATGACTGCAAAACGATTCTGCTGCTCCCAACGTACATTCCGCGTAAGGGCGATGAAGATAAGATGAGAGAAATTAGGGGTCGAACGGAAGCTTATGGGCTGTCGTTTTTCCCTCGCCCTTTTTGCGCATAGAAGAGGAAGGGAAATGCCTTGTAGTGGTACGTGGTACCCTCCGCAGTGTACCGTACGGTGGCTTGAGGAGTATGTATGCGCCGGCCGAAGTGGCCGTGCGGTTAAAGGCGCTGCAGTCTGGAACCGCGAGACCGCTACGGTCGCAGGTTCGAATCCTGCCTCGGGCATGGCTGTTTGTGATGTCCTTAGGTTAGTTAGGTTTAACTAGTTCTAAGTTCTAGGGGACTAATGACCTCAGCAGTTGAGTCCCATAGTACTCAGAGCCATTTGAACCATTTGAACCAGTATGTATGCACTTGTAATGTAGATCTACGATCAGAAGGAGAGTAGCTATCAGAGTTCATCTGCGAAACTTTGAATGCTCTGTTTGATAATTGTGCTGCACCGACTTGTCGATGCCACCAACGATAGCAAAGAAGAATTTTGCACAGCTCCCTCTACAGAGAAAATGAGTGAGCTCCGGAGTGACTGTTTTCTGGTACGAACACTTCCCACGAACAGCAGCTTCGTATGCCGTGGAAAGGGAAGGCATCTCAGCAAAGAGAGCATCATGTCGCTAATAAAAACATTAAGATCGATGAGATACGGAAAATGGTATTTCGAGATTCGAAGAAGTCGCTAAAATTCTACTCATTCCCTGTTACAATCACGTTTTTGAGTTTACTGGAAACTTTCTATATTTTAGCGTAGAAGTACTTAAAGCTGTACAAAACTTTAGTTTCCTATAATCTTATTTGTTGGTTCCCTTGCCTGAAAGCGACTGCCCATATATTAATGTTGTCTAAGCGACATTTGTTGCTGTGTTAGGGTTTTGCCAGTTTCTACCTACATTTCACAGCATGAGCGTATGATGCTGTATTTAATTTGTGTGGCTAGCGGATGACAGGTCTTTTCCGCAATATAAATATTTATTCAGCTTCATACTTGATCACAGATTGCGTCACCACCACATTTGTTTAGAACTCGGTAATCTGACTGGCCCTACAATTACAGTGGTACAGTAACGGAATGATTTCCAACAGCGGAAGGAGATTATATGTTATGAATGCACCGACTAGTAAACAGTATAGTTCCTCTTCCAGCTACTGTGGTTAATAGGTCCTTTTATATTTATTTGACTGCTCCTCTCCTAGCTTTATTTTAGTGAGTGGAGATTTTTCTCATTGTGAAAAATGTTTCTGTGCAGTTTGTGGCCACAAGGCCTGCCTGTTTGTATGGAGATATTAGTCTGATTTCACAGGGCAAAAAGTGTCGCGCGAATATTAACAGACAATTCAGATACTATAAGAAAGTAGTTCACAATTGGAATTATTCATTTTTGTTAGAGTTAAATGTAGGAACGTCTCAAAATCTAATTTCCATAACGGTCGACGATGTGATTTTTGTTCCTACAAACTCGGCGAAACAGCCATAAACCAGCATTTATGCTGGAGCAAAATACGTGCCTTAAAAATCTGCACAGTAGCTTTATTAAACGAAGCTGAGTATTTTAACCACTGAATAAAATATGGAGAACGAATAAGCGCAGTTAACAATGGTGCTCTACATACTGGTCCATATAACTGAAAAACTAAATTGTATTATTGGACAAGATTAACAGGTTGGTAGTACAGTTTTGTGACACCGACCATTAACCACACTAAATGTGTTCCAAATACTGAACTAATTAGTTTTATGAAACCGCAGAATGTAAATCGTTCCAGACAGCGTTCAGTGTTAACATTGTATCCAACTTGCTACATGTTCAGTCCAATGTTTTGTTTCGTTGTAAGTGCTTAACATTCTTCCGACGGGGAGAAGCTCTCACGTGGAACGACGGAATAAATCAGACAAGCATACAAGACGGAAACCAATCCAGTGTTCCTTGCTGTAACTACGAAAATAAGATTTATTATTTTAATTTTCGTTATGGTGAACTGGGATCGTGCACATAGTTAAATCTCAGTCCTCGTAGCTTTTCACTGATTCATCTCTTATTCTGATACTTTTTATCATTCACCGAAGTTGATTATTAACCCTCCTTCTTTTTCTATCTTAGTGCCCTAAATACAGAACTTTATTGTTTAATTTTTTAGTGTTATTTATAATTTATGAATACGGCAATATTTCAGTTCTTGTTCAGTTTATATTGTCCAGCTAGTCCTGACTTCTTTCTCTAGAAGCTCAAAATGGTTCAATGGCTCTGAGCACTATGGGACTCAACATCTTAGGTCATAAGTCCCCTAGAACTTAGAACTACTTAAACCTAACTAACCTAAGGACATCACAGACACCCATGCCCGAGGCAGGTTCGAACCTGCGACCGTAGCAGTCCCGCGGTTCCGGACTGCAGCGCCAGAACCGCACGGCCACCGCGGCCGGCACTCTAGAAGCATGGATGTAGGAATTGTGTTAATCCGTACACATATATTTTGCTTTTTTTTCTGAATTCCGTAGCCATCACATGTTGTGAGACCCATATTACAATTTTTCCACTTCGGGTGCGAATCAATGTTTTTCGTTGTATTTATTTCGCGAAGTGGAGTCAGTATAAGACTATACTGTGGAGCTTATAAAGTTAGTTTACTCCCTTGTTCAAAAAACATACTTGAAAAAGATCAACCTTTATTTTGCCATCATGCGCAGTATTTCTTACCTAATTTGGTAATTTATGGAATTTTATTTGTGTTGATAATTCCCTTTTAATTGCCCAATGTATCTAATCGATCTCAATTTATCATTAACTGTCAAGAATACACGTGCATATAACTAATCCACTCCAACCATAGTAGTTATCTTAGCGTTTATATTGTTAGGTTAACATTTTTAATCCAATATTTGCTTACTTGCGGCTCATATTCTTCTCATTTTATTGGTTTTTCCCTTTGTTACGGAACCTACTCCATTCCCTTAAACGAGTTCTTCAAAATAATTAAACAAAGAGCGTTACTGCAATCCAGAGGTCCGACACTCAGTTCTTGTTTGTCACTACGAATTTTTCTGTCACTGATAGCTTCTTTCACCACCAATCAGTAATTCCATTACAGGGGAACCACCTTCATTATGTACTGTTATTACTAATTCTAAAATAGACTTTTGGACTCTACAGTCTAACAGTTAATCAAGCTTTCTGTCAGTATTTCGCAGGAGTTTTCAAATGATCCTTCAAATCTAAATATTACTTTCGATGCTTTTGTACTCTGTTGAAGAAAAATTTTTAGTTGGTGGTCTTTTCGACAGTCTTTAGATAAGATTATTATTATTAGTATTAGATGTGAGCACTTGAAAACAAAAGAAAACGTTTTCCGGACTAATTGCGGAATGAGATGTACTCGTATTTTTAGTTGTTTCATGTAGACAGTTGTGAAGTACTGAAATAAAAGATGTAAACCTATTTCCGCCAGCGGTGTTAACGAAACAGAGCTGTAGTGAACGTGAACTGAGCTCGCGAGATCGTCGCGGTTGACGCTGGCGCGTCGAGGATAGTCGCTTCAATTTCCTGTGGGATTAACTCCACTGCCGTTCATTATTTATTCCATGCATTCCATCGCCGGCCGCCCCTTCCACGTTTTCGCTTAGCCCGGTGTTACATCATCTCTGTCACAAAGTCGTCAGCTGTCAGCGGGTGCACTGCAAATCCGTCTCTACATGTGTTCTAAACGTATCGCACCTTCTTCAGTTTTTCAATAATCTCACGGAATGAAAATTTCTAATAATATAAAATAATCCAATTTTACCAGGATACATGTCAACAGCCTTTATCCCGTACTCCTGCCCTTTGGGTACACTTCTCACATAAAGCTACACGTGATAACACGGTCAATAACCGATTTAAGCGCTCAAATATTCCTCCCTTCTATAGTAGCTTTACTGGACCACAAATTAATTTTGTGAGTTGCTCCATGAAATAATTGCAAAAATATGTCAGTTCACATTTATTTCGGTGTCTCTGTTGCAATTTCGTGCTATTTCGTTGTTGACGTCATAGAAAACAGAGCTATTTAAGGACTGGGATTGGAATTATCCTCCACAGAAGTTCCAGACAAGGTTTTGTGCCATACCGGGCCATAACATGACCCTTCGCCTTTAGACGACAATGTTGGTTCCAACCGCGTCAACTGAGTGCGCCGTATGACACTCAGTCGGCCTGTGCCTCTCCTCTTTCAAACGTGACAAACGCTCTTCCTGTGCATACCTCACCGAAGTAGTACGCCAGGGAGACAGGAGAAAAACTTATACGAGCACTATTGCGGTGCACGAGAGACGTACTGTCAGACCGAGGCTTTAAACAGAACAGTGAGACGTTCTCCAATGAGTTGATTCGTAAGGCATGTCCCACGTCCGCAGAAGATAGTTGCCCAAAACATAATTCTAATCTTTCGAGGAGATGCATTACAATAAATTCCGCCACAGATTGAAAGAAGTAGTCTGGAATTGTACGTGGTTCCCTTTTTTTCGTTTTGAAAGAACTATGCCGATACACTGCTGAACAGTATTTTGTCAGAGACGTACTTCACTACCAGTGCCGCACGGAAAGAACTGTAACGCTTTTATAATATTAAGAAGTGATTGGGAGTCACTACTGCAGAGATATAGACTCTTTACTTCTTCGTGTTTTTCTTTGGATTTAAAATTACTCTCATGTTTGAAGAGACCTCATCTCTTGAGCTGTACGCCATTTTCAGGCGACCCACCCTAACAAAATTTCACCTAAAAAGGCTTTAAACAACTATAAGTCCTTGTCAGATTAATTCCGTGGTCTTCCCTTTAAAAATACAATAAGACGCACAAAAAAAAAAAAACGACGCACCAAGAAGGAATTATCTGAATGGGAGTGAAATCGGGTGGATGTGATGTACATGTATAGAAGATCAAACGATTACAATTTCAGAAACGCCTTGGTCCACCTCTGACGCTTATGCAAGCAGTTATTCGGCTTGGTATTGATTGATAGAGGTACTGGATGTCCTCCTGAGGGATATCGTGCAAAATTCTCTCCAACTGGTCCGTTAGACTGTCAAAATCCCGAACTGAACGGAGGGCCCTGCCCATAATGCTCCAAACGTTTTCAACTGGGAAGAGATCTGCCGACCTTGGCTGGTCAAAGTAGCATTTCGAAATCGCGAAGACAAGCAGTAGAGACTCTCGCTGTGTGCGAGCGGGCACTATCTTGCTGAAATGTAAGCCTGGGATGATTTGCCATGAAGGGAAACAAAACCAGGTGCAAAATATCGTCGACTTACTGCTGTACTGTAAGTGTGCCGCGGATGGCAACCAAAGGGTTCCTGCTAAGGAAAGAAATGCACCCCAGACCATCAGTCCTGGCTGTCGGCCGTATGGCGGACGACAATCAGATTGGTACTCCAACGCTATCCGGGGAATCTCCAGACACGTTCGGCCTGGAATTTCATTGACGAGTGGAACTTCAGTGATGAGTCCCACTTTGAATTGAGCTCCGATGACCAACGAAGGTTTTCTGGAGACGCTCCGGACGGCGATGGGATACCAACCTGAGGATCGTTCGCCATTCGGCCGACAACCAGGACTAATGATTTGGGGTGCCATTTCTTTTTATAGAAGGACCCTTTGGTTGTCATCTGCGGCACCCTTGCAGCACAGCGATAAGTAGATGATCTTTTGCGTCCCGTTTTGTTGCCCTTCGTGGCAAGCCATCCTGGGTTTACATTTCAGCAAGATAATGCCCGCCTGCACACGGCGAGGGATTCTATTGCTTGTCTTCGTACTTCTCAAATCCTACCTTTGCAAGCAACGTCGCTGGATGTCTCCCTAATTGAGAACGTTTGCAGTTTTATGGGGAGGGCGCTCCAACCAGGTCGGGATTTTGACGATCTAACGCACCAGATGGACAGAATATGGCGCGATATTCCTCAGGAGGCCATACAATAACTCTATCAATGAATGCCAAGCCGAACAACTGGTTGCATAAGGGCGATGGTGGACCAACGCGTTACTGATTTGCTCAATTTGTGAAGCTCGCTCTTTTTAATAAATCTTTCAGTTTTTCAGAAATTGTAATAATTTCTCTGTATATGTACATCACACCTACCGATTTAAGTCCCATTCTGATAATTCTTTCATGGTGCGTCTTTTTATGTGTCTTTGAGTGTGACTTCACATGTAAGAGCGTGATGACGGGGAAGTTCTTCAAATATGGTACAGCTACTCATGATTATGGAAGAGGAACTCGCTGTCTTTCAGAACTGTAAGTGAGATGAATTTTCATATCTGTGTGGGGATGTCAGATGGTTGATGAACCTGAGGTGTTGAATCCACGTGCTACAACGCGAACGCTCTGCATCTGGGGGCGGGGAACTGGCACGAAGGCGACGAGCAAGATGCCTGTTTCAAACCCTGGTGCTTTAAGAATATTTCATCACTGGCATTGCACAGGAGAAGGGAGGCGAGGTGATGTCTAGCAACTTCTGTTCAGTCGATTGTGTGCATATTCCGGATTTAATTAACGAATTCCGTAACACCATGAGTTCTTCCAGTTCGGTAACTCCCTTGTAGCTTTTCAAGAGTAGCTAGTTACGTTCTGATGGAGGGACGTACACCTTCTCCCTCGTCGAATATCAGCAAAACAGCGTAAGCTCTCATCACAATCATCGACATTACACTTTAGAGATCGTAAAAGCAAGCAAGTGGCGTCAATTCAAAAGGCTTCCATCAGATCATCAGTCATATGGAAAGTAACTAATTCATAGAATTTTTTTAATTTATAAAACTGTAAGTCATCATCTGTTTTTCCTATGCTACTTATTATTGCTCCATGTCCAAGCGGATGCTATTCAGGCCGTATGTTTTGTTTTGTACGTAAGGAGATGCAGCACATGGCTCACATTTAGAGGTGTACAAATTCCCATTGCAGCCTGCTTGCCCCTAGCTCCTCTGCAACCATTAATGCAGGTCAGCCTGCCGTGATGTAAACGCAAGAGTGCGCGTGTACTGAGGCATAGTAGGTAATGCGGCCGACTTGGGCTCCCGCAAGCCCGGGCTACCTGGGTTCCCGCAGGCATGCCAAGCTTCACGAGACTCGCTCAGCTTGCTGCGCCTGACAACAGGTTGCGCTGTCAAGATACCGTGACTAGAATAGCCAGGTAGTTAGCCCACAGTTCATTTATCGCAACGGTGGGGGCAGCACAATGAATAGGTCCAACTTGACTGAGATTGAGAAAAAATTGCCAACTAGTGAATACATGCTGATAACGCAACAGAGCACAAGTGCCGCATGGGAAACGTTTTCGTGTGTTTATGAGCCGCTTCAAATAAATCGGTAGATGTGTCTCAATGCAAACTATGTAAAAAGCTCTTAAGTACTTATTCGGGAACCTCGAGTATGTTACGACATGTGTGCAAATTTGACAAGCAGTTCCCTCACTCCGTAAATATCTTGAAAGAGGACAAAGATTTAGTGGCCGAAATGTGCGTCGAAATGTGTGCTAAGGACCTGAGACCATTTAGCAGTATAGAGGGAGAAGGATTTCTTAATTTAGGGTAGACACTGATCGACATAGGTAAAAAATATGGCTCAGTTGATATTAAAAATATTATGCCTTCTCGAGTGACAGTAGCTAGGAAACTTCAAACCTTAGCTGATAAAGTGCGCAGCAAAATGCCCCCAGATATAGTGCATGCGATTCTTTCTGGTGTATGTGCCAGTACAATTGATATATGGACAGACAATTACAAAGGGGTGCATTACATGCCCGTGACAATGCATTACATAAATTCAGACTGGCTTTTGAATAAATATGTACTGATGTGCTCTGCGTTTCCTGACTGCCCAAAAACTGGCTCGAATATTCGAAACGAGTTGGAAGATCGCTTAGAAACTGTGGGTGTTTCTCGTGAAGACATTGCCAAAATTACGTTTGTCACAGACCAGGGCAGTAACATTGTCAAAGCTCTCGAAATATATCAGCATCTTCCATGCATGGCTCATAGTATAAACACAGTCCTGAAACATGTTATGAGCGAACTGTTTTTGAAAGAAAATATTCAAAATATATTAGCTATTCAATATTTTAAACATAGCTGCACAACAGCAACGGTTTCACGTAATAAAATTATAAACAGCCGGCCAGTTGCAATGGATAAAGAAATTCTTTACCTAGGTTTCGACAAATATAAATTTGTCTTCTTCAGAAGGTAACAATTCTAGGGCTATATTTTATTTTTGACACATGGATCTATGTCGGCAATTGTAAAAACGGCGATGGTACATTAGTCCTTACTAATGTAAAATTTTTACCTTCTGAAGAAGACAAATTTATATTTGTCGAAACCTAGGTAAAGAATTTCTTTATCCATTGCAACTGGTCGGCTTTTTATAATTTTATTATATTAGCCATTCTTAATACATTGCGGGCTACGGTTTCCTACTTCAAGAGAAGAGGTCTCTGTGTGAGACTGAACTCATCTTTAAAGCAATGGGTTTCAACTCGTTGGAACAGTTATTTTGACATGCTTGTATCAGTCCGTTCTCAGATTGTTTCAGTGAAGGCTGTCTTACATAACGAAGGTGCCTCTGATAAGATGATGGGTTATGACCACCTTATAACTGGCCAGCTTATAGCATCTCTTAAGCCGTTTGAAGAAGCCACAGTTGATCTAGAGGGTGACAAGGAGCCAACCCTACATTTAGCTCTACCGTGGTTTTATGCCCTAAAAGCTCACTGTACTGTACGGGATAACGATGAAGAGGTTTGTAGTTTTATTCCATCTGAATATTATAGAACCACTTGTGATATATGTATGTTGATAAAATGTATTTTCAGGACATGAAACCTTTGAAACAAGCCACCGGTGTCTTCCTAGAACAGAAAATGTGTGTTAGTATATTGCATAAAATTGCAACGTTTATGGTGCCTAACTACCGCACATTAAGAAAGTTAACCGAGGATGAAAAAATTGATGTTTACCAAGCAGCACGACAGATGTGTGCTGAAGGTAAGCTCCTAAGATAATGCATATATTCTTCATCTACATGTACATGGTTACTCTGCAAGTCACACGCGAGTGCTTGGTTGAGGGTTCATAGAACCACTTTCAACTTATTTGCCTCCTACTCTCGAATTTCGCGCGGGATAAAACAGTTACATCTCTCCGTCTGAGCGCTGATCTTTTGTATTTTATTCTGATTTCTTCCAATGTAGACGGGACTCAACAATATATCTTCGAATTCGGAGGTGTAAGTTGGTGATCGAAATTTCATATATAGATCGTGCCACGTCAAAAAACGCCATTGTTGTAATGATTCCCACCCCAACTCCTGTATAATTTCCGCGACACTCTTTCCCCTGTTTCACGATAATAAACGAGCTGCCCTTCTTTAGACTCTTTCGACCTCCTCCATCAATCGTACCAGAAAAGGCTCTCCAACTGCGTAGCAATGCTCCAAAAGAGTGTTTTGTCATTAAAACGCCTACAACATTTTCTGTGTGTCCATTCCTAATTAAGTAGGTCGTAATTGTAATCAGAGGTATTAAGTAGATTTACAGCCTTTAGATTTGACTGGTGGATCTAGTAAACGAAGTTTAACGGACTTAGTTTAGTACACACACGGATAACCTCGGTCTTTTCATTATTTATTGCCAACTGCTAATTTTCACACCAAAAATATATATCTTGTTTAAATCGTCCTACAGTTAGTTTTGATCTTCTGGTGACTTTACTGGACGATAAATGATAGCGTCATCTAAAACTATTATAGTTTCAACTATGGAGAACCCCTGCCACCCCCCCCCCCTCCCATTATCTACGCCCCTGGTGGTTATCTGTAGCTTTAAGTGTACAAAGGAGCTCCATTTTCAGTGATTGCTCTGCTTGCTACACAAACCTGTTTGAGATGTGATCTGATGGTAGTTTGAATTGAGAATATCCAGTATTGAGAGATTGTGAAATCTCGAAGAAATCCTTTTGTATCTGACAACTAGCTGAAAACCCGGCGTTGCCTGGGTATTTATTTATTCCATACTCTCGTAGTCCATCTTCCCTCCCCTATTTTCTCTCTATCCATTTATTCCTCTCCCACTATCTCTCTGTTCACCTGCCCCCCCCCCCCTTCCCCATTCCTTGGCCCATCTCCCCCCACCCTCTATCCTTCTCCTCGTCCTCTCTATGTTGGACTCAGCCACCTCAGTTCATCTTCTCTTCACCTATCTATGAAAACTCATATATATCTGTCAACTTTTGTGGTGATCATATAAAGCCAAATTTCATCAAGATCGGAATAAAAACGTACAATTTGTCGAATTCGGTTAGGTAAAGAAACCTCTGCCATGCACCCTACGAAATGTTACGTGGACTTGGTTTCAAGGAATATTGTGCAAAATTTCATCAAGATTGTATGCAATACAAACACATGGACACAATGAAAACGCACTTTCAGCTTTTCTCAAATTTTCCAATTGGTCCAGCCGTTCTCGAGTTTTACGCTTATCAACATATTTGGCAATTCATTTTTATTTATATAGACAATAAGCCCGAAATATACGCGTAAAAGAAGAATGCACAAACAAAACCCAATATTTTTTGACCTGTCTTTTGGTGCTCAGGTAAAATAAAAACTTTTAATTAAAGTTCATAGTACGACAATGACGCGCGCAGACTAAACGGCTGCGTAGCGCAGCTCAGCGGTAATATGGGCAGGCAAGCAAGTTTCCCGCAGCCTGCCCGGGCTGGGTTCTACTTGGCTTGGCTGGGAGTGAAGCAGCCTGCCCGTTCTGTTAACAACGCGCGGCGGCCTGGCCGCCTGGCCACCGGGCAAGCATCTTTTCAAGGCAATATTTGATTATGACTATTTACCTCTTGTAAGGTGTCAGGCAAATCCAACACTTTCCATGAAAACCCTGACATGATAAGCAAATCCAGTAGTATGTCACATAGCTCCGAATAAATCGTGACATTAAATTAACCAAATTAATACGAGTAACGAGTGAGCAAATGGAATACCACAGACTAACACAAGAATGCCTAAATGCATGTCATACCTTCCCACCGTGAGACAGACGCAGTTCCGAGGGGAGAAACGAGAACAGAAGCCGAGAGCAGAACCGTGTTAAGCGAGAAGGCCCTACGATAAGGGACGGACACCCACGTCGCCAGCTAACCGCTACGACCACACCACCCGCAAGTTTTTAGAGTGAGACTTTTTCGCGTCTCTGTTACGTTAGGACCACCCCCCCCCCCCCCCCCCCCAGCCCATGTTAAAAGATAGAGCCCTCCAGAAGAACAGTATAGATCTTACGATAACGCTAAAAGGACCGCACCAGCTGCAAGTTTTAGCGTGAGACTTTTTCGCTTCTCTGTTACGTTGCAAACTTTAAAAACAGTGCCACACCACGAAAAGTATAACGTTTCTCATTGGATAGACAGAATTTTTGTAGGCGGAGCTTACGGTTAACATTGAGACCCTGATTGGTCAGATGAAAACACAGCCCAGATAGTTTTTTTTTAAACCAACTTCGGTAAATTGTAGTAAGGAGAAGTTAGTGGGGAGTTGATTCCGAGACAGCGAGGTGAGCGGAGCTGTGCTGCCCGCCGCCGCCCCCTGACGAACACTGACAAGGTAATGAACGCACGCGATGCCGCATAACAGCGCATAAAGCTTCACTCAGAACTGCAGAAGTCTCATCTGTTACATCCCCTTTACGGAATACTAGTGTCGATCGTCAATTGAAGCTCATGGTGTTCACATTTGCCACTTGAAGTAAAAATCTGGGAAACCCATTCAGGGAATATTCGTTCACATTTTTGTTGAACGCAATTGGTTTTTACCATCCTGTATTAAAACATTTCCTTTTATCAATAGTGCAATTTATAAACGATGTTTTGTGAGTAGAATAAAATTTCCAATGGTAAACTTAACTGCTTTTTCGACGTTATTTTACCAGCTAACTAAAAATAGGAAAGCCTTGAACCCCTTCCACTAAATTTAGTTAGTATTAAGATTCTTTTACAGGGAGTGCAGTGGAGCTGACACTGAAATCATTAAGTATTTGGTTATATCATCGCTAGTCTCACTGAACTCTTCTGAATTCTACATGTCATGTGTGGTCTGACGTCTCCTTATCAGCAACAGGTCCCAGGTTCAAACTAGTCAATTCCCTAAAAAACACGCTCAAAGCATCGTTGCGCGAAAGTGGTAAGGAGACACGATATAGAACAAACAGACACCACGCAGAATGTTTAGACTCTCATTGGTCTTCGTAATCTGGTCGCACCACTATCCTACACGGAGGTATACCCTTTAATTTTACATCACCTTAACTTGTTTATCGATTACATCCGTAGCTAACGATTAAGAAACTGCAATAAATTTGGGCAGAGTTTAATTATAATTTCAGTAGTATCAGCTATTTTCGTCTCATAACGAAATTAATCTCAAAGTGGTGCGCTTTTTCCGCCGTGTTCTTTGAGCAGAGATTAAGCGCTATCTTTTCTCGTTAAAAATTTTTACACATGTCAAAATAGAGAAAAATGTTCAAAGCAGTTTCCCCCTGCCGTTTCTAAACGACTATTTCACCATTTCTGGTTTTAATTCAAGCATTTTTAACTAAGAAGGTCCCTAACAATATGAGCGACACCGTTTAACTTTCCCTTGAGGCTCAGGGGTAGGAATTCCCGCATGACAGTTTAAAGGCCACTGGCAGCCAACATTGTAGGCAGTCCCGTGACATTTCCGTCTGCCGAGAGGGGTGTCACGTTGTCGCGCCAATGCGAGATACACATACACCGTCCGTCCAGAGTATTCCGAGACTAATTTTATTCCTGGCGTATAAGTAACGTCAGCGCTATAACTACGGTGGTTGTTTGAACCAACAACTGGAAACAACTGATGTGCAATCGACTAAGCAGTTGCGAGCAGGCAGTGTTCAATAGTAGACGTGCGCCCGTACTGTGTCAGCGTTGTTGTGTCATAAATCGCAGTGTAGTAGTATCTCTAAATCAGGTTTTCAAGACATTCTCCAGAATGTATACGTCGTACTTCTTAATAACAAGACAATGCTATTTTGTGTTTATTTGCCAATACCAGGTTCTCGACTCTCAATAAATAATCGTTCCTGGATGGAAATATACGTAAAGTACGAGTGCCGGTTGTGACACAAGAACGAAGACAATTGGAAGTTTGGGTCTGGCCGTGATTCGTGCAATGATAGCCGGAGCGGGAAATCCGGATTAGAGTTTCAGTCTGGCACAAATTTTCATTGACGAAAGTGGTTCATATTCGACACTACGAATACATTTTATGTACTATCCTGAATGTTTTGAAGAAGTGAAAATTCTGTGTTCAAAGTTTGTCCCGCACACCTTCACTTACGAACAAAAACAACAACACGTGGAGGCCTGTCACGAATTGAAATGCAAAACCTGGACAATTATTTTCTGGAGAATTTCATCTCGGGTGATGAGACTTGGTGTTAACAATACGATTCTACCATAAAACGACATAGTGCAGACATTCACATGAAGTGTCAGCGCTTTAAGGGCATAATCGACGTTCAAGCTAATGTGATGCAAGAGTTGAACAACATCCCGAAAAGGACATATCTGAGAGTTTTACTTGGTTTTATGAACGTTCTGTGTGCTGTACTTGTGGTGTCACCGCCAGACACCACACTTGCTAGGTGGTAGCCTTTAAATCGGCCGCGGTCCGTTAGTATACGTCGAACCCGCGTGTCGCCACTATCAGTGATTACAGACCGAGCGCCGCCACACGGCAGGTCTAGTCTAGACTCCCTAGCACTCGCCCCAGGTTGTACAGCCGACTTTGCTAGCGATGGTTCACTGGCAACATACGCTCTCATTTGCCGAGACGACAATTTAACATAGCCTTCAACTACGTCATTTGCTACGACCTAGCAAGGGGCCATATTCAGTTACTATTCTGAACAGCTAATATTGCGAATCATGTACCGTCAAGAGCGACGTTCATCATTAATGGATTAAAGTTAAGTATGAAACTAATTACGTCCACTTTCTGAATTCTCATTCCCTGTCATGTTCCAGACCTCACGTCAGTATAGTTCTTCCCTCTTCACGCCAGCCTGCGTGAGGTAAACGCGTGCATTTCGGCCTCCTCTAGTAACACGGTGCTGTCTCTTCAGCCAACACAACAGTACTCAGTTTGGGAGAGACTATGTGGAACACCTGTGGCATAACGATCACCAACTTAACCTCTAATTTTTTTTATGAATACAATTTCGAAACTTTTTCGACTGACAGAGTATACTGTTCACAACAAATAGTAAGAGCTCTGGCATCAGCTGTCGGAGAGTGAGAGTAAGATGATACATTATTTACTGACGTAACATGTTGGTTTTCTTTCTGTCTACTACAGATGGTATTTGGATATTAGTACGAAAATGCAGCATGAGACTTACGTCAGACTTTTCGTTTACAATCTGGAAGTACGCCATACGTGGTACTGTCGTCAGTTGACTTCCTGCCATATCTGAGATATTGGGCGGATGATGATGATGTTTGGTTTGTGGCGCGCTCAACTGCGCGGTTATCAACGCCCATACAAATTCCCGACCTTTGCTCAGTCCAAACTCGCCACTTTCATGAATGATGATGAAATGATGAGGACAACACAAACACCCAGTCATCTCGAGGCAGGTGAAAATCCCTGACCCCGCCGGGAATCGAACCCAGGACCCTGTGCTCGGGAAGCGAGAACGCGACCGCGAGGGCACGAGCTGCGGACGATATTGGGCGGACAGAACTATACTTGCATACACTTGTGCGTCTCGTAATTTATCTAGCGATATAACTACGAAGGAAAGCAATATATTAGTAATGTTATGTTTTGAAACGAGCTTGAAGTTCCCGAAGTGTCCCTGGTGATTAAAACACCTTTTTGTAGTTTCTACCAGAAGGGTGATTGAGCATCAGTGTCACGTATGAGACTACATGATGGGAAATGGCGAATGAATACGAAAGTTAATAAATAGTGTTAGATTTGAAATTCCTTGAAAATTCTGGCAAAATTATGGTCACAATGAATGGTCCCAGCAACTGCCACATTTTAAAATTTTCTACAGAATAAACTAGTGCTCATAATGGAACGTAATCGCAGGTGTTAAAAAGATACGTTTTCTGGAAGCCGTTTGTAGTCAATTCACATGCTGAACTTCTCGTGAGTGGGAGCACAAGTCACCATTCAATATGATCACTAGTATACGGGGTGGTCATAAACAGCCTGAAAACCTTGTGAAGATGTTGCAAGGTAGGTTGTGCTGGGAAAAACTGTTAAGAAAAAAAATCAATCCATTGTGCAATTTCTCACTTAATTACCATCGAAGTTGGCCAATCAGGCCCTTGCGCGCGCAAATTCAAGCGGCTCGCCAGAGACGGTGTCACCAAACGTGCTCTTTGTTTGGTTTTCTAAAGCCGACCAAGAGAACGATGTAAAAATTGTCCATGGGACGGTAGCAAGTATCGAACCCGAGCCAAAGGTTGCGCAGTCTCGCCTTCTATCAGCTACGGTATGAGAACAACTGACACTAACTGTATCTGGGAGGACGCTTGAATCTGAACGCACAACGACGTGGTCGGCTAACTTCAATGCTAATTAACTCTGAAACGTTGCAACGTATGGAATTTTTTTCTTAACGATTATTTCTTAACACAACCAACCTTGTAACACTTTTACCAGATTTTCAGACTCTTTCTGACCACCCTGGATTCGGGCCATTGGTATAAAGAAGTGGGGGAAACTGTGTGTAATGTGGTGGCGTCCCTTCACGTCACACCGACGTGATACCCATCGCAATAGATCTACTGTCACCTCCGTTTGTTAGCTGCAAATCGAGGAGTTCACGGGATGTGCGGCCGTGATGTTGCCCGTGTGTCTGGATAGGATTACCCACTAACACGGGCCCATAATGGTGATAGAAGTGGACGAAAACATATAAAGAGTAGCGGAGTGGCCGCGTGGTTTGAGGCGCCATGTCACGGATTAGGCGGCCCCTCCCGCCGGAGGTTCGAGTCCTCCCTCGAGCATGAGTGTGTGTGTGCTGTTCTTAGCCTAAGTTAGTTTAAGTAGTGTGTAAGTCTAGGGACAGATGACCTCAGCAGTTTGGTCCCTTAGGAATTCACACACATTTGAACACTTTAGCGGGTTTAAGGGCAGAGGGAAAAATGTGCCAAGGCAAGCGCCAAGGAAAAAAAGGGTAGTAAGAGCAATAGCGGATTTTCTTGCTATCTACGACAAATTATGCAAGGGTAAAGTTGGTTACCTTTGTATGAACTGTCGCAGACAGCAAGAACTAGACAGGTGAGGTGCAATAAAAGGCAGCGGTCACATCAATATTAAGCACCCCATCGTTTCGACAGCGAGCTACATCTACTCAGCATCCACCCAAACATAGTAAGCCATGTCCTTTCATCATCTCAAAATCGAAGTAGTTGTTACACGTTCTGCCTCTTGGAACAGTCACACCAAGACAGCTTATTTCGAAGATGTCACTAATCCATTCTGAAGAACCCTGACAATTCCAGTATTTACATCTTGTCTCTTCCGGGGTGGTGGTGATAAAATTCGCTGATCTCTACAGCCTGGCAGGGGTGACGAGCAAGAATAATTTCCTTTGAGGTAGAAAAAAGTAAGTCTCATCATTTGCTTGCTCGTAATAATAGGATAGGCTCTGCTGGCCGAGTTATTGTTTTACTATACAGTGATATATCGATGACTACATTCCACTTTAGTACGAACGGAAGTCATAAAATAAATTATACACGTTATCTCACGCTAAGACCATTGCGCAACAAGAGTGGTCAATTGTCAGAAGAAAGGGTGTGACCCGGTTTTCCTGCAGACACAGTTTTACTGCGGTGTGGATAAAAGGTTCATCACAAGCGGACAACTGAAATGGCGCAGCAACTGGAAACGTACTCCGAAGCTGCAGTACGTGTGGCGATATGATTTATGTGAGCAAAAATTCTAAATTATTATTCACCGTGAACTTCTGGCGGTTACTGGCCAAATGCAATGCCGCGTCGAAACGTAGTGGCCGGCCGGGGTGACCGAGCGATTCTAGGCGCTACAGTCTGGAACCGCGCGACCGCTACGGTCACAGGTTCGAATCCTGCCTCGGGCATGGATGTTTGTGATGTCCTTAGGTTAGTTAGGTTTAATTATTTCTACGTTCTAGGGGACTGATGACCTCAGCTGTTAAGTCCCATAGTGCTCAGAGCCATTTGAACCATTTTTGAAACGTAGTGAAATGGTGCCAACAATTTGGCCAGTGCCAAATAGACGTGGGTGATACTAATCGGGAAGTCCAGACCTTGCACCATCCCATTTCCAACTTTTCGGAAAGGTGAAAGAATGTCTGGGGGAAGGGATAGATTTTCCAAGGATAAGGACATTCACGTAACGGTCCAGTCATCAGAATGGTTCAAATGGCTCTGAGCACTATGGGACTTAACTCCTGAGGTCATCAGTCCCCTAGAACTTAGAAGTACGTAAACCTAACTAACCTAAGGACATCACATACACTCATGCCCTAGGCAGGATTCGAACCGGCGAACGTAGCGGCCGCGCGGTTCCAGACTGTAGCGCCTAGAACCGCTCGGCCACCCCGGCCGGCGGTTCGGTCATCGAATGGTTATGTGACCAAGAGCGGATTTCATAGTCAAGGAATTGAGCGAGAGATAAAACGTTCCGACCGTTGTTTACACAGTCTCGACGACTATCTTGAAAAATAGTGTCACGTGCCTGCGTCATTTTGACGTGTAGCGCAGTATTCATTAAAAGTTTAATTGCACACCATAATAATGTGTGTTGGTTTAGTACCGTGGTCGTCAAACTGCTATCCGTGGGCCGCATACGGCCAGAAACAAGTATTCGTGCTGCCTACTGTTCTCAGCCTTGTTTTATAATAATATGCATCTACGAGGGGCGTTAAATAAATAATGAAATACATTTTTTCTCGGCCAATTTCGGTTGAAAAAATGCAAAATTTATTATAGTACGTAGTGAAATATTCTTGCTTCCGCCCCTATAGTTTCATGAAGCCCCGAGAGGTGGACCCGCTATGCGTAGCCTTGAAAATGACGCCTGTAGCGGAGGTGAATTCCGAGCAGAGAGCTGTCATTGAGTTTCTTTTGGCGCAAAACCAGAGCATAGCAGATATTCAGAAGCGCTCACAGGATGCCTACGGAGACCTGGCACTGAACAAAAGCACGGTCAGTCGCTGGGCGAGGCGTCTGTCATGGTCGATAGAAGGTCGCGCAAACCTGTTCGATGTCCCGCCTGCCGGCGGCCAGCACACAGTACACCGTGCCACAAAAATGCAAACGAACTTTTCCTCCACGACAGCGCAAGACCTCACACAATCTGTGCACCGGGAAGGAGCTCGCAGAACTTCGTTGCACTGTTCTTTCTCATCCACTCTACAGTCCAGCCAGGACCTCGCACCTTTCGCCCAATGAAGGATGCACTCCGCGGGAAGCAGGAGTTTATTGAAGGTGGCTGCAACATCGACCGGTAGAGTGGTACCACGCAACCATAGAGGCCCTCTCAGTAAGGTGACGTAAACCCTTCGCAGATTTTTGAATTTAAGACTTTGCTGAAGGTTTTGCCGGAACACACCCAGTTTAAAACCTCTTGTATAAACATTTCTGCACACGTTTTCTGCGAATTGTGCTTCGCATAGCACTCGCAATCGTGAGAATGCATGTGACAGGAACCGATTGGTGTATCGAAATCACGGTTTCCAGCATTTTCTGTGATGGGCAGTTCTCCTGTTCGTTAACAAGGATTTATTCCGCGTCAGTCTTGTAAATATTTTCCGGACGTGTTATTCTGCCCACCCTGCAGAAAATGGGCAATCCAGAATACGTCTTGGAAATGGCCTTTTGCCTGATACCACAACCTGGGATAATGAAATGGTGAACACATTACACGAAAACCAGTTTTTACCCAGTGTTGCGATATGTGGATACAGCTTGGATACAGCTCGGACACGGTTTCGGGAAAACGGAGGACGAAACATGTTAGGTGACATACTTGTAAGATTATTACCACAGCTTTTCCTATATTCATTTTATCCTGTACACAGAATACATATAACTCTCACGTAATGTTTTTGTTTCGTATCTTCCGTAAAACACCTCGCAACAGCTCAAAGAAGTCTCATGTCAGTAAGCTGTACACCATTTGCTGTAATTATCTAACACGAAGGACATTGTGTTGTACGTGTTGATATGGTTTTTATTAGCAGCAGTTTACTAGAATTACGAAACTTTAGACATAATGTTGCGGATTTGATTGTGTGTTATAGAATAAACCCTCCAGAACTAAAATATCTGATGGAACGAGTTATGTTTCGTCCGTGAACTGTATATCAGCTGCTGAATTCTTCTCGGGCAGTTATAAATGGAGCATTTCATGACGTCTCAAGACATTTAGTTCGGATACTCCCAGAAAATGAAGGATACGAAACAAAACTTTGACGTTCTGTGCACGTCGGCTGAGCTTACAAGTCAGCAGAGGAAATGGTAATGCTCGGAAAGATGGAAGGGAACAGGAGGCGAAGGAAGAGTTCCTGAAGTTGTTAAATGCGGGGCTAGGAGCCAGCCGAAAGCACAACTGCGCATAGCCACGCCGGAGGGACTGTTATAAAGTTTACTGCCCGGCTGATTCGCGGGTTCAAGCCCGACTTGACTTAAAAGAGGATGAAATTTATGGGCTCTGGCGAGGCACTTCTGCTGCGTTTCGTTTAACGGTTACGGCGCCCGTGGCAGCTTGGAATGATTTCGTGCACTTGATATATTGACGTGCGATACAATTGTTGCCGCCGGTGTTGCAGATCGAGCGACTGGCGAGCAAAATATATACCCTGTATTTGATAAAGTCCCCTTTATTAGGAATCCAAAAATGAAAAGTCTTGATTCTAGAATGTTTTGCTAGCTGGGTGAGAGCAAATACTACAGAAATTTGGACAGGTGTCAAGGAGTTGGTGGGAATACTAGTATTTAAAAGACTAGTATGATCTATTTACAACTACGAAAAGGGATTAGCTAAAATGTATAATGATATGACACTCTGGTTCGAATATCACTGGACTCGTATTCTGGAGGACGTCGATTCAATCCTGGCTATCCTATTTCAGGTTTTCCGTGATTTCCCTAAATCGATTCAGGCAAATGTTGGGATGGTTCCTTTGAAAGGACACGGCCGATTTCCTTCCCTATCCTTTCCTAATCCGAACTTGTGCTCTGTCTCTAATGACCTCGTTGTCGACGGGGCGTTAAACACTAATCTCCTCCTCCTCGAATATTAACAGTGTAAAATCGAGTCTTGCCACGTCACCTAATACTTGTGCAATACTGGTATTTCGGCTCTCCTTCAGCCAGAAAACTCACATATTTCTCCCGTATTTCCCCAGAAGAACTCTTTCTCTGTCAGTTGGGATGTGTCGCTCAGACGTGGTGTAGGCGCGGAGGCAGCCACGACTCTTGACACACTGTCCCTCATCTCAACGAACAATGCCTACCGTGAGAAACACTATAGGTTGTAAGTGCAGATAAAGAAAAAGAAACTTTGTTGTGTGTACGTCTCCGTACAGCAATCCTGCATGAGAATTATTTTACAAGATCCTTTCTGCAAGATGATGTGTTACAGTATATAATGTGTTGTTGTGTCTAGAGGACTCTAACATAGAAGGAAAACAAAAAGGCTGAACCTGGTATCATAACATCGATTACTAATGCAGGACGTCAATGATTTCTCTAAATGTGTCGTTATACGATCTGGCCGCCAGATACGTAACCGGGCGTTAAACCACGCCGTTAAGCACCCTAAGTAAAACATCAAAGCTACCAGCCAACAAAATACGTAACAACATACGCCTTCCTCTTGCAACTTCGTTTTGAATATAATTTCTACAATCTAGCAATGCAATAAACAGCGGTAATAGATCCGGGCCGGCCGTTGTGGCCGAGCGGTTCTAGGCGCTTCAGTCCGGAACCGTGCTGCTGCTTCGATCGCAGGTTCGAATCCTGCCTCGAGCATCGATGTGTGTGATGTCCTTTGGTTAGTTGGGTTTAAGTAGTTCTAAGTCTAGGGGACTGATAACCTCAGTTCAAATGGTTCAAATGGCATTGAGCACTATGGGACTTAACATCTGAGGTCATCAGTCCCCTAGAACTTAGAACTACTTAAACCTAACTAACCTAAGGACACAACACACATCCATGCCCGCGGCAGGATTCGAACCTCTGACTGAAGCGCCTAGAACCGCTAGGCCACACAGGCCGGCTGATGACCTCAGTCCCATAGTGCTTAGAGCCACTTGAATTTTTAATAGGTCCGGACCTTCTTTGAGGGGCATTTGATATTTGAGTCATTTCACAAGCTTCAGGATCTTACCTAAAATTTCAGTCTGCGATCCCGTGTTCATGTTAGGAATGCTAATTTCCACTCACACTCCATTGTAGGGATAAAATTCGGTCCTTCAACGATGTTGTAGTATATATCCGACTCGGTTTGGCATATTATTCTGAAACACCTCCCACGTAATTAAAGATATTTTCACCAAGCCACCATACAACAGCGTCGCTATTGCCTCCGAATTTTTTATCTGAAAACTCGTAAAGCTTCTTAAATAAAACAAAATTTATTAACATTCAACATATTTATTCATCATGTCTACATGTTTATTTCTCAACACAGTTACCCTGGCGACGAACACATTTCTCCCAACGAGAGACTAGTTTGTTGACAGCCTCACTGTAGAATCTTCGTCTTTGTTGACGGAACCAAAACCTCAACTCTGCTTGCACCGCTTCATCTCTACCAAAGCCAAGTCATCGAAGGAGTTTTTTAAATTTTGAGAACAGATGAAAAACGGGTGGGGCAAAGTCGGGACTGTATGGAAGATGATGAATGACAGTGAACCCAGGGCGTCGGATTGCTGCAGATGTCGCAGCGCTCGTGTGCGGTCAGACACTGATATGCTGAAGGAGAGGGTGCCCCACGTGTGGACGAACTCTTCGAATTCGAAACTCGATTACAGCATGCTGTTTCTCACACACAGAAATGGTTATGTTACACACAGCCAAGTCACACGCTACAATTCGGAGCGCTCTAGCTGCAGAGGGCTACAAATATGTAGACAAGAAGAATAAAGATATAGAATTTTAATAACATTTGTTTTATTTAAAAAGCTTTAATAGTTTTCACATAAAAAATTCGGAGGCGTATCTTTTTAGGACGCCCCCGTAAAATACAACATACAAACTATTGCAAGTAATTTGAATAACACTAAAATTGAACAACAGGAACTAATATCGCAGAAAATGGCAATCTCCTTTTAACCTACTTTCATAATATACTTAATTAGAAACGTCCCAGAAGGCAGTTCACCGAAGAAACTGCAAGTTTACTGTCACCATTCACAATTTATTTTCGCTACAGCTACTACTATTTTAAACAGCCATAATTAAGTGGATTAATGTGAATTATCTGACCTATGTGTCGTGCACATGACTTTGGTGTAACCTGTTGTGTACGGTCTCCGGTAGTCACAAGCTGCTTTTCTGTCGTGTTACTTTACAATGGCTCTGAGCACTATGGGACTTAACAGCTGAGGTCATCAGTCCCCTAGAACTTAGAACTACTTAAACCTAACCAACCTAAGGACACAACACACTTCCATGCCCGAGGCAGGATTCGAACCTGCGACCGTAGCGGTCGCGCGGTTCCAGACTGTAGCGCCTAGAACCGCTCGGCCACTCCGGCCGGCATTACTTTACATAAAACATCACAAACACTGAAGAAGGCAAAGACAGCGCCTAGAATTCTATATCCCATTTTGGAGTCTGTGGGTGGTTAAATATGCTTATATTGAGCTCCTTGTTGTCGACAAGCGTACTGACAATTAACTCCACGCTTCCACTCCGTTTCCTGGTTCTTAAGTTACTGAGGTTGGAGAACACTAACTTTTTTCGATTACACATGAGAGAGGACGGCTGGATCTACGTCTTTGGTATCTGTCTTATGTGTCACTCATTTGTTGCTGTGGCACCGTTCTTCGAGTTTAGATTCATTCAAGTCATTCTTTCTCGTAGTTGTACTTTTGGCAAACGTTATAGTATATCACCAAAAGCAAAACTACGCAAATATAAAACTGTTCTTACCATAGAAGGACTCTATGGATCTCAAATATAGGAAAATACTAAGAAATAATACACGAAAATTCTCAAGGAAGGTCTGCAATAGAAATACGATAACGGAATTTAGATCATAAAGACAGCTCAACAAACAAATCAAGTTACTGTAGAAAGTCAAATATATCACCAGAAAGTGTTGGTGGCCACATAAACAGAATCAATAACACCAGAATATCGATGAAAATTAGAAACCTTGCTTCATCGATGTGAAAACTGAATAATTAACTAACATAATATAATGTGGGAACGAGTTCAAGATAGAACAAAATTTATAACTCTACTACACGAATTAATTTGTTTTTGAGAAATCTATAAAAAATACAGAAGGTACTGAAGGACGCAATGAGAAACAAAGCGAACAGTTGAAGAGACATTGGAAGGAAAAGAAGAAGAAAAAGTGGGAAAGAAATTCAAACGATTCCCTGGGTAGGACACAACAAGGAAAATCCTTCACTGCGATGCCAAAGCGATAGAAAGAATGTGTATATGAAACAGTACATTGCAGTGTATACAGTTAACAAAAATCCGTTAAAATTAAAATGTGATGTCATATTAGAGGAAGCAACACATCATTCACAGTTATTATTTGCAAAGAAAGTGGAAATTCTCTCAAAAATAAGCTACAGTTCCGAAACACGGCGCTTGGAAATATACAACAGTAGTTAATTAAAATAAAAATGATATATTTCAGTCAACAGACAGAATTCAATACTTTACTTAATTCGCTGTTTAAGATTCCCGTGTAATTCCACTATGGATTTCGTAATAAATAATTATTATAACACAACAGCAATACTACCAGCACTGGCAATTCACTGATGGAAGTGCTTATGTAGAAGTACTTGCTTTTAGTAACAATATAACACTTTTAATCGGCGCCAAACAGAATGATCACAAAAATGTGCAAAATTATGGGGGTGTAAGACTACCATTAGATATCACGTAATTTTATTTGATACGACACTTAGTAGTTATATCAGTATAGAATATGCACAAAGAAGCTACGGATAGTTTATATCTTTAAACAAACGAGATCGTTACTCCGACTGATCATTTGAAAACAACTAGGCCACGAGGATTATTAAGCAGAGAAAAAAGAACATTGTTTCCGAATAATCAATGACATTTTGTTCTCCAGGCTGTAGAGAACATCCATCGTACGCAAGCGCTTTCACTAAATTCACTCTCCGTGCGGCTCCTGCGTAGCAGGTCTCCTTCGTCGTCGCCAACTGCTCTTAATTACAGTGAATTAGTTTCTTGTTCGCGTGCAAACCTCTCTGGTGGGTACAGTTACGGGTGTACCAGGAGTGTTTTCTTACGTCTTCAGCATTCTCAGTAGATGCGACGGGCTTCGATGAATTACCGAGAATCCTTCCCGTTTGAATTCGTCCATCAATCTGCCGTTTCGTAACCGCAAATCGGTTAGTTCCTGGGAACATGTCGGTGGGCTTTCCTCGAAAGTCTAATGAGGCCACTCTAGATATCTGCGAAAGTCCAGTGGGCTTATCAACAGTTTCTAAACGTTTTCTATTGTTCCTCTAGTATTACAAGCGCTGCCAGAATCAGAATAATCGATGTTATGAAAAACTACAATTTAAGGTATCCATTAACTTTTTATTAGATAGGCAGGTACAGCAGCCGTTCACAACGATTATTTCAATATATAGTTGTCTCAAAATCCCGGTTTAACGACTGGAGAACACCCTGGTTCTAGTGGTTATTCGTATTCACGTATTACCTAACTTTCTTCTTGTTTCGACACTTTCTTAATAATTTACCTTGTTCTACCAGAATTGTGGTGGCTAGATTTCCTTTCACTGATCAGAGATAAAGATTTACTTTAATTTTGTTGTTAATTTTCCTTTGATATATATTTTTTGCCATTGTCTTACATAACACTAATATCTTTTGTTTTTCTTTGATGGCTATTTCAACTAGTAGCTGAAGAAAAGCACCAAAATTTAGCCAGAGTTGTGTTTTTTTCCTTTAACAAATTTCGTCGACGTATTCTGAAAGATACAGCGGCAAAATAACCATTGCATATTGCCTTGTTGTGAATACTGTACATAATAAGAAACAAAACTGATTTTGTTCTGTTAGGTACAGTCAAAAGAAAACAAATATAAAGAAGGTAAACATATTTACAGTTGATAAACACAAACGAAAACAAAACCTTACAAAAGATTCTACTGCAAGCACTAAAGTTTCTTCTCACTATCATCTTGCATAACACATTTTTTATGAACCAGCTGGCCCTCCTCGTTATTGAAGACATTTCTGAAATCAGTTAGGCATACTCTTCGCTAAACTGTCCAGATAAGCTTGCGGGATGTTGCCCCATTCCTTCACAACGATCTTGCAAGGTCTCTGGTCGTACAAAACATCTGCAAAACGCTCGTTTTACCATTGCCTATGCGTTCTCAGTGCAGCTGATATCTAAAGAATATTTTATTTTATTTTATTTTATTTATTGCCAAATTATAGACCTGTTACCTGATGTTTAAAACAGGTCGTACATCTTACAATTTTCGTTTTTCATTTTTTTACAGTTTTCTTTCCTTTTGTTTTATCTACAACATTTACAAAGAATGATTCAAAATAACAATAATTTGAGGTTGAAATATAAATAAAATTTTGTTGTTTTTAAGAATAATATAAAAAGAAGATAGGATAGATGAGAGATTTGTTAGTACCATCACCGAGTGTGACTGACGGTGAATACCTCGGAATGGTTTCATCGAGCCGTTGACCGCCAGTCACACACACACACACACACACACACACACACACACACACACACACACAAATGGTTATTAGTAGAGAATATGCGCTGATAAGCCAGAACATTATTACCACCTACCTAACAGCCTGTACGTCCATCTTTGGCGCGGATAACAGCTGTGACGAGTGAGGCCTCGGTAGTTCGCTGAAGGGAACTGACACCACATCTGCACACACAAGTCACCTAATTCCCGTAAATTCCGGGGAGAGTGGCTATCAGCTCTGACGCCACGCTCAATCACATATCAAATGTGTTCGATCAGTTTCAGATTTGGCGAGATGGGGAGCCAGCACATCAATTGGAACTCGCCACTGTATTCCTTGAACCACTCCATCACAGTCTTGGCCTTGTGACATGGCGCATTATCGTGTTGAAAAATGCCGCAGCCGTCGGGAAACATGATTGTCATGAAGAGGTGTAAGTGGTCTGCAACTAGTTTACGATACTCCTGGCCGTCATGGTGCCTTGCACGAGCTCCACTGGACCCATGGACACCCACGTGAATGTTCCCCCGATCATAACGGAGCTGCTGCCAGCTTGTCTCCGTCCCACAGTACAGGTTTCAAGAGCTGTTCCCCTGGAAGACAACGGATTCGCGCCATCACGTCAGCCATATGAAGAAGGTATCGGGATTCATCAGAACATGCAACATTCTGCCACTGCGCCATCGTCCAATGCATATGGTCACGTGCCCATTTCAGTAATAGTTGCCGATGTTGTCTTGTTAACATTGACACATGCATGGGTCGTCGGCTGTGGAAGCTCGTCGTTAGGACTGTTCGGTGCACTGTGTGTTCAGACACACTTGTACTCTGCACAGCATTGACGTCTGATGTTAGCTCCGCCACAGTGCACCATGTGTCCTGTCTTACCAGCCTGCCGAGCCTACGACGTCCGACGTCTGTAATGAGGGGTGGCCGCCCAACCACACGGCGTCTAGGCTTAGTTTCACCTTGGTTTCGTCACGTGTTGAAGACACTCACCGCAGCACTCCTCGAACACCCAACAAGTCGTGCAGTTTCCACAATGCTCGTGCCGAGCCTCCGGGCCATCACAATCTGCCATTGGTCAAAATCAGATAAATCGGATGCTTTCCCCATTCTGCATAGGGTCAGCCCGCTCACTGATACTGCATGCACCGTGTATGTGTCTGACTAGCAGTCATTCCTCGCCAGGCGACGCTGCTATCGCCTGTACGGGTTTATATCGAGAGTAGGTCAGTGGTCATTATGTTCTGGGTGATCAGTATAGAGACTACATCCAACTGATTCTGTGCTCCACTACCAACGAGTTCATAAGGTTATTATGATGGGGGCTTCCATCGTCATCTGTCAGCCTGAATTCCGCTCCAATATGTTCACCAAATGGAGCCACAATGTGTGTAAAGAAGTCGTCCCGATACTTCACAGCAATAATCCTCCCATGTATTGGCACAAAGGGTACCCTGTGGTCATACATGACTCCATTCCAAAACATGACTGAACTGCCTTGATAAAGGGGGCAGTCTGCGATACAGTTAGGGTGTAAACGTTGCCCTCGTTGCCTCCACACACGAATATCAGTATGTTTAGTGTGGAGACTGATACGGGTCTCTTCAGAAAAGGGCATTGTGTCACACTGCTATCTATTCCATAAAGAGTGATTTCGTGCGCATGTGACAAGAGCGCCTCTCCACGCCCGATTTACAGAAGGAGCCTTGAGAGATCTTCTGACACGTAATCCCTGTTCATGGAGCCCATTTCTTATCGTTTGCGTTGACTCCTGCACCCCCGCAGCTGTTTGGAACTGCCGCCGTAGACGTGTAGTATTGTGTTGAGGATTTATACTTTCTGTTATACGCAGATGCTGGTCCTGCAGATTTACTGTTTTTCTTCCAGAGCCACTTCTGTTACGGTCTCCAACTGATCCTCTCTCTAGAAACCTGTTCCAAATTTTAGAGACATCACTTTGACTCACAGTGACATTCGTTGCGAAGTCCACCTGTCTCGTTCCTTGCTCCATTTAGAGTAACTATGCGGAGCCTCTGATCTTACGTTATTGTTGTCTGAACCATTCTGAAGCAACACAACTCCCGTAATGACACACAGCACTAGAATGTCTATAGGTGATGCGGCTGCCCTAAACTGCAAATCCTGCCCCTTCACGGTAGAAACACGGAATGTTTCTACAAGAATTACTTTACAAACAAACCAATGTGTTGATATCATAACGTATCTGTGGATCACAACGTTCAATGTTAAAGTTTCGGCAATATGCAACATTTATTTTCACCGATGTATTTTTGAATTGCTCTTCAATTTTTCGAGATACTGGGACTGTTTGTGCATAATCGAAAGTTGATGTTTTTATTAGTTCTTATTATAATGATTTCCAGAGCTACTTTCTATTCTGCATATACATAGTGTTGCAAAAGACGAAGTTAACGATAACAGATTCTCGAAATGATTTGCCAAGCTGCCCACACTGCCGCTGTGATGCCTTACAAGCTGCCTTGCCTATTGGTTTAGCTGCATATCGACAGAGAGGAGCGTACAGTTCTTGCCGGAGAGCATTCGACAATGGGCGTGAATTCCTGCGAGCGGATGCACGTTGCGTGTCGTCGAGTATCCCGGACAGTGATGAATAACGGCAACGAGCGGAGGCGTCATTTGCGCCAGCACCGCATCTGTCATGTGCAGACTGCGGCTTCTCTTTCCTTTTTGTATTTCTCGTCACGATTGCCAACTTCTCACCCAGTTTTCAAAAGCGGTAACGGATTTCTGCTGATGACTGGAGAAGCTACAGGGTGTTTCAAAAATGACCGGTATATTTGAAACGGCAATAAAAACTAAACGAGCAGCGATAGAAATACACCGTTTGTTGCAATATGCTTGGGACAACAGTACATTTTCAGGCGGACAAACTTTCGAAATTACAGTAGTTACAATTTTCAACAACAGATGGCGCTGCACGTGATGTGAACGATATAGAAGACAACGCAGTCTGTGGGTGCGCCATTCTGTACGTCGTCTTTCTGCTGTAAGCGTGTGCTGTTCACAACGTGCAAGTGTGCTGTAGACAACATGGTTTATTCCTTAGAACAGAGGATTTTTCTGGTGTTGGAATTCCACCGCCTAGAACACAGTGTTGCAACAAGACGAAGTTTTCAACGGAGGTTTAATGTAACCAAAGGACCGAAAAGCGATACAATAAAGGATCTGTTTGAAAAATTTCAACGGACTGGGAACGTGACGGATGAACGTGCTGGAAAGGTAGGGCGACCGCGTACGGCAACCACAGAGGGCAACGCGCAGCTAGTGCAGCAGGTGATCCAACAGCGGCCTCGGGTTTCCGTTCGCCGTGTTGCAGCTGCGGTCCAAATGACGCCAACGTCCAGGTATCGTCTCATGCGCCAGAGTTTACACCTCTATCCATACAAAATGCAAACGCGGCAACCCCTCAGCGCCGCTACCATTGCTGCACGAGAGACATTCGCTAACGATATAGTGCACAGGATTGATGACGGCGATATGCATGTGGGCAGCATTTGGTTTACTGACGAAGCTTATTTTTACCTGGACGGCTTCGTCAATAAACAGAACTGGCGCATATGGGGAACCGAAAAGCCCCATGTTGCAGTCCCATCGTCCCTGCATCCTCAAAAAGTACTGGTCTGGGCCGCCATTTCTTCCAAAGGAATCATTGGCCCATTTTTCAGATCCGAAACGATTACTGCATCACGCTATCTGGACATTCTTCGTGAATTTGTGGCGGTACAAACTGCCTTAGACGACACTGCGAACACCTCGTGGTTTATGCAAGATGGTGCCCGGCCACATCGCACGGCCGACGTCTTTAATTTCCTGAATGAATATTTCGATGATCGTGTGATTGCTTTGGGCTATCCGAAACATACATGAGGCGGCGTGGATTGGCCTCCCTATTCGCCAGACATGAACCCCTGTGACTTCTTTCTGTGGGGACACTTGAGAGACCAGGTGTACCGCCAGAATCCAGAAACAATTGAACAGCTGAAGCAGTACATCTCATCTGCATGTGAAGCCATTCCGCCAGACGCGTTGTCAAAGGTTTCGGGTAATTTCATTCAGAGACTACGCCATATTATTGCTACGCATGGTGGATATGTGGAAAATATCGTACTATAGAGTTTCCCAGACCGCAGCGCCATCTGTTGTTGAAAATTGTAACTACTGTAATTTCGAAAGTTTGTCTGCCTGAAAATGTACTGTTGTCCCAAGCATATTGCAACAAACGGTGTATTTCTATCGCTGCTCGTTTAGTTTTTATTGCCGTTTCAAATATACCGGTCATTTTTGAAACACCCTGTACTATTGTATTCAAGTGCACACATTGTGACTCGTCGAAGCCACAGCATGGGTCTTTTGGTTTGGTTTCCGCTAATTGTATGAGTGTTCAAATGAGAAGGTACGAAACGTCGTAACAACCATACGCGTTTAAATTTGTATATGCCGCTTTAGGATGAGTGTAGTGAGACGTCTAGGGACGCAAATGTAGTGTCTGGCGTGGTTGTGCATGCGTCGTCTCCTCCACCTAAGAAAGTAAAAGCTGCGCTCTCAGCAAACCGTCTTTTGCGACGTGCGATGTCCGATAGTCACCGAATTCCTCAACCATGCGAACACAATTGACAGTGATATTTACTTTGAGACACTCCGTAGCCTACGCAAGTCCATTAAGAGCAAACAGCCTGGGCTGCTCACGGAGGGAGTGGTCCTGCTCCACGATAACGCCTGTCCACATGTGCTCAAGGTCACAAAGTATAATGGCCAAGTCCAAGCGGGGGCAGCTTTAAATTCCGCCCTACAGCCCGGACATGGGGCCCTGCGACTTCAGTGTGTTTGGCCCACTATAAGAACACCTCAAAACGAAGCACTTCAACTCGGCCGAATAACTGAAGGACACTGTGAAAGACTGACTCCTGCCACAGCCACGAAAAATTCCTGGAATAGGGAAACAGGGATTGTGCTCAGCCTCTGATGATTGCTTTTGAATAAAGACTTCAGTCATACTCATACTTTTGTTTCGTACCTTTTCTTTCGAACTTCCCTCATACTTTCAGTCTGACCTGAGCTTCTGAGGTTTCTCTTTCCTGAAGATGACACTTCCAGCAGAGGTTTACTGATGTATTTAAAGCTGTCTTAAAGCAGGGTACCGCATTACTTTTTGCATATATTCATCATATTAAAGCACCGATTGCAACAGTGTCACTTATTCTGTAGAATCACTTCTGTATTTGCGTCACTAGTGGAAATGATGGAAATCATCATATGGGACTGTTGGCCGGGAGGCCCCATTCGGGGGAGTTCGGCCGCTGTATTGCAAGTCATTTTCAGGTGACGTCACGCTCTAAGAACTATGGGACTTAACATCTGAAGTCATCAGTCCCCTAGACTTAGAACTACTTAAACCTAACTAACCTAAGGACATCACACACATCCATGCCCGAGGCAGGATTCGAACCTGCGCCCATAGCGTTTGCGCGGTTCCAGACTGGTGCACCTGGAACCGCTCGATCACTGCTGCCCGCTATGGCCGATTAAACAATGGTAACCCATTTGAATAAGATTGGTATTGTATGAGGGCTGTTCGGAAAGCAAGGTACGATCGGGTGCAAAATGGAAACCACAATGAAAATCCGATGAAGCTTCTCACAGATGTGTTGGGCAGCGTCTCTAGTACGTCCGTCGATCGCGTCACGTCGCTCTTTTCAGTTGCGAGCACACAGTGAGCACGTAAAGATGCATAGATACATAGTGTCTCCCACCAACTATGAGGGCCTGTGAGAGATTCGCCTGATGTCATGCAGCCCACATAGCATACCTGTCATGCGTTTCCTTCTTCATTACAATTCTTGGCCGCACTCTGCAGATGCAATGAAGATTCTCCAGCAGCGTTTGCGATGGGAAATGTTTGACCACCCCCAATGCAACCCTTAATTGGCTCCCCCTGAGTTTCGTCTCTGTTCACATGAACCGCTGGCCACGAAGATAACATTTTCGCACAGACAACGAGCTGTACACAGCGTAGGGACTTGGCGGAAATCGCAGGCGGCTGCCTTCTATGACGAGGGTATCGGAAAGTTGGTGCAACGATAAGATAGCTGTCAAAGTCGGGGTGGCGACTGTGTGGAGAAGTAGCTGAAAGTTGTAGCTAAGTTACAAATAAAACATTTTTGGTTTTCACAGTGGTTTCCAGTTCGCGACCGTTCGGACCTTATTTTCCTAACCTCCCTCGCAATACTTAACAGTTTTGAGGTGTTGTGCTAGTCCAAATGGCTAGCAGAATTGGGACGACGTGCTGTGACAGGAATGGAAGCAGTGCAAGGCAAGAGAGCGTCGGCGCATGGAGTAGCGTTTATCCAGCGGAGGAGGCTGACACCTGGCGAAGTTTCATTTAGTTCAAAAGTGCATAATATTTTCACTATTCTACTGCAATTGATTTGAATTAAGAGCCTGTTCCATTCTTCCTATCTGCCGTCCTGCAGCAACTGAGAAGGCTACGTTGTCTTGAGGCAGTGGAAGCTACACCCTTCAGAGTGTCTCCCCACTGCTGCAACTCTCCCGGTGCGTTCCCAGTGATGTGGTCTTCCGGGAGAGCGATGAAAGCGTTTTCTTTGCCCCGGTACTCCGCCTGTCCTCCGGTGTGGATGGCGACAGCCGTTAGGCCCCATATTTATATGGCTAAGTTACGGGTTCTGCCAGAAGAGGGCGTTAAGGCCGCAGTTTGTGGCGCGCCTACAGCTCCTGCTTCCGCTGCCGTAAGTGCCTCTCGACACTACCTGCGTCACTTGTGGCTTTGTTGAAGAAGACTAGATTGAAGAACGCCTCGCACGATAGTGTAACTTCAGTTAACGGTACGTTTCGTTATCTAAATGTACTGTGTTCAAAATGGCTCTGAGCACTATGCGACTCAACTTCTGAGGTCATCAGTCGCCTAGGACTTAGAACTAATTAAACCTAACTAACCTAAGGACATCACACACCCATGCCTGAGGCAGGATTCGAACCTGCGACCGTAGCGGTCGCTCGGCTCCAGACTGTAGCGCCTAGAACCGCACGGCCACTCCGGCCGGCGTACTGTGTTCGTTAAATATTCTAATAAGCATTACACGTGAAGGGTCAAGCGACGGTAATCCTCGAGATAAAACTGACCTAAGACCTGTAATGAACTTGCCGAACAGAAATTTTATAACTGATATTTTTGCTATGAACCACGTTGTGTATGTTCAGAAGTTCAGTGTTCCTTCAACTTTCGGTGGTTATGACGCCGCTGTATCTTTTTAATGCTTCTTTCGTATCTATACTCAAAGCAAACTGAAGCGAAACACAGTTAAATGTGTTACATACCAATCGACCTGACTAACCACACAAATTCAATCAGTTCCTGCCAGTCCGGTAATCTCATTACATGTAACTGACGCAGGGCATAAAAGCGATACTGACAGTTCAAATGGTTCAAATGGCTCTGAGCACTATGCGACTCAACTTTTGAGGTCATCAGTCGCCTAGAACTTAGAACTAATTAAACCTAACTAACCTAAGGACATCACACACAGCCATGCCCGAGGCAGGATTCGAACCTGCGACCGTAGCGGCCGCTCGGCTCCAGACTGTAGCGCCTAGAGCCGCACGGCCACTCCGGCCGGCGATACTGACAGTTCACGAACAATGCACCACACACACATTAGCATTTGCTGCTTTCCTGGATTAACTCATATTATACTGTATAAACAAGGAAAACGTCCAAACTATTCTGTCTCTGTTGGTCCTTTATGGCCAAGGGACATCGACTGGTGGGTTCTTTTCAATTCAATAAACTTTACCAACAGCCGTACACTTTACGATATTCTATTTTATTTCGAAATCAACCAGTTTCGGCAATTCATTATGCCATCTTCAGGCCACATACGCTTTTTTTCCGTGTCAACGAGCTTATCGTATAGAGCCATAAAACTGGATATCGTGAATCACAGTCGTTGTGCAGCTGGTTCATACGAAAGCGTGACAGCAACTGCAGTTGCAGTTTACTGAATTGAAAACTATTCTGTTGTCTATGGAGAATCTTATAAGAATGGATTGGAGTTCATAAAGCAAGTAGCCAGATACTTGGTTTCCAATAGTAAGAGACACGAATCGGAAAGACTTCTAAATAATAAATTGTGGTGTCACAGCCAGACACCACACGTCCTAGGTGGTAGCTTAAATCGGCCGCGGTCCTGTAGTACATGTCGGACCCGCGTGTCGCCACTGTGTGATCGCAAACCTAGCGCCACCACAAGACAGGTCTCGAGAGACTGACTCGAACTCACCCCAGTTGTACGGACGACAGAGCTAGCGACTAGACGTACGAAGCCTTTCTCTCTCATTAGCCGAGAGACAGAATAGCCTTCAGCTAAGTTAATGGCTACGAACTAGCAAGGCGCCATTAGCCTTACAGTGATTGTAATTAGAGTCTCACTTGTGTTCACCATAGAGATGTACAAGAAGAAATTGAAGATAACTATATGAGAAGCTCCGTTCTTTTCTTCACAGCATTAATTACGTATCCTGTTCCAGTACTTCACGCCCGTCTGCGTTAGTCTCGCGTGCCTTTTTAAGCCACCTCTATCTACAAGGTGTTGGCCCAGCTGCCGACACATCATAAATGCTAAACTGAAATTGTCGGTGCCAATACATTGTATTGTATTGTATGGAACTGAGGACCTAGAAACGACGGAGAGGCTCCGTTCCTGCCGTAGCCCTCAGTGGTACAACAGGCTACAGCAGTCCACTCACCCCACCGCCGCCCCACACCGAATACAGGGTTATTTTGCGGTTCGGCCCCCAGTGGACCCCCCGGGAACGTCTCAGGCCAAATGTTTGCGTGGTAGAGTAATTATGGTGTACGGGTACGTAGAGAAAGTGTTTGCGCTGCAATCGCCGACATAGTGTAACTGAGGCGGAATAAGGGGAACCAGCCCGCATTCCCCAAGGCAGATGGAAAGCCGCCTTAAAAACCATCCACAGGACGGATTCTTGCCGGGGACCGACACGCCTTCCCGCCCGGAAAGCAGTGAGTTAGACCGCCCGGCTAGCCGGGAGATCTGAGAAGACATACTTGTACACATACACGGAAGTCATCGCATATTTGATGACGTTACTGCAGGTCAGATGCGTTTTAAGAAGTTGTAATACAACAACAAAGTGCCATATAAATTTTTCGTACAATTAATTGTGAAACCATGATGTAAATGTGATGTAATTTTCGTTTCATGTATCTTTTATTATTTTATCAATGTTGTCATATAACTGAATGCCAAAGAATTAATTCAAACGAACTAATTAGAAAAGAATGTTTGTAATTATGATATGGTAAAAACTCTGGCAAAACCAGGAAGTTTGCTATTGTATATAGCAAAAGAATATGTTTGAGGCATGGAGCATTAACGCTGGGCGCGTAAGCGCGGAATCAGGCAGAAGTAGTCGGCCGGGAAAAGTTGCTAGCGACAAGTGGTCAAGTGCAGAGGCGCGGAAATGCAAGGAATGAACTGAAAGATTTTCAAAATGTGGCCAGGCATATTATGTGGTTGTAAATGGAGACAGTACATTTTTATCAAGAGGAATTAACTATTCAAGAAGAGTACTGCTGGTCCAAACTTGTTATAGGGATCGTCGATAAAGAAGAGCCCGTTGCCATCCATTGTCGGTGGATAATGCCTTACGTCGCACCAGCAGCAACTCATCAACGTAAGATGCGACCAGTTTCTTCTTTAGACTGTACAAAGCTGTCCAGCACAGTGGTTTTTCTTAGTGAATAGCAAGGTGTTTAGTACAGCAACTGTTATAGTGTAAATGAATTTTACCTCAGTCATTTACCTGACAGCGTCCTATCCTATCACCATCATTGATTCCGTGAGTACCACCAGCGAAAGAATTGGGGAGTATTGAAAGTGATGAGCTTATTCTGTTTCGGTAACTAACATAAAGAAGTGGAATTTACAAAACTGAGAACTACCCAAAACTGTCATTTAACAGTAGTGAACTTTGTTGCTTGCTACATCTACTAGTTAAAAATTAATACCTAACAGTAAAAGAGTAAAAGCATAATGTTAATGAATATTGACACTATATTGCTTCTGAATAATACATTTTTTCATGTTCTTTGTGTGCATCGCACACTCTCATCACATTTGTAAATTACATAACAGTGTAGTGTAAAATTATTTATTCTTCAATAAATGACACATTATGAACTTTCCAGAAAAGCTTACTACAATAGAAAACAAGTATTTATGAACAAATGCATTTCTAAAATCGGTAACAGTTAGCATTCCAGTGAGTAATCCAAAGCTATTCATTACACGAACTGTTTTGCAAACAATTACCTTTTGCGTGTATGTGTTCAGTACAAATTATTGTGCTGGTTTTCTGATTAACTTTAATACATGGTATTAACTGTGTTTTTATATCTGAACTCGAGGCAGTGCCTTTGGTTCCGTTCTCGCCTGATTACAGTACAGAGATTAGTTCGTAATTACAGTTTATAAACAGTTGATAATCATAGTGTAATTTTTGCTCACGCAATGCGCTAGCGACTGATCTTAAGTAATTTGCATTCTAAACTTATAACAGATTCGGCTTATTTATTCAAAATTTTACTATTTCATATTTTTACCTTTTTTGTCGAAATTTTGTTCGATCGTTATAGTGCAAAAGAAGTCGTGCGATAGCGATTCGGTTATAATTGTATCTGCACTTATCCGGCTTTTCATTATTCTTTGGAATGTATGTCTTTTCCAGACAACAGGGAATATTAGGTCCACGTGTCATTTAAAATTCGGATTAACCGGAAGTGTAGGTCCGCTATAAAGTCCGTGCTTTACTGTTCCTGAACGGATGTTCAAAAATGTTCAAATGTGTGTGAAATCTTATGGGACTTAACTGCTAAGGTCATCAGTCCCTAAGCTTACACACTACTTAACCTAAATTATCCCCAGGACAAACACACACACCCATGCCCGAGGGAGGACTCGAACCTCCGCTGGGACCAGCCGCGAACGGATGTTGTTCCCCTTGTTACTGGTATGGCTTCTCTTCAAGCAAACCACTGGGCATACACTGTGCTTTTCAAACATTTCATTTGCACGACCTCAGCACAAACTGTCGCCATGTAAACATACTTGTGATGATGTCCTCTGTGAAACTGCGCTTACTATTGCAATCACAGTTTCCCTTCAAAGTTAAGATTTCAGATTCGTGTAAGAAGTGTACAGCTGTCGGCTGAAGATAGGATTACGCTCAAACCTGATCACGAAGAAAAGCTTTCAGTTGACGAAAACTGTTGCTGGTTGCAGTGTCTTTTCTTTTTGCTACATGTCTGAACATCGATGCTCTCAATCCATTGTATTTCAACTCACGTACATTTTTCGTGGCAAATTTCGAATGAAAATTCAGCCTCCACCGCATTCCCTGAACCAGAAGACACTTTTGATGTACTAACACATAGTTCAGAGTGTAATATCGCAATGCAATCGACTAATTGCCAAATGTATACAAAAATTACTGACTGGAAATCGTGGCAGCGAGTGTGCATAGCTCTTGAAGAATATCACTGGAGATAATTTAGATAGTTTTTCTTGCAATACACCATGAGTACACAACTTAGGAGCAACATCATAATGACTACACTGTTTCTTCCATATGAATTACAGTATATGAGTGATGATGTTTTATTTATTTTCATTGCAGCGCAGTTTTACCTTTGTTACTGAGATATGATATTTACACACCAAATAAGCTTGGTAAACATAAAAAAAACATCATTGAGTTCAGTTTTTACCTCTTGCTGTTTGTCTCTTTACAGTGATTTAGAGTGATGACCACTGAGAGCAACAGTGGCTATTGGACAGCGGCGTCGCATTTTGGTACAAAGTAGCAAACGCATCAGTATCCGAGGATTGATCCGGACTGGTTTTCTTTTTAAGGCAACGATAGTGAGCTATTCCAGCTCACACTAAAATTGCTAAAGCAACGCTACTAGCTCTTGTAATGCTAACAGAAACGCACTCTACGATTTCACTTTATGGTGAAATCAGTTTCAGATACGTATGCCTCTCGATTCACGTATTTATTCCCAAGCGCCGCAAAGAACAATTTTAGCTCCTGGCACTGCTGTTCCTAACAACAAATTCTGGGAATGTAAGATATTATTCTTTTGTGTAGGTCAAGCGTTTGAGAACATAGACATACTGCAAACTGAATGAAGATTACCACCTTGTATTGTAATATGTTTTAATAATTCATCTGATGATGGATCCCTCGCTTGTAGAAATTTGTTGTGTAATTTTTATTTGCAATAATTAGCTGAATCTGACTTCAAACGTTACACAGTTCATTTGATTCACTATATGCATCTTTGTTCTCTTTGTAAAAATGGACAAAACTTTGAAAAATCAATAAAGCAGTATCAAGTATCTTCTCCTTGTAACTTCTGAATATAGCTTTAGCCTGAGTTCTGAGCCTTCTCTGTTAGTAATATACACTCCTGGAAATGGAAAAAAGAACACATTGACACCGGTGTGTCAGACCCACCATACTTGCTCCGGACACTGCGAGAGGGCTGTACAAGCAATGATCACACGCACGGCACAGCGGACACACCAGGAACCGCGGTGTTGGCCGTCGAATGGCGCTAGCTGCGCAGCATTTGTGCACCGCCGCCGTCAGTGTCAGCCAGTTTGCCGTGGCATACGGAGCTCCATCGCAGTCTTTAACACTGGTAGCATGCCGCGACAGCGTGGACGTGAACCGTATGTGCAGTTGACGGACTTTGAGCGAGGGCGTATAGTGGGCATGCGGGAGGCTGGGTGGACGTACCGCCGAATTGCTCAACACGTGGGGCGTGAGGTCTCCACAGTACATCGATGTTGTCGCCAGTGGTCGGCGGAAGGTGCACGTGCCCGTCGACCTGGGACCGGACCGCAGCGACGCACGGATGCACGCCAAGACCGTAGGATCCTACGCAGTGCCGTAGGGGACCGCACCGCCACTTCCCAGCAAATTAGGGACACTGTTGCTCCTGGGGTATCGGCGAGGACCATTCGCAACCGTCTCCATGAAGCTGGGCTACGGTCCCGCACACCGTTAGGCCGTCTTCCGCTCACGCCCCAACATCGTGCAGCCCGCCTCCAGTGGTGTCGCGACAGGCGTGAATGGAGGGACGAATGGAGACGTGTCGTCTTCAGCGATGAGAGTCGCTTCTGCCTTGGTGCCAATGATGGTCGTATGCGTGTTTGGCGCCGTGCACGTGAGCGCCACAATCAGGACTGCACACGACCGAGGCACACAGGGCCAACACCCGGCATCATGGTGTGGGGAGCGATCTCCTACACTGGCCGTACACCACTGGTGATCGTCGAGGGGACACTGAATAGTGCACGGTACATCCAAACCGTCATCGAACCCATCGTTCTACCATTCCTAGACCGGCAAGGGAACTTGCTGTTCCAACAGGACAATGCACGTCCGCATGTATCCCGTGCCACCCAACGTGCTCTAGAAGGTGTAAGTCAACTACCCTGGCCAGCAAGATCTCCGGATCTGTCCCCCATTGAGCATGTTTGGGACTGGATGAAGCGTCGTCTCACGCGGTCTGCACGTCCAGCACGAACGCTGGTCCAACTGAGGCGCCAGGTGGAAATGGCATGGCAAGCCGTTCCACAGGACTACATCCAGCATCTCTACGATCGCCTCCATGGGAGAATAGCAGCCTGCATTGCTGCGAAAGGTGGATATACACTGTACTAGTGCCGACATTGTGCATGCTCTGTTGCCTGTGTCTATGTGCCTGTGGTTCTGTCAGTGTGATCATGTGATGTATCTGACCCCAGGAATGTGTCAATAAAGTTTCCCCTTCCTGGGACAATGAATTCACGGTGTTCTTATTTCAATTTCCAGGAGTGTATTTTACATCCATGTTGTGTGGAATAGAAAGCCTATGATTAAACTCGGAGAACAAATTATCACTCTAAATGAAGTAGTTCTTCCCTAATAGTCGTATCTTCCAATACGTGTTTTTAGTGTTGTATATTCATCTCCGAAGCATATTATGTCGCGTGGGTCTGCGAAACATAGCCAAAAAACTTCACATATGGCTGTTCGTGTTCATACTGTTGAGGCGAAGATCATATTTCGCAAACAACTTTTCACTAATGAAACACTTTCGGTTTGAGAGACATCTGAACTGAACTGAACTACATGTTTCACTCAGTCAGCATGACACTTCATGCGCCTCTCACTTTTGAGTACCAAACAAATCAGCATTATTAATTTCTGAACAAAGATATTACGTTCCATTAAATTTATACAGACCCTAAATTTTCTTTAGATTGTGGAGTTTTTGCAACCTGTGCGACGGGTTATGTGAAGATGTGATATTGTTTTCGTTGGAATGGACCACAGTATTTGTTTGTAACAGCGTTAATTCCGTTGCGTACTGAAGTTAAAAACTGGAAAACTATCTCTGTTACTACCTGGTACATTACTTGTTTCCAATGTATACAACTGCATTTAAAACACAATGCTGTTGACCGAGCGAGGTGGCGCAGTGGTTAGCACACTGGACTCGCATTCGGGAGGACGACGGTTCAATCCCGTCTCCGGCCATCCTGATTTAGGTTTTCCGTGATTTCCCTAAATCGCTTCAGGCACATGCCGGGATGGTTCCTTTGAAAGGGCACGGCCGATTTCCTTCCCCATCCTTCCCTCACCCGAGCTTGCGCTCCGTCTCTAATGACTTCGTTGTCGACGGGACGTTAAACACTAACCACCACCACCACAATGCTGTTGTCTGCTAGATCATCAAACTGAGAATATTTCCTTTGGTCAGACGGTGGTAACGTAATATGTTTTCTGTGCAGCCGATGCTGTCGTCGAAGCGACGAAGCGTCAGACTTTGATACAGACCAGATAACCCCGATCGCTTTACGAATGATGTTGAAGATGGCCACCCTTCCACACATACTTTAGCCGTTCACGCCAGTTTCATCACTCTGAGACTGAGAGAAACAAAAAATGGCATCGAGTCATGCAGATAAGTATAAAAATGATGACTTCTCCAAGAGCGGCCATCACGTGTCTATCAGTGGACATACCTGCAGCTTGCGATCCACTATTTCCCCACTGCGTCTGTTTTGGTCCTATAAGGATGCCACTGATCAATAAGAAGCAGCGTACCTCATGGACTGGCATATTTTAGTGGCGGACAAGGCTTTCCTGCCGAATTTCCACATATAACTTCTCCTGGAAGTAACTGTACATGTGCATTTAAATTCCTTGTAGGGGACGCTGACGATCTACCTCACCCATACGCAATAATTGTTGACAGCCCTTCTGAGTCAGTCGACAATTGCCAAGACGGCTTGCAGGTATGAACCGACAACAGATAACGCTCCAAGATTCCACAACGATTATGTCCCTACCACTGTCTAATTGTGAAAAAGATAAACGTTTTTTGTTTTGTACAGTCAAATATAAGTACAATAAACTGGCCATTCCATAGTTATCGAAATTTCAGGCAAGTTTCCGAAAACAAGTGGCCACGTTCAGTTTCGAGAGTATGTTGCTGCTGCTATTACTGTCAACTAATGATGGTAAACACTGCAAAACAATAGCGTGAGATTCTGCTATCAGACTAATTAAAATCAGTGAGATCGAAGACAATGATGTAGTTCCTGGTGTGCCAAAAATTTAGTATGCTCATTTGTTTTAACGTCCTGTCCGTAGTAAATATTTTGCAATCTCGGGCAAATGTGGGGGCACGGTCTTTGGCTGAGTGATGTCCCAACAAGTGGTTCAAAGTGATGTAGTGGAAGCGGCGGAAGACGGGGGCAGCCAATTACGCCCGAGACGCGCTCCTCCAAAAAGCCAGCTAGAGCTTCTCTGGTAGATTCACTTTAAGCAGTCTGCAACTCTCAGCTCCGCTCGAAATGGCACAGTACTCAGCGAGAGCTCACGGGTAGAGCATTACAAAAAATTCAAATCATGAAAAGGTGCAAATCGTTATTCAGTCACAGCCCATGCAACAATATTAACATTGCGACTCCCATTTCATCCACGTGGTGTAAATTACGTAACTTATTCAGTATTAGTGTCGATCCAGAGTGGTCTGTCCGTATAGCTTAACCGCGCAGTGCGCTATCTAGCGAGACAGGGAGATGAGCCAGTCCTGATGGAACATTATTTTTCCCCAACCTGAATAACTATGTACAACCTCAGTGTTTGTACGTGCTGAGAGGAATTCAAATATTGCATCGTTGATCCTTAAACTCAATAATATAACACATCGCTGGTCTCACACACCGGACAGCCTGAGTGTGGTATTTAGGCGGTTTTTCACAGTCTTTTGGCAAATACTGTGTAAGACCCCTATCTTCACCAAAGAAAATACGGTACGAAACAGTTACGATACGGTAACACAACAAGATTTACGCGATTCGCAAATGGCGCACACAACTCTCTTTCCTCAGGTCAACTGACTACCTTGGTATCCAACTTGAAAGCTGAGATAAATTTGCAAATCACGTAAACAGCCTATCCGTACGATATGAATGAACGCTAAGAAAGAAAGAGTATCGATGCAATGTCTTTGCATACGCTGTCCAATAACATGTTGCCATATTATTAACTTTACGGACCAACGATGCAATATTTGAATTTCTCTCAGTACGTGCGAACACCAAGTTTTACGCAGTTATTCAGGTTGGCAGCATATAATGTTCCATATTCGTAAGGGAGATAGTAATTACCAAAAATATATCAAAAGTCCTATAAACAAATGTCGTGAAACATACATTTTGAGACATTGGTGATTAAAAAAAAATAAAAAGTTTACAAACTGACATGGCACATCGGGCATACAACAAGTATCAGTAATCACATAGGAAGTCGTGGTAGCAACGGCCATCCGGGGCTACTAAATGGCGTTGCTGTTATTTAGTCTCATGCTACAAATGGACGCCCACTACAGGAGATGTACAAAGATTTGTACGGCCACGGGGCACCCTCTCAGAGATTCCTGGTGTATCTCGAAGACATCCTGCTGCCACAACAATCCTGACCACTAGGTCCTCCTGCGATGTAAGAGGTATTTCAGGACCTTCAGATACCCTCACCGGAAAAATCAGTTGAGGACAGATCGGGTGATCGTGGTGGCCATGCGGCTGGCGACCAATCCAGTGGCCGGGAAAGTTTGCCTGCAGGTGTGCCCTCACTTGTCTGCTGAAATGAGCGGGAGCTCCGTCGTGATGAAATAAACTTCTGCTTCGAATAGGCATGGGAGCATCATTCAGCACGTCCAGCAGAACCTCTCCCCGGAATACAGGATACGTGCGACCATCAAGTCGGTCCGGGAGAATGTGCGACCCAGTTTAACAGTTTCCGACGATGCTAGATCGTAGCACCCTCGCTTGTCGTTTGCGACCCTACTGATCCTTGTTGTATGCCCTCTTTGCCACGTCAGTTTGCAAACTTTTTTTTTTTTTTTTGAGTCATCCTGTATACTGATGAACGAAAATATGCCACTGCTCGCAGCGTCATTGAATGGCGCCGGGTGGCGCTGCAGGTGACGTCGTAAGAGAAGCATGAATACGGAGCACAGCAGAACGAGGAATTATGTTTGGTTTGTAGGACGCTCAACTGCGCGGTCATCAGTGCCCGTACAACATCCCAATTTTTACATAGTCCAATTTTTACTCAGTCCAATCTAGCCACTGTCACGAATGATGATGATGATGATGATGATGATGAAATGATGAGGACAACACAAACACCCAGTCCCCGGGCAGAGAAAATCCCCAACCCGGCCGCGAATCGAACCCGGAACCCCCGATCCGGAGGCAGCAACGCCGAACGGGGACTCGTTGTAGTGATGATACGGGCCGAAAATCGTAAATCTGCTAATATAAGCGACTTCCACAAAGGGCAGGTTCTTGTGGACTGGCGTCTGGGAACGAACTTGTCTGAGGCGGCAAAGCCAGCGGGCTGCTCGCGTGCTGCTTTATGACCACCCATGCACGGTGTAACCGTCAGTAAGAGACAGGTTGTTGTAGGTCCCTGTCTTATCAAAGAGCGCGGTTGCCGGAGACTTGCCCGCCTTGTAAAGCAGGGCAGGCGGCAAATGACGGAAGGATACAACGCTGCGGCAACCACAAGTGTCTCGGAGAACATCGATTAGCGCACACTGTTGAACATCGGGCTCCGCAGCAGACGACTCCAATGTGTTCCCACGTAGAGCCAACGACATCGTCAATTACGATTGCACGAGCGGTTCTAGGTGCTTCAGTCTGGAACTGCGCGACCGTTACGGTCGCAGGTTCGAATCCTGCCTCGGGCATGGATGTGTGTGATGTCCTTAGGTTAGTTAGGTTTAAGTAGTTCTAAGTTCTAGGGGACCGATGGCCTCAGATGCTAAGTCCCTTAGTGCTCAGGGCTATTTGAACCATTTGAACCCAATTACGATTGCTGTGGGTATATATAATCGAGATCGGAGAATGTGGATCAATGAAAACGTATGGCTGATCGAAACATTCACGGCGCCACAGACACACGTCGGTGGGGGACATTCACCTGGGGTTCCATGGGGCATGTCATAGTCATCGAACGCACCATGACAGCTGTGGACTACGAAAACATTACTGTAGGTAATCATCTTAGGGTTGAAGCTCTCTGCAGTGGAACTCTGTTCTCTCCCCTCAAAGATATATTAGACAAGACCAACCTATAGAGCTCTCAGCCCCCCCCCACCCCCCCTCCCTGCCTACACGCACGCACACACACACACACACACACACACACACACACACACACAAAATCCTCGAACCTGCTGTCACTCTCTCTCTCTCTCTCTCTCTCTCTCCCCTTTTCACACACAACACATACACACAAAAAGAAATACTAGTAATAATAATAACAATGAAAAATCCTCAAACCTGCTCTCTCTCTCTCTCTCTCTCTCTCTCTCTCTCTCTCACACACACACACACACACACAGACACAGACACGCGCGCGCGCACACACACACACACACACACACACACACACACACACACACAAATGCACAGACAACTCTGAAAGATTCAGAACAACCGCCAGGAACACCTTCAACTGTTCCACCGTCAGCCACTTGTTTTTACACCTTCAACTGTTCCACTGTCCGCCATGTTTGTTTGTTTTTCAGCTGGTAAACAGTGAAACAGTGACAGGGACAGTGACAGTGACAGCTCAATATATAGTGTCTGACATTGATTAAGACGAGGAAAAAGAAAACGTAAGTGAAACATAATGTAAATACACACACACACACAGAATTAATTAATTTCAGACATAGAAATAACAATTTTCAAATCGTAATTTTGGCTTAAACAATTTGTCTACTTTAAGGTGTAAGTGGTTGCAGATGACAAACTGTGGAACAAATCAGTCACTGTAGAAACACAATACATCAGAAAAACCACACCATGTGGTAAAAAGGTATGAATTCATAATTTTGTGTGTTTTTTTCAAATATCTGTAATTACGATTTAAAAACTAATAGTTACATGCATACAAACAGTAAAGAACATTCTTTATATTTAACAGCCGTAAAATACAAGCCCACTGAAGATGCTGCAACTGGAGTGAAACATGTTTGGGTTAAAAAACAAAATTGAGTTTTGCTTAAGGCGGACCCTATCCAAAAACACATTTGTTACTGCGGGTAACCTGCATTTCATCATCCTGTCTTCAACTATGGTGACGGAACTTCCCAGCAGGATAACTGGTCGTATTACAAGGCCACAATCATGCTACGGGCTGCCAACTACGTGCCCATAAACCATGGTCCGTAATTTACGGTAATTACGTAATCTATGCCTAGACATCTGGTGCCGTATACCTCCGGGAACCTGCCAGGAACGGAATATATGGTAGTCTGCTACGACTTAGCCAACAACAATAATCGACAGTCATGCGTATTGTGCACCGAGCGACATTCTCAACACCACATAGCATCTGAAAAAAATGTTTGGTAGGACGTTCCATCGACTAGCAGACACAGGATCAATAGCATCTAGTACAAGAGATCATTTTGGATATCGCGCAGTTTGAAAGATTCCCGTAGCCACCTTTCATTAGTCCGGTAGCCCATTTTCACTAGCATCTCTCTTTCTTTTCCTTGTTTCTCTTTTCTCATAACTCTCATAGTGGTGTTATTGAATGGATGTGGCTGTGTGTCACGTTGCTAGACGGTGGCGTAGTCTGCTGCAGAAAGTCTGTGATAGTCATACAGATTCAGCAGCAGTTGTACAGAATAGCCAACTCTCGTAGTGGTCAAGTAGGCAAAGAGGTTTGCGCTACTTGTGAGAAATCCACCTGCGTTAGGTTGGTGGCGGAAATGGCATCTTTGGGTTTTCCGGGCCACGCGGATTGTGGAAGAGGCTGGAGATGAAAAAGGGAGGCAGTCTGCCGCCGGTACGGGAAGCGTCCACAGCTGTGCTCCACTCAAAGAAGGGTGAGTTAGGACTGACCGCGTGGCGCGTTGTTACTTGGCGAGAGGAGAGCTGTTAGCTTTTGGTCTCGCTTTTCAACTCTGAAAGATTGCTTTGCCTTGTCGCAGCAAGTAATGCAAAACTTCGGCATATTTTTCTTTTAGTAAATTTCTATTGCAGGCTTGGGTCCACCGAAAGAGCGCCACACAAAGGTGTCGATAAGAAGTGAGCACTCGCTTCTGTACGAATGTCTGTTTGCCTTCAGCTGTGCCTGTATAAGCTTTCATTTTTCCAAATATTAATAGCTTTGCCTTCTCGTAAATTTTCCTTGCTTTATGTATCCTTCGTCCGTGGGGAGCCGACCACGTGGTTGAACATTAGAGTTTGTTGGGCTACAGTCATCACTAACTGTCCGGTCTCATGTTTGTTTTAAAGAATGTTAACTGTTCATGATTGTGTGATGTGATATTGTTGCAACTTGGCCACGATACCTAGAAATTGCGTCTCCACAAACCACGTGGGCACGCGGGTGTACTGCGAAACGTGTACCGTTTCACGGAGTTATTGCGATCAGTTATCAGGCAACAGCAGTTATATGGATGATTCACACCAATGATTTTAGGTGTAGATTATAACGGTGAATGTATCGATGCTTTTCTTTAATGTTTTTGAAATTAATGTTATCAGGAATTGTGTACATGCCTCACATCCATATCTTAGGAATAAATGATTTTATCTACAATTTTCTCTTGTGTTCCGAGGTTACGTTTTTGCACCTAAGCCACTCACCTCGTAGCTTTCCTGTTAGCACATCCAACGCGTTTCCTTACGCACAGGTCCAGTGATTAGTTTCCCCTTTTATTTTAAAACAAATGCTTTAGATTAAGTCTTATTTTCAGGTGTGTTGCTGGGAGCTGATCTTCTGCACAGTGTTCATGCATGTGCTATTTTATTTTAAATGGTTGATTCTCGTGGACAGTGCACGGGAAATACTATTAACTACATCGCATCCCCTATGAGCGATATCACGACGTGCGTATTTTTATGAGTTTTTGGTCTGTGATCAAATTAATTTATTTTCCGACTCGGCCAAACCTTTTATTAGTTGTATGGTTAGAGTCGGTGGCGACCCTAATCTTCTCACGTTAATTTCACAATCAATAAGCACTTCCATTCCCACTCTTAACGTAATAACCCGTAGAAACAGGTTAGTTACAAGTTCACATACCAGAAATGGATGAGCGAGCGTAGCAATGAGTGGAAGGTGATCCTGTGACAAGTGTTTCAAGAATGAAAGGAGCCAAAAGCAAGAACCACGCTCTTGCCTGTTCAATTATGTACGAAAGGCGTTCAGTAAGTAATGCAGCACTTTTCTTTCCCGGCCAATTTCGATTGAAATAATGCGGAATTTTCTGAGGGACGTCGTGGAATATTCCCTCTCAACCCCTATAGTTTCATGAAGCTCCGATATATAGCGGCGCTTTACGTAGCCTTCAAAATGGTGTCTGTAACGAAGGTGCGTTCCGAGCAGAGAGCTGTCGTTGAGTTTCTTTTGGCGGAAAACCAGAGCATCGCAGATACTCACAGGCTTTTTCAGAATGTCTATCGAGACCTAGCAGTGAACAAAAGCACGATGAGTCGTTGGGTGAAATGTCTGTCACCACCGCAACAACAGTGGACTGTTCTTCCTCATCCACCCAGCAGCGCGGATCGTTTACCTTCCGACTTCATCTGTTTGTCCCAACGAAGGATGCACTCTGAGAAAAGCAGTACGTGGATGACGGGCGGTTATTGAACCAGAAAAACGTTGGCTTCGTCGTCGACCAGTAGAGCTGTATCATGCGGGTATACAGGCCCTCACACTATGGTGGCGTAAGGCCGTCGCTTTCAACAGAGATTATGTGGAAAATAGGATTTTGTAGCTAAAAGAGTGTGAAGTAGCATGGTCTATTGGAATTAAACTAACCTGCTTTCAGTAAAAAAAAGTGTTGCGTTTGTTACTGAGCACACCTTGTACAAACAGTTCTATTAACTGTATTACTTAGAGCGTGTACAAGCTCTGTAGCCACAACACTAACACACCAGATTATAGTTCTGCCAATGGATTCTAAGACGGACCACTGAAGATCCTTAGTTCGCGGTTCGCATTTTATTTAGGAATTCGGCCCCATTCACATAAACTGAGATGATAAATTACTGCAATAATCACGTGTTGGCAGATGCAAACATTTCAGCGATCATGGAAACAAATCATCGGATTTGCTTTAGTATCAGAGTGGGGGCAGAAATTGTGGCTGGCAGACACACAGCGCTGTAAACTTTATCGGACCAATTAACAGGTACTGTATATTAGCTCTTCTGCGCGACAAATTATCCGTGCTTTCCGAGAACAGCTGACCTGCAATGTTGCATGCACAAAACGAGAGTCGAGGTGTAGTGCTTTATGAACGGAAGTTACCGGACAACTTATGATATCACTGTACAAAGAACAGAGAATAGAAACTTATCTTATAGATACACACAAGAAATCACTGTACCACCGAGGGTTCAGGGTTAAAAGTTAACTTCGTATTGGACTCTGGACCTTTGACCTTCTCGGGCATGTGCTCTACCGACGTTTTTTTTTCGTTATTTTGATCGTTATTGTTCTCGGCGTTTGGTCAGGGCAGACGTCACATTGACTCCCCTTAGTAATGCTGTGAGGAGGTGTAGTGGGTCGTGTTTGGAAGTTCATTCCCTAGAGCTCTTTCTAGCGAAAGGTTCCGACTTCGACACAGAGTTTTAATCTGCCAGGTAGTTTCAACTTCGTATTGGTGACTAATTATTAGCTGTTCGTTACAAAATATGCCCACCGGACACATAATTAGTCGTCTCTTAAAAGGGTTAAATGGTCCCTTTTGAGTGCTGTAAATGGCATAGAACAGGCAAAGACAATTGTGTGACCATCTACTTCTGACATAAGTCATGGCAATGCAGTGATTGTATGTGCCAGTCTATTGTATAGCTTCATCGCAGTAATGCGGATCAAAGTGGACACGTGAAAGAACTGCAGAAAGAAGTTATCATGTCTTCATGAATGACACTGCCCGATCTGTAGGTGCATCAACGTTGAGTGTCCACCATGAATGCAAAGAACAGTTTACCACTCGCAGCCATTTAATACGGCGTAAGAACAGTGGGCATAGAAGGCCCTTAACTGGCAGGGAACGGAAACGAGAGTCACGCCTTGTCGATGACAGTCGGTTTCACACATGGGTCAAAGGATACAGAAACTGAACAGTACTGACTGGTGGCGTGTAGTGTGATTGTGATGCAAGGATTCCTGTGCACCAACGGCCAATGAGGCGTCTATCCCGCAGTGTGAGGAGGGTGTACTTCAGGGAGGAACGGCTTCTCTGACGGTTTGAGGATGTTTTTGTATGATGATTGGACACACTCACTGAGGTTACCGTAAATGTGCATCTGCATGTTTGCTTCAACATTCCCGGTGGCCAAGTTGAAAGTCGTCTGCTGTCACGCACATTTTATGCTGTGTATTCATACGAGCGTTGGTGGGCACTTGTAGTACATCTCAAAGGTTGGTAGGCACTTAAACACTGTTAGCTCACATCAATGAGACCACCTGTCAAAAGCCCAGATAACCACATTTTAGAGTAAGAAAGTCCGTGAGGTTCTGGAAGGTACCGACAGGGATGTGAAGCCATGCCGACTCCAGTGGCGTCGCCCGCTACTCAGCTAAGGATCCATGGCGCGAACAGCCCGATCAAGATGGCTCCACAGATTCTCAACTGAGTTAAAAAAGAATGGTTCAAATGGCTCTAAGCACTGTGTGACTTAACATCTGAGGTCATCAGCCCCCTAGAACTTAGGACTACTTAAACCTAACTAACCTAAGGACATCACACACATCCATGCCTCAGACAGGATTCGAACCTCCGAACGTAGCAGCATAACGGTTTCGGACTGAAACGCCTAGAACCGCTCGGCCACAGCGCTGAGTTTAAATTCAGAGAGTTTGCTGGCCAGGAGAGTCCGGCAAACTCATCCTGGTGCTCTTCGAACCACACACGTACACTGTGAACTGTGTGACACGTTGCTTTATTATGCTGGTAGATGCCATCGTGCCGAGGAATAACAGACTGCATGTAAGGGCGGACATTGTCCCCAAGGATAGATACATAGTTTCGTTGATCAACTGCTCATTCCAGAATGACGATATCACCAAGGGAATGCTACGAAAATATTCCCAAGACCATTACGCACTCTCGTCCCACTGCACCATTCGGACGATCCAGCGGCCATCTGTTCGATGGAGCATAAAACGTGGCTCATCGGAAAAGGCCACCTGTCGCCATACAGCGGACGTCCAGTTGCGGTATGGGGTGCAATTCTGGAAGTTAGCACGGGTGCATGAGCCAGGAGTCTGCAGCGGAGGCCCATACGCAGCGACGTTCGCTGAACTGTCATTGAGGATGGTTCAAATAGCTCTGAACACTATGAGACTTCTGAGGTCATCAGTCCCCTAGAACTTAGGACTACTTAAACCTAACTAACCTAAGGACATCACACACATCCATGCCCGAGGCGGGATTCGAACCTGCGACCGTAGCGGTCGCGCGGTTCCAGACTGTAGCGCATAGAGCCGCTCGGCCACCCCGGCCCGCTGTCATTGAGGAAACACTATTGGTATCCCTTGGTTCATTCCAACAGTTGCATGTCCATTCGCCCGCTCACATCTCCGCAGCCGTCATTCGCCTCTATCGACTATAGCCTGTGGTGCACCACAAATGTCTCGGCATCAGTTTCGGATAGCGCCATTTTGCCATGCAAGGTATGATTTAACCATGTCGCCAGGCTAACAGTTTGCAAATTTAGCCATATAGTAAATGCTCCCATGCTTCGCCCGAAAGCCAATGATTATGCCCTATTGGAAGTAAAACAAATCGCTCCGTTTCCGCATTACGACAACGACTGTACTATTTCCCAAAAATTCTCTACAACTTCTGTTGAAAACTTTTTGTAATTGTCTGGAATATTAAAAACAAATTGGGCCAAGTAGTTAATAAATTACAAATTTTACGAAATTGCGTCTTCGTTTCTATAGATGTTCTGGAAAAATACTGTGAATACACGTCTGGGAAATGTTTTAGCCGGCCGGGGTGGCCGAGCGGTTCTAGGCGCTACAGTCTGGAACCGCGCGACCGCTACGGTCGCAGGTTCGAATTCTGCCTCGGGCATGGATGTGTGTGATGTCCTTAGGTTAGTTAGGTTTAAGTAGTTCTAAGTTCTAGGGGACTAATGACCTCAGATGTTAAGTCCCATAGTGCTCAGACCCATTTGAACCATTTAACATGTTTTATTAGATTCATCAGATCAATAACAACAAAATAAATGGAAATTGTACTTTACTTTAACTTCGTACAGTTTTCTAATGGCTTTTATATTAGCGAAGTTGCTAAATTTCAGGCAAAATCTTTTTTTAGCTGTAGCTCCGTAGCTAAGAGTTTGCGGACCTATGTTTACACGAACTTTTTTCTTTATTTTTAGTTATAGAATAACATTTTAAAATATTTGCATATCTTCGTGAATCACCCGGTATGGAACATTTTGTATTCATTTTCTGTACAATATATATTATGTGTAAATACAATGTGGGTTCCTTCAGACCTTGTCTTTCAATCCCATGACCTTTAGTCAGATTAAGCTTTCATGTTTGTCACATCTCTGCATGTGTTCTTTTAAGAAATAAGTTCTCGAACGTACTACGTTTGCTTGAACTACATTTAAAACTGAGACGGAATACACTGCCTTCAGCTGTGATTGTGTTTTCAATTTGTATGAAATTTTCATCTATGCAAGAAAGTTCGTGTTGGTGGAGATCTTCAAGACACATGCTTGCGGAGACGGAAACCTCGAGATAAAATTCTGTTATCACACTAGTTCAGATCTTTTCCATTTACTGGGTAGTGTAGGAAAAAGTGAAAACACATTTGCATAGCACAGATTATACCTTATAGGAGTAATTCATAAGCACGTATAGTGAGGAGTTACGTACTATGTATTGTAAGGATCATGGTTTCTGTTTTCCCTTGGTTTAACCCTGTTAAATTTCGCTTTAATTATTTCGTTGCGCTATGAGGAAGTTGACGCCACTACGAAATATAAAAACACAGTTTGTAATATTTCGTTTATTCGTATATGGGTCACATTCTCCACGAAGAGGAGCCAGTAATGATTCCGGGCATTAAAGAATAGGAGTCATAGTCTCTTAAGAGCTCACAGGTCAAATTACGAGGGCATGCTGAAAAGTAATGCTTCTGAATTTTTAATCTGTTCTCAATATCGATTGAGGTATTACATGTCACGTATATTACTCGTTAGAAGGCTCCAAATTGTAGCGTGTAATATGGTAGTGTTAATTTAACTATTTACGTGCGTGAAAAACAGCTCACACAAAGGAAAGCACGAATTCGAAGTGTTCGTCCTCACATGGAGCACTCTCTCCTTCAGCTTGACAATCCCAGATCACACACGAGCGCTGCGAAATCTGCAACAATTCGATGCCTTGGTTCACTGTCAGCGATCGTCCTCCATACAGTCCATACAGTCCCCAGTTGGCCCTATCCGATTTTCATGTGTTTCCAGAACTTAAGGAGCATCTTCTAGGACTTCACTTTGACAGCGATGAAGCGGTGCAAGCAGAGGTGAGGTTGTGGCTCCGTCAACAAAGTCGAACATTCTACAGTGACGGTATCAACGAACTGGTCTCTCATTAGTGGAAATGTTTTCGTCGCCAGGGTGACTATGTTGAGGGATAAATACGTAAACGTGAAGAATAAAAAAGTAGAATATTAATAAACTCAGCTTTATTTAAAAATGTTTAAGAGTTTTCATATGAAAAATTAGGAGGCATTATTTTACAGCCAGCTGTCGCATACTTCAGTGCAACGCCTTCAAAGTGGTGACCTTTCTTCTACATCTTCGTGATGAGAATGCTGTGGACATTCCCGTCTTTTAAGATGATAACAGCCGTGTTCGCACTGCTGCACGCACACAGTCCTGGTTTGGCAAACACCCCTATCGCGTTCCGACTGGTCTGCAAAATTACTTGTTCTTAATCCCACAGAAAATGTCTAGGACTTCTTGTAACAGGAATGAAACGCAACAATCAACTTCCTCGGAATTTGGTATTACCATCCTGTCATAAATGAGTGGTTTCAGCTCGAAGTGGCACACCTTTTGGACACTCTTTACTGCCAGATTCAGGTCATTATCAAAGCTAGGAGCGCTGTTACACGGAATTTACGTGATGTGGTCAGGCGGTAGCTAATTTTTTGTTCTGTATGCCTCATATTTTGGACGGAAAAAATCGCTACACCAAGAAGGAACTGTGCGACGTAAACGAAAGTTGGTAAGCGTGTTTCTACATCTGAAAAATGATAGCTATTAAAATTTCGTGTCAGTTGTATAAAAGTGGTGTTGCTAGCGCCACTATGAGCATGCAAATAAGGTTTGCTGTAAATACACTCTGTAAAGGTCGTGAGCGTTAGTTACCTTTGAGATTGGTCGTGGTGAGCTGATGTTAATCAAGAATGCCTTTAAGGGGACAAAGCTGCCATTGTCAACACCTCACTGGGTTTGAAAGAGGTCGCATAATAGGGCTACGAGAAGCTGGATGTCCCTGCTGCGATATTACAGAAAGACCTGCCAGGAATGTAGCCACAGTACATGATTGCTGGCAGCGGTGGTCACGACAATGTACGGTCGAAAGAAGACCGGGCTCCGGACGTCCACGTGGCACTACCAACAGGGAAGACCATCGTGTTCGGCGTATGGCTCCGGCAGATCGTACTACATCTGCAGCAGCAATCTGGGCAACAGTTGACACCACAGTGATACAAACAACTGTTACAAATTGGTTACTTATAGGTCAGATAGGAGCCAGACGCCTCCTAGCGTGCTTTCCACTGACTCCAAACCTTCACCATTTGCAACTTCAATGGTGTCAAGCGAGAGCTCATTGGAGAGCACAGTGAAGGTCTGTTGTGTTTCCTGGTTCAAAATGGTTCAGATCTCTCTGAGCACTTTGGGACTTAACAAAAAATAAATAAAATAAAATAAAAATGGTGCAAATGGCTCTGAGTACTATGGGACTTAACTTCTGAGGTCATTAGTACCCTAGAACTTAGAACTGCTTGAACCTAACTAACCTAAGGAAATCATACACATCCATGCCCGAGGCAGTATTCGAACCTGCGACCGTAGCGGTCGCGCGGTTCCAGACTGAAACGCCTAGAACCGCTCGGACACAAAGACCTGCTATTTCTGGTGAAATCTGGTTCTGTCTCGGTGCCAGTGATGGCCGAGCGTTGGTTAGGAGGAGGCCAGTTGACGACCTGCAACCAACTTGTCTCCGTCCTGAACACACTGGACATACACCTGGAGTTCTGGTCTGGGGTGCAATTTCGTTTGACAGCAGAACAACTTTCGTAGTTATGCTACGCACCCTGACTCCATATTTGTAAGTCAGTCTGGTGATTCGACTTGTTGTGCTGCCATTCATGAACAGCATTCCAGGGTGTGTTTACCAACAGGATAACGCTCGCCCACATACCGTTGTTGAGACCGAACGTGCTGCACAGAGTGTCGACATGTTGCCTTGGCCTGCTCGATCAACAGATTTGTCTGCAGTCGAGCACATATGGGACATTATTAGGCGTAAAGTCTAGACTCATCCTGAACAATATTAACCGTCCCTGTATTGACTGACCCAGGGAAACAGGTATGGTACTCCATCCCAGAAACTAGCATCTGTAAAACATTCTTGCATTGAACATTGTGAGGTTACAACGGTTATTAATGCACCATCATTTCACATTCTCGTGCTTACATTAAACTGTGATCTTGCAATATTAATCGCTTACACATGCGACCTACAGGAAGGTATTCCCGAAATTTCATTACTCTATATTATTATTTTGAGGTATTGTGATGCTTTTCTGGTTATGTATATACACTACTGGCCATTAAAATTGCAGAGCATTGACACAAGATTGGCGCCGGTGGCGACACCTACAACGCGCTGAGATGAGGAAAGTTTCCAACCGATTTCTCATACACAAACAGCAGTTGACCGGCGTATCGCGACAATGCTCCTCGCGTTGGTCGAGATCCAATGACTGTTAGAAGAATATGGAATCGGTGGGTTCAGGAGGGTAATACGGAACGCCGTGCTGGATCCGAACGGCCCCGTATCACTAGCAGTCGATATGACAGGCATCTTATCCATATGGCTGTAACGGATCGTGCAGCCACGTATCAATCTCTGAGTCAACAGATGGGGACGTTTGCAAGACAACAAACATCTACACGAACACTTCGACGACGTTTGCAGCAGCATGGACTATCAGCTCGGAGACCATGGCTGCGATTGCCCTTGACGCTGCATCACCGACAGGAGCGCCTGCGATGGTGTACTCAACGACGAACCTGGGTGCACGAATGACAAAACGCCTTTTTTTCGGATGAGTTCAGGTTCTGTTTACAGCATCAAGATGGTCGCATCCGTGTTAGGCGACATCGCGGTGAACGCACATTGGAAGCGTGTAATCGTCATCGCCATACTGGTGTATCACCCAGCGTGATTGTATGGGTGCTACTGGTTACACGCCTCGGTCACCTCTTGTTCGCACTGACGGCACTTTGCACAGTGGACGTTACATTTCAGATGTGTTACGACCTGTGGCTCTACCCTTCATTCGATCCCTGCGAAACCCTACATTTCAGCAGGATAATGCACGACCGCATGTTGAAGGTCCTGTACGGGCTTTCTGGATACAGAAAATGTTCGTTTGCTGCCCTGGCCAGCACATTCTCCAGATCTCTCACCAATTGAAAACGTCTGGTCAATGGTGGACGAGCAACTGGCTCATCACATTACGCCAGTCACTACCTTTGATGAACTGTGGTATCGTGTTGAAGCTGCATGGGCAGCTGTACCTGTACACGCCATCCAAGCTCTGTTTGACTCAATGCCCAGGCGTATCTAGATCGTTATTAGGGCCAGAGGAGGTTGTTCTGGGCACTGATTTCTCAGGATCTATGCACCCAAATTGCGTGAAAATGTAATCACATGTCAGTTCTAGTATAATATATTTGTCCGATGAATACCCGTTTATCATCTGTAATTCTTCTTGGTGTAGTAATTTTAATGGCCAGTAGTGTAAATTACGATTAAGCACGCTGCATGATAAACAAGGTGTATGGGAAATTCCGAAGACTGACAGAGGTGTACATAATTGAATATTAATATCCCTTTTTCAATTCTTGTACGTGAGTTGTTCCATTTATCTCTTAAATTACGCGGTGTTAGTCGAGTGATGGATTCTAGCAGCGTGAAGGAGGCAGGCATGGGACATTCAGGAGGGAGAGCGGCAAATTTGTGACGCCATCGCGGCCGTCCTCAAAGAATATGGGAGCGTTATCGCGCCGGACGCGCGCCTGGCGCCAGCGTGTGCCAGCATTGTGGCCAGCACTGCCGGCCGGCTGGCGATAGCAGCGCCACGGCCACCCGCCTCGCCTCTGGCTGCGCCTTCTTTCCCCGCCGCCGCCAGCCGCGGCATCACCGCCAACGAATCGCGCTCCCTTGGACGTTACAGAACACAAGCATCCCAGCACACTAACAGTATAACGGACTGAACACCAAACAGAGCGGTTGGCAACGACGTTCTGCATTATTACCCAACTACGACGTACAAAACTATGACAGGCGATCAAAAATTTTCGGTTTGAGGGCGTTGTTGCAGCGTATATGCAACGTAGCGCGACTCCTATGCGGTTATGTAAGCACTGACATGTGGGCAAGGGATTAGTGCGGCATTCGCGTCTTTCCGATGTACAATCAGTAAATGCGGAAAAGTGAACTATGGCAACGCTATTACCAAATGCGTCCAAACGGGACCGACGTGCTACGAGGTATGTCCACAAAGTAAGTTCCGTTTCGTTATATAAAACAAACGTGGACATATACAGAAAAAAATATTTGTTGTACGAAAGTCTACAACTGTTAAACTACTTTTCTACATAGCTTCTGAAGTTTTGTAGGCTCTTGTCATAGGGTGGCACAAGTTTTTGTATGCCTTCTTCATAGAAGGTTGCCTCCTGTGTATTCAACCATGTGGTAACATATTCTTTCAGCTCGTCATCATCGTTGAAGTGTTGACCACCAAGGACAAATTTTAGGTCTAAGAAGAGTTGACAGTCTCTAGGAGCGAGGGCCGCGCGGGATTAGCCGAGCGGTCTTAGGCGCTGCAGTCATGGACTGTGCGGCTGGTTCCGGCGGAGGTTCGAGTCCTCCCTCGGGCATGGGTGTGTGTGTGTTTCTCCTTAGGATAATTTAGGTTAAGTATTGTGTAAACTTAGGGACTGATGACCTTAGCAGTTAAGGCCCATAAGATTTCACACACATTACCTTACATATTACTCTAGGAGCGAGGTCCGGGCGGTACGAAAAAAAAAAAAAAAAAAAAAAAGAAAAACAAATGGTTCAAATGGCTCTGAGCACTATGAGACTTAACTTCTGAGGTCATCAATCCCCTAGAACTTAGAACTACTTAAACCTAACTAACCTAAGGACATCACACACATCCATGTCCGAGGCAGGATTCGAACCTGCGACCGTAGCGGTCGCGCAGGGCTGTATGGAGGATGATCAAACACGTCCTAGTGAAATTCTCGTAAGAGTTGTTTGGTCACATTCGCCGTGTGAGGTCGGGCATTATCGTGGAAAAAAATGACACCTTTCGACAGTAATCCTCAGTGCTTGTTCTATATTGCGCGGCGCAATTTCTTAATGGTCTCGCAATAACCATTTTCATTTATTGTTTGGCCTCGTTGTAAGTAATCAATCAGCAAAATGCCTTTTCTGTCCCAAAAAAAGGTGCACATGAATTTTCGAGGTGTTAAGATTTGCTTAGGCTTAACCTTCATTGGGGATAAAGCGTGCCTCCATTCCATTGATTGCCGTTTTGTTTCAGGGGCGTCGTACGATACCCAAGTTTCATCCCCCGTGACTATCCAAGAAAGAAAACTGTGGTGTCACCGCCAGACACCACACTTGCTAGGTGGTAGCCTTTAAATCGGTCGCGGTCCGTTAGTATACGTCGGACCCGCGTGTCGCCACTATCAGTGATTGCAGACCGAGCGCCGCCACACGGCAGGTCTAGTCTAGAGACTTCCTAGCACCCGCCCCAGTTGTACAGCCGACTTCGCTAGCGATGGTTCACTGACTACTTACGCTCTCATTTGCAGAGACGACATTTTAGCATACCCTTCAGCTACGTCATTTGCTACGACCTAGCAAGGCGCCATATTCAGTTACTATTCTGAACAGATACTATTGTGAACCATGTACCGTCAAGAGCGACGTTCATCATTAATGGATTAAAGTTAAGTATGAAACTAATTCCGTCCGCTTTCTGAATTCTAATTCCTTGTCATGTTCCAGACCTGACGTCAGTAGAGCCCTTCCCTCCTCACGCCAGCCTGCGTGAGCTAAAACGCGTGCATTTCGGCCTCCTCTAGTAACACGGTGTTGGCTCTTCTGCCAACACAACAAAAACCATCGCCTTCTTCATTGTAGCGTGTGAAAAACTGAAGTGCACTGCCCATCCGTTGTTTTTTTGTGTTGTTCAGTAAGAATTTTGGGTACCCAACGTGAGCAAAGTTTTCGAAATTTCAGTTTTTCAGTAACAAATTCATGAATTAGTGATCGTGATATTTGCAGAACCTCCATAGCAAGGGCACTAAGTGTAAACTTATGGTTGTGCTTAATCTTCTCTTTAATTCTGTGAACCAGTTCATCAGTAGCCACAAACGGGCGTCCACTTCGTTCTTTATTGTGCACTTGATCACGTCCTTCATTGAACAGTCTGACCCATCCTCTAACCACTGAATCACTCAGAGCATTTTGTCAGTAAACCTCGCAGATTTGCAGATGAAGCTCCTTTGCTTTGACTTTCTTTGCATTTAGAAAACGAATCGCAGATCTGATTTCACACGCGGCGGCATTTTCAATTACGGCTGGCATAATAAAGAAGCACTACAAAGCACACGTCGGCAGCAGCGATCTGAAAATGGCGTACATGACTTCTCCTTGAGTCAGAGTAACTGCTGCCCATGCTCGAAACTTCGATCGTAGTGCTGCCGTGAATAGAAATAGAAATGGAACTTACTTTGTGGACGACCCTCGTATTATACTTTTCTTGGCTGCTACAGGACAAACACCCATAGATATCCGTCGGAGAACGAAGAATGTGTCTGTCGAAAATAACCGTTTGAAACGAGAAATGCGAACAGTGCTGCAGCTGCTTCACGATAACGCACGTCTCCATATCGCAAATGTCGTAACGTAAAAGATACGTCAACTCAAGAGACACTCCAGCACCTGCCCTATAGTCCTGATCTCTCCCCATGCGATTATAACGCCTTCAGTCCCCTAAAAAAGGCCTTGAAACGTCGACGATTCCTGTTGGACGAGGATGTGTAGCAGGTAGTTACGGACATGTTTACGCAGCAGAATACGCGTATCTACAACCTGGTACATCGGTGGGATGATTGCCTCAATACTCACGGCGATTTTTCCTGATTGGCAAACGGATTCTGGACTGTACGGCCTTCGAACGGAAACTTTCTGATAGCTCCTTATATTTACCTCTATAGCATTCACCTGGTTATGTCAAAGATGCCGTTGTTTTTGCTAATTGAACGTGGCGATAAGACACAAGAATTATTTGAAGTTGTCTGCCCTCTGATTCCCAAATTAACTGAAAAACTTGGTCTCACCTGCTAATTTGCCCTTTTTCTGACCGCGGCCGGCCAAGGATTCCGTTTCGTCTAGCAGGGATTTCTGTTAGCTGAAAGACCATTTATAGGAGGCTACAGGGAAATTCAGCAAACCAGAAGTCAGAAAGATAGAGTAAAATATTTAAATATGTGGTTCCAAAAACACAATGAATTGCGAGGTAGATTGTTACAACGAAAAACGGCTATTCACCATGATTAAATCAAATCTGGCATGAAAAGCCCTGCTGCAGGTCAAGACAAATCAGACCCTTAACTAAGCCTGTAACGAATGTCTGAACAACTCGTCCAACTCCTGTTTAGAGAGTGCTCTTAGTGTTACCTTAAAATACTACATATGTATGGTATCTGTCCTGTCGGAGATGTCCAACAGAACAGATGCCACTGTTTTCTGGTACAGCGGCGGTAAATATCAATATTTCGATGAAGGTGCAGACGTCAGCCGCAATTAGGTATTGAAATGATTCAATGACGAAAGTCGAGAAATTGGATCGGACAGAAAGCGTGCTCCGACAGCAGAAGAAGTGAAGGCGACAGCTTGCGTCAAGCAGGAAATCTGGGTTCGAGTCCCAGTACAGCAAGCTGTTTCGTCCGAACAAGACACAGCACGGGCGACGCTGAGGATGAAGATATCGATCACCTCGACCAATTGCCGGTCGAGTACAATCCGACAATGATCGGACGACAACGGAGAGAAGCCTACTCGGAAGACAGAAGGGCAGCTCTCGCCCACTTGGTTGTAGATCGTCGTCCAGGGCTGACTTAAGCAGCGAACGTTCTTCAGTGAACTCTTAGAAGTGAACAGACAGTTGTAGATTGCGTTTTGCTGTGTGTTGTGAAGTTTACCTACGATTATTTGCACTTAGCCATTGAGGGCATTTTTTGTTTTATAGTACCTACAGTGCTGCAGAGTTCACTATTCGACAAGTCACAAAGATAAGCAAACATTTTAACTCATTTGTCTGACTTTGTTGGAGTGTTGTAGAACTTCGTTCTCCTATCCTGTTACCTGATCCTGGGGCATAGCCGTGTAATGGTGGCTTAGGGGTGTACCGCACCAGAAGCCGTTTCACGATCTCATAAACTCGGCCTACCGTAACAACAGTGGCAAATCGGCCTCTACAGCGGTAGCGACGAGGCCTTTACAGAAATATAGGTTTTCAGCTTTCGTCATTGAATTATCTCAGTGCCCAAATGCAGCTGACATCAGTACCTTCCTCGAAATATTACCTTGGAATGATTAGTAGCCAAGAGAACTGAGATAACTGTAGCCGAGGCAGGGGGTGCACAGATTACCAGTAGCTAAAGCATACTTAACTTTATCACGCCTACCGATCGTGATGCTAAAGGTTGTATAACTATGAACTCACAACCGCAATGCTAGCGACTGTATTACTGGTCAAGGCTGCAGTAACATGGGATGCTCAGTGTATGGCTGACTGAGCTCTCGAGCACCCTTTTCGTCACTTCTGTTAACGCAGACACCACAATGCAGCATGCGGCTGCCAGCAGAATCATGGCCCCGTGGTTAACCTAACCAGGGTTGCAGTTACGATTTGTTCCTGCCAGCGAAGCCAGGCCTCAAAGCTGATAGGCTTGGGGTACTAGAGTGGGGGAAATTTTGAGAAGGGAAGGAAGGCCTGGTGACCCACCGCCGCCAAGTAGCCCTGGCAAAAATTTCAAACTACTGGTTCAGCCAATTTTCGCCATCATGTTAGATATCAGGATTAATGAATTCGGGGTTCGCGTAATTACTCCGCTCCCACGAGCTGACAATCCTCTGACTGCGCAAGCCTACGGTGGTCTCTAATTGCCGGTGAAAATTGGTTTGGTTCCATTTATTTTATAATTAATTCTGCCGAGTCAATCGATTGATAGAGTTGTTGGATGTCATTCTGAGGGATATTGTGCCAAATTCGATCCAACTGGTCCGTTATACCGTCAAAATCCCGAGCTAGTTGAAGGGCCCTATCCATTATGCTCCAAACCTTCTCAACTGGGGAGAGATTCGGTGACCTTGCTGGCCAAGGTAGGGTTTAGCAAGCACGAAGACAAGCAGTAAAAACACTCACCGTGTGTGGGCGGGGATCATATTGCTGAAATGTACCCCAGGATGGCTTGCCACGAAAGGCAACCAAACAGGGCGTAGAATACCGTCGACGTACCGCTTTGCTGTAAGGGTGCCGCGGATGACAACCGAAGGAGTCCCACTATGAAAATAAATGGGACCCCAGACCATCAGTCCTGATTGTCGGGCTATATGGCAGGCGACAGTCCGGTTGGTATCCCATCGGTGTCCAGGGCGTTTCCAAACACATCTACGAAGGGAATGGGGGCTCAGTTCGAAGTGGGACTCATCACTGATGACAATTATACTCCAGTCAATAAGATTCCAGGCCGAAAACGTGTCTGGAGATGCCGCTGACAGCGGTGGGATACCAACCGGACAGTCGCCCACCATACGGTCCAACAGCCAGGACTCATGGTCTGGGGTGTCATTTTTTCAAATAACAGGGCCACTTTGGTATTCATCCGCTCACCCTTACTGCACAGCAGTACGTCGACGACATTCTACATCCCGTCTAGTTGCATTCGTTGCAAGCCATCCTGGAGTACATTTCAGCAAGGTGATCCCCACCCGTACACGATGATTGCTTTTACTGTTTGTCTTCGTGCTTGATGAACCCTATCTTGGCCAATATGGTCACCGGATTCCTCCACAGTTAAGAACGTTTGGAGGATAATGGGTAGGGCCCTTCAACTAGCTCGGTATTTTGACGATGTAATTGACCAGTTGGATAGAATTTGGCACAATATCCCTCAGGAGGACATCCAACAGCTCTATCAATTAGTTCCAAGTTCAGTAATTTCTCACATAAGCATCAGGGGAGGACCGACATGTTATAGATTTTTCTCGATTTGTGAAGCTCTTTCTCTTGAATAAATCATGCAATTCTTCTGAAATTGTAATCATTTGTTAATCTGTATATGTACATCACATCTAACGATTTCCGTCTCATTTGGATACTTTCTTTGTGGTCTTTTCTGTTTTTCCTCTTAGCATATACGCTGATAAGCCACAACATTATGACCACTGCCAACCGCGACTTTGGATGCCACCTGGTGCGTTGTGGGCACGTGACGCGGCAACAAAAGTATGTAAGCGGAGCAGACACGGACGGGGGATCACCTTAGCGAAGATACGGGCTGCAGTTGGGGAAAATCCGTTTAGATAAGCGACTCTGACAAAGGTCAGATTTTTATTACGCAGATAACGTGAACGAGTATCTCAAAAATAGGCCAGCTGGTCGAATGTTCACGTGCTACTGTAGTGAGCATCTACGGAAAGAGGTAAAGAACAGTGAAACTACCACTAGGCCCTAAATGGTTGGACATCCACGACTCTTCGCAAAACGTGCGGTTCAGAGTGGTGATCTGTGGCATCTCTGCCAAGAGAGCCCAATGCTGGTACACACTGTTCATCGTACTTTGTTGAACATGGAGCTCCGCAGCCGACCACCCTTACGTTTTCACATGTTGACCCAACGATCTCGTCAGTTACCATTGCAGTGGGCACGGGACCATCGGGATTCGACCGTCGATCAATGGAAACGTGTCGGCTCTTTGGATGAACCACATTTCTGGTACACTATGTCGATGGTCGTCTCCACAAACGCCGTCATCGAGGTGAATGGCGGCTCGAAAGGTGCAGCGCGCAATGGACGCAATCTGGTGTGAGTAGTATTATGCTATGGGAGACATTCTCCTGCGCTTGCATGAGAACTGTGGTAGTAATCGAAGACAGGCTGGCAGTTGCGAATCACCTGCATATCCCTTCATGCTTATTGTCTTCCCCGACGGCGATGTCATCCTTCAGCAATATACTTACCCGTGTTTCGGAGCATTATAGTGAAAGCACGATGATGTCTCGGAGACCAAATTCGTCTGATGTAAATCCTATGGACTCCATCTGGGTCGCTATCGGGCGCCATCACCGCTACAAAAATTAGCAGTCCGTTCTTTACGCGAATCTAATGGCACATACTTCTACAAACCTACCAACAAACTGCCGGATTCCTGATACGCAGAATCAGTGATGTATTTCGTTCCAAAGACGGACAAACAAGCTAATAAGCAGTTGGTCATGATGTTTTGCCTCATCAGCATATATTTGGTTTCTGGTTCGTTTTTCACACGAGAATAACAACCCGTGGATAGCCATGATGTCCTACATTTTTGCATGCTCAGTACTTCCGGTTAGTCATACACTGACGAAACATTCTGTTATAGGCCGTAAAAGAGTTTGACACGCATTCTGTTGCTCTGTATGTACTTAGTGAACCGGAGCCTACCCCATGGTTTACTGAAGACTTACTCTATGTTATCCTCATATTTTCGCAAAAATTAATACTAGCAATTATCTGTTTACTGGGAATACTCTACATGGATAGTGTGTATTAGGGAGCAGCAGCATCAGTGTATGCCTACCTACGAGATTTTGTCAAGTAATAAAGTTGTCTTAAATTCCGACAGTCCAGCAATCTGTCAAATGCGACTGCAATAGAATTTTCCTCGTAAACACTCATGTACAGACAGCATTTAATGACACACATCAAAGTGACAGATCCAAGGGAGATTGAAGGAAGAGTTAACTTCAGTAGCAGGGGTACTTATACGACAGAAGGAAAAAGGCTAGAATTTAACACTGCGTTGACTGCTAGATCATCAGAGACGGAAAACGGTCGAAAGAGTAAGTGCGAACGTAAAGATAATGGCCCTGCAAAAACGCCAATTCGGAATTCGCGTTAGTGGTCTACACAATCAATGAAAAACCGGGCTCAATTCACAGTTTCTGCCGAACGCGAGTATAACGTCTTAAGCTCCTCGACCGATACAGTCGCAAGCAACAGTCTCTATGTATCTTGTTTTAGGTCTACCCAATAAAATTTCAAATCCTGGTGAAGTTGTTCCTTAAAGTCTACAGCCAATACCGCACCATATTTCCCATAGCTCTGAGCTACGACCATAGTCGACTTAGGTATAGATATTGTGAAACTGCAGCACCACCTGTTTGCAATTGATGTTATCGATAACATTTAATGCAATGAGCCATTATTCTTTAATTTTTTATAATTATTATAATCCTTCAGCTTGATGTCAATCGCCATCCCTAAGTTCATGAAAAAGGTACAGAAATCGTTCTATGAAACTGTGCACGTTACAGTTCCAGCGGCGTTTGTTTAGCTCTTGTGCGCATGCGCACACAGGAAGCTGCACGCGAGAATGCGATGAGGGGAGAGAGAGAGCCATGTCACGCACGCAGTCCCGACCCTGGCGTGCTATGTGTGTGTTGTGCTATGTGTGTGTTGTGCTTAAAAACGTGTACTGTATTCTTGAATTTGATAAAGTGTACCATTATTATCATGTTTCCAGCTCACTGATTGATTCACATTTTTGGTTCTTTTATTTAGCCGTCGCTTTGCATCCCCAAGAAATAAGTTCTGTGACTTTAAGTGAACTTCAGCCGCTTAAGTTTTCATAGCTGCCTCTCAATGAGGAAGTTATCGGTAAGAAAAGAGGTCATTGAGCACCTGATATTGCAATATCTCAGCCATGCATAAGCGCCAACAAGAAATGAATTCGTAACTCGAAATCTGAATGAGCCGGCCGCGGTGGCCGAGCGGTTCTAGGCGCTTCAGTCCGCAACCGTGCGACTGCTACGGTGGCAGGTTCGAATCCTGCGTCGGGCATGGATGTGTGTGATGTTCTTAGGTTAGTTAGATTTAAGTAGTTCTGTTCTAGGGGACTGATGATGCCCGCATCTCGTGGTCGTGCGGTAGCGTTCTCGCTTCCCACGCCCGGGTTCCCGGGTTCGATTCCCGGCGGGGTCAGGGATTTTCTCTGCCTCGTGATGGCTGGGTGTTGTGTGATGTCCTTAGGTTAGTTAGGTTTAAGTTGTTCTAAGTTCTAGGGGACTGATGACCATAGATGTTAAGTCCCATAGTGCTCAGAGCCATTTGATTTTTGACTGATGACCTCAGATGTTAAGTCCCATAGTGCTCAGAGCCATTTGAAATCTGAATGCTGTCAACAGGAAAGTTGGCTTTGCGGCTATGAAGTTAAAAATGCACTTTTTTCATTTCCGCGTTTGCTATTTGGAGGTGGTGTAACATGGACAAAAGATGGTTTTAGAAATATACATAAAATGAAAGAAAAAGCTAAAACGCATGACAAGTCATATAAGCACGTTGATAATATAGTTCCACTGTCACTTTTACGAACTATAAGTATTAAGGAGGAACACAATGAGGCACACAGACAGTCAATCAATGAGCATAATATAAAGGTTAAAAAGAACTGTACAATTTTGTCCAGACTTTAGAATGCATTTTCTTTCGTGGAAACTTTGAGACACCCGTACGTGAACATGATGGAAAAGACGATCCAGTAAACCCAGGAGTATTTAGAGGATTAGTAAACTTTGTATCTATATTAGAATAAGATTTGAAGACTCTCTTAGAAACCAGGGCAGTCTTCCATGGTGTTCTAAGGCCATTCAGAATAAGAGATTTGACTGCCTGCTTCAATAAACCATGAGGAGATAAGGACGGAAATTACGAAACCTTCCTTTGGATGCTGACACAACAGATGTTCTGGAACACACTCAAACACAGTATGTGCTGGATGGAGAAGTGTTTTACCGTTTTGGGAATTCTTTATTCCAGAACATCAAATTGTAGATGGCATATCAAAACTTATTTTAGACCACTTGGACATAGTCCTTCAACGAAATGGACAGAAACTGGTAGCACAAACATTTGATGGTGCAGAAATGACAAAGGCAAAAAAGAAGATCAGTCAGAAATAAAAACAGTTTACAGTAACGCACTTTTCATTCAGTGTTGTGTAGATAAACTTAATTAATAATGAGAATGCAGCAAGTATTACTCGTAATGAAAGAGTATTTTCTCTAACATTCTGTCTATTCCAACACTCTTCCCAAGATCTCTGCAACGTGTGTCAACTTTCAAGAAGCATATGGACGTCAATATTCCACATCCCTTCTCTGCTAGGTGCAAATTCAACATACGACTATAAATAGAGCTCATGAAAATTCACAACCTTCAAAAAACCGGCTTAGTGAAATTTAGTTAACATCAAATGCAGATGATGCCACTGAAGAAACAGTAGGAATTTTGAAATACCTGAATGATGATAATTTCAAGGTTAGGGTGGGGCTCCTTTATCAGATTATGCCTCTTGTCGATATAAATTAGTACCAAATGCAATCCCGAGAAATTAATATGTTTAATGTTGATGAATGTATATCAAATTTCAAAACTGCTATCTTTGATTATAAAACTCAACGTACTATGTTCTTCCTTCAAAGACACTCATGGCAGGTGACTGTATATGTGTTTATGTGATGGATAGATATTGTCCCACTAAACGCTTACTACCAGCTAAATTGTTCAACAAGAAATGCTCCACTAGTCTTAAGAACGAACATGCTACAGAAAAATAGTACTGGCCACTGAAACATATCCAGTGATTGGCAAAGAAAAGCTTGAAAATGAACTAAAAATGTTCTATTGTAGGTCTGATATTCATGAATATTGCGGGTTAATCGAGCTGCTGAAATTTGTCTTGGAAAATGATCTCGAAGGTGTCCTTAGCCAAATTACAGAACTGATAAAAAGAGGTTGACAGTTCCTATGACTGCATCAGAAGCAGAATGCTGCTTCTCAACACTGAGAAGAACCATGAATTCGGAAAGACTAAATTCGCTTGAAGTGCTTCCAATAGAGAAAAATTCCATCAGTTGTCATCAAGGTTCAAATGGTTCAAATGGCTCTGAGCACTATGCGACTTAACTTCTGAGGTCATCAGTCGCCTAGAACTTAGAACTGATTAAACCTAACTAACCTAAGGACATCACACACATCCATGCCCGAGGCAGGATTCGAACCTGCGACCGTAGCGGGCGCTCGGTTCCAGACTGCAGCGCCTAGAACCGCACGGCCACTGTGGCCGGCTGTCATCAAGGGATCAAGCTGAAAATTATTGATCTTTTCTGCGCAATTTACAATAAGAAGAACGTGTTTGATTTCAAATGAATATATTAAGCTTGAACTGTAACAATTTAGGATGAAGTAAGTAAAATGTGTTTGATTTTGTTCTTTTATGGTTTTATCAAGTTTGTGAATAATGTTGCTTTCTATACATATTTGTTTGGTTTTACACACTTTAAATGAATGGCTAAATTTTTTCTGAAGCAGCACTCCCACTAATTTTAACTACAAGCCGCCACTCGCTACGACGGAAAAGTCCCTTCCTTTGTCCCCTTTGATGTGATGTACCGCTTGGTCTCGCGCCTGTCCGTGGCCGGAATCCACGCGCTCAGTAACGATGTGTCGCGCGGGCCAAATTATGCGACGCATTCGTCCGAAGATTAACTAGGTGTCGTTTATTGGCGGATCCGGATCAATTTACTATACTGCCATACTTACAAATTGGTGTTAACAAGGTTCGCTAGACTCGCTTCGACCCGCGAGACACAGCTAAACTTGTCACTCCTCCAGAATGATTCCGAGATCAGACCACTGGACAGCAAAAGATACATCGCTAACAGCTGATACGCCACCTACAGCTGGCTTCTGACAGCCTCCACCGAAAGCCTCCACAAAGACAAAGGAAATCAGTTCAAAGTAAATAGGTCGTAGGTCACACACAATAATAATGATTATTGCATAATTTGTGTATGAGTCTGTGTAAGAATCAATATAGACTGTGTTTAAGTTATAGGTAACAGACTACAACGGAAAAAATAAATAAACGAAAATAAATAAATAAAACACAAACCCCCTACTTCAAGTTTTCACAGAAACAAGGATAACTTATTAGCTTCAGTTAGACGTTGTAACCTCCAGTTAGCGAATAGCTCAAAGATCTGATACGATGTGTCTGTTTAAGAGTATGTGCACACTCACTAATCCGCTACACTCACCTAGAAAACGGAAAATCACTAATCACATGTCTATACCTGCATGAGGAGAAAAACTTTTGCAATCAGTCTTTCGGTATTGGAAATAATTAGTTAAATAAAAATCAGTTTTAATACACCAAATTTTTAAATTGAACCAAAAGGTATAAAATAATTCCTTCTAGCCCCGTACAGATTCCTAATCCCATACAGATAGACCTGAAAATTTGTGATTGTGAATTTTTAATAGCTATGAAAACGCTTGTAAGATTTAAAACGAAAACCATGGGTCGTGTGCAATACATAATTAATTATGAACAGTTCGCCTCCTTAATATTATCTGTTGCACGAGCCCTACTTTTTTCGTTTCCAATCTTACACGGAAGCGTACCCGGCAATGTGGTGGCCGAAATATGCAGCGGGCAGCCTTGTTTACATCACAGTAACAATACTTATGAACCCTCCGCCAAAAAAAACCAATGCCTCCACGCCGACCCAAATGTTCACAGCAGTTATAAAAAAGCCTATCCTTGTTTAGACCGACGAAGAAAGTGTAAGTGAACTGAAGTCAAACCCATGAATCAATTTCCACAAAGCACTGCGTATACAGAGTGTTAATGAACTTCGCTTCTTAGTAAGAGTATTCTCGGAATCGCACGCCACTTTTAAACATTTGGCTTTGGTCTACCTCAGGAAGCATCCTGTAGAAGCATCTCGAACAACCCCATACGAATATGGATGTCAGCGATGGCTCCAAAGTAATGACCACCTCCCAAAATGTTGCAAAAACCAACTACTACTGCCAATACTACCTCACAACCACTCCTAAATGATCCAACTGGGCACCTCATTCCCGCCATATTTCTCCAAAAACTCACATTTGGGTCTTACTATTGCTACCGTCTATACCTGTCGCAATCACCCCATTTCTCATGACTTCCTAACCCACGTAGACTGAAATTTTACGACACACACAATCACTGTGCCGCATTTGTGCCGAAAATCTGGATTGGCACATGACATGCACTAAATTGAACAAAACACCTGCAAACTCTACAAAGTATTGGAAAGTATTCCAGAGTTCTCCAAAAACAACCCACTCACACATATCCCATCCTACATAACAACAGACCACTTCTTGACGACCTCGCAATAACCCATCACATCTCATCCTGTCTGAAAGACACATTCACCATCCCACATGATAAAAGTTTTGATTATTCGATCGATCCCAGTGTGTATGAACGTACCAACAATTGCTATCCCACATCTCAAACGAGACTTCCAGCAGTCACACAGCTTCCACAAACAGAACTAAACACGCCAACAACAGCTGAAGACATCACGCAAACATTCGCTTAAAAACGAAACACTGCGCCTGGTCACGATACAGTTACCTATTGCCATCTCAAGGAATATCCCACAGCCTGTGGCGAAACCCAGAACACATCGTCCAACCTGACAAGTCACCCTCTCAGAGCTCATCCTATTGACCTATGAGCTTCACAGAGGCTTATAGATATTCGTTTCTTCTTCGGTCTATTGGCGAGTGGAACAGAAAACGAAATTACTAGTAATGGTACAGGGTACTCTCCGCTACGCATCGTACGGTGGCTTGCGTGGTATGTATGTGGATATAGGTGTAGATGTAGATGTCAGTCTTCTAAATAAAATTTGAAACTATCCTTACCAAACGAACCCATCTGCACCTTGAAACCCATACCTAACACAAAAGGGGCTTTTGTCCCAACTATTCCATCGATGACCAACTCCTTTAACGTACCCACTTTATCTCCCATTAACTACATAAATGGAAATCTGCCATATTTATCTCCCTTGATATCCAAAAAGCCTTCGACCGGGTACGACACTCAAAAAATTATAAGCTCTCAGTTACCTATGTATGCTTCATAGTGTCCTTCCTTCACCACTGTTCTACATAAGTCATAAGCAACACACCTGCTTCTGCTTATTTCAGCCCACTGCAGGTATGCCTAAGATTCTGCTCGTTCACCCCGCCTTTACATCTTGTACACTGCTAACATTCTCTAATCATCAACCCCCATCTACCTCCTGAAATATACTGATGACACTGACTACTTAGCCACCCATGACACCCTTCAACTCTCCCATGTCAACTTTCAACGCCATTTGAATCTCCTGGTCTAGTGGTGCAATACGTGGAAACTCAAGTAAATTCACAAAAAAGCCAAGCAGACACCTTTGGTCGCACCACTCGGCGTTTTCGTCGTCCAGATTTCCATCTCTCCATCTAAAACCAACCCATCCCCCTAACACAGTAAAGTATTGAGGACTTACACTCAACAGAAAATTAAGATGGAATGCACGTCTCCGTACCATCTAACATAAAGACAGAAACTGAATAAAACTGCTAACAGGTCACAGCTGGGGTCTACAACCTTCTGATATAATCCTCACCTGTAATCCGTCGTCTATGTTATAAAGGTTATTTCCTATTTGGGTTTAAAGTTTAATTATTTTTGATTATCTTTTATCTCCATCTTACCTAAATTCTTCAAGTCGTTTGAAATCCTGGAAAGACATCCACTACACCTCACCTTCCACATCGGCTTACCTTCCCCAACTCGCATCCTATATCACCTCTTCCACGCCCCAAATCTTTTTCTCTTCCAAGAATAACTTCGTATCCAATACGCTAATCGCAAAACCCAGCCCCAGAACCCAAAAGCCCACTCACTAGTCACCCATCCAGAAAACTTGCTTCGCCACTACATCCAAGTTCCACCTTTCATGCAGCTCCATGCTTTATCCGTCGTCTCCTGCCGGAATTTTAATAAACTGCCGCTCCACAACGATGAAATCCGTCCACCCCTTCTCACAACCCTAGTCACAACACTCCACAGCATCCTTACGCTTTTCTCTCCCCCCCGGATGAGGTAAAGGGTGACACAGTGCCACCGCCTGGTGCCATAATAGGGTGTGTCCCGATGGATACTGCGATGGATGGTGCAGCTGGTCCATACCAGATGCCCCCCCCCCCCCCCCCCCCCCCGGAGCGGACGTCACTCTCCTGGCATGCGTGGAGACCCAATAATAGCGGCTGGCTACGCTCAATATCAGTAAAATCCGTGCGCGCCATAGCATGACTGTGTTGCATGATACACTGGACGCAGCAGATGTAGACTTAGCTCTCCTCCAGGAGGTGTACGTCACGGATTTCGTCGCCCCTTTGGATACACCGCTCACGACTCCCACTGGCAGTTTCATGGCAGTCCTTCTCCATGATGGCTTAATTGCTGAAACGTCGATTTCCTGCCTGACGCGAGTAATATGGCCCTCACTCTACATGAGGTCAGAATCCACACGCTCTCCGGAACCGGTTGTCGATTGAACTGTCCACTTTCATCGCAGATGCGGACGTGCCGCTCTGTATTGGACATCAGGACGCCTTTGTTTTCGGTGGGGATTTTAACTCCACCCATGCGGCGAAGCACCAAATGTCACACTATGTTCAAATGTGTGTGAATTCCTAAGGGACCAAACTGCTAAGGTCAACGGTCCCTAGACTTACACACTACTTAAAACTAACTTATGCTAAGAACAACACACACACCCATGCCCGAGGGAGGAATCGAACCTCCGGCGGGAGGTGCAGCACAATCCGTGACATAGCGCCTCAAACCGCGTGGCGCACACTATGCCTTTGTACAGCACTCTCCACCATCATAACCAACCTATGACTCGTGGACACGTGGGAGCATGCGCATGGCGATAGAGAGGGTTTCACACACTATACCAGCCGCTCCTCCAGTTGCATAGACCATGTCTACTTCTCGCACTCCCGTGTTTGGGGTACATGGGCTGTTGAAATATGGTCCGTAGCTTTTCCGACCATGCGGCCCATATATGCCCTGTCACCCTTCGCTGCCAGGTGGTATAGAATGGGCGGGGCCCTTGGAAATTGACCATGTCACCCCTACATTCGTCTGAATGCCGACAACTCCTGGAGGCAACGTGGACCCCTTGCGCCCAGCAGCGTAGGGCTTACCTGACTGCACTCTCTTAGTAGCTGCTATGTGCCAAGCCTGCTCTTACGGAGGCACCAAATGGTCACGGCACAGGGGCCACCGCCCGCAGGCAGCACTCACTAGACTTTTAATGCAGTATTTTGAGTTGTCGTTCCGCAACGCCGCATTTGTCTGCCTGTCAGCAAGCAATGAACAATGTGAAGGCAAATATCACAGCACTCATAAGGCGGAACCTCGAAGGGACGATTTTTTGTGTATGCCCCATAGATAGAATGGACCATGAAGGGCAGTCGATGTACTACATCATCGCTGAACGCCGGCGTCAGCTACAGGTGCAGATCCACGCTGCAGCCTTGCCTGGTGGTTTCTGTGTTGCTACATAATGTGAGATCAGACGTGCTGTCCATGCTCACTACTGCCAACTGTTCGTGGACCATTATCATCCCATGGACGCGGTTATCTCTCACCGTATTTATGGCATGCTATTGCGGGACACGCAAATGGAATTACTTGACCACATGCGTAATGGAGGAGGACGTCACTGCAGCTATAATGGCAGGCGCGCCTCACTTGTCACCAGGCAAACGGCTTTCGTTAAGAGTTCTACAGGACCTACCAGCAGTTACTGACGCCGGCCCGGACGGACATATGCTGTCCTGATGTCCCCTGTGGTACAGCTTCCTGGCGTCTTTCTCCTTCGAAGGGTTGCTCGTTTCTGTCCGTAAACCAGTGGTGGAACTTGCATATATATACATATACATTTACACTCCGCAAGCCACCCAACGGTGTGTGGCGGAGGGCACTTAACGTGCCACTGTCATTACCTCCCTTTCCTGTTCCAGTCGCGTATGGTTCGCGGGAAGAACGACTGTCTGAAAGCCTCCGTGCGCGCTCTAATCTCTCTAATTTTACATTCGTGATCTCCTCGGGAGGTATAAGTAGGGGGAAGCAATATATTCGATACCTCATCCAGAAACGCACCCTCTCGAAACCTGGCGAGCAAGCTACACCGCGATGCAGAGCGCCTCTCTTGCAGTGTCTGCCACTTGAGTTTATTAAACATCTCCGTAACGCTATCACGGTTACCAAATAATCCTGTGACGAAACGCGCCGCTCTTCTTTGGATCTTCTCTATCTCCTCCGTCAACCCGATCTGGTACGGATTCCACACTGATGAGCAATACTCAAGTATAGGTCGAACGAGTGTTTTGTAAGCCACCTCCTTTGTTGATGGACTACATTTTCTAAGCACTCTCCCAATGAATCTCAACCTGGTACCCGCCTTACCAACAATTAATTTTATATGATCATTCCACTTCAAATCGTTCCGCACGCATACTCCCATATATTTTACAGAAGTAACTGCTACCAGTGTTTGTTCCGCTATCATATAATCATACAATAAAGGAGCCTTCTTTCTATGTATTCGCAATACATTACATTAGTCTATGTTAAGGGACAGTTGCCACTCCCTGCACCAAGTGCCTATCCGCTGCAGATCTTCCTGCATTTCGCTACAATTTTTTAATGCTGCAACTTCTCTGTATACTACAGCATCATCCGCGAAAAGCCGCATGGAACTTCCGACACTATCTACTAGGTCATTTATATATATTGTGAAAAGCAATGGCGGTTCTAGGCGCTCAGTTCGGAACCGCACGACCGCTACGGTCGCAGGTTCGAATCCTGCCTCGGGCATGGATGTGTGTGATGTCCTTAGGTTAGTTAGGTTTAAGTAGTTCTAAGTTCTAGGGGACTGATGACCATAGATGTTAAGTCCCATAGTTCTCAGAGCCATTTGAACCATTTTTTTTGAAAAGCAATGGTCCCATAACACTCCCCTGTGGCACGCCAGAGGTTACTTTAACGTCTGTAGACGTCTCTCCATTGATAACAACATGCTGTGTTCTGTTTGCTAAAAACTCTTCAATCCAGCCACACAGCTGGTCTGATATTCCGTAGGCTCTTACTTTGTTTATCAGGCGACAGTGCGGAACTGTATCGAACGCCTTCCGGAAGTCAAGAAAAATAGCATCTACCTGGGAGCCTGTATCTAATATTTTCTGGGTCTCATGAACAAATAAAGCGAGTTGGGTCTCACACGATCGCTGTTTCCGGAATCCATGTTGATTCCTACATAGTAGATTCTGGGTTTCCAAAAACGACATGATACTCGAGCAAAAAACATGTTCTAAAATTCTACAGCAGATCGACGTCAGAGGTATAGGTCTATAGTTTTGCGCATCTGCTCGACGACTCTTCTTGAAGACTGGGACTACCTGTGCTCTTTTCCAATCATTTGGAACCCTCCGTTCCTCTAGAGACTTGCGGTACACGGCTGTTAGAAGGGGGGCAAGTTCTTTCGCGTACTCTGTGTAGAATCGAATTCGTATCCCGTTAGGTCCAGTGGACTTTCCTCTGTTGAGTGATTCCAGTTGCTTTTCTATTCCTTGGACACTTATTTCGATGTCAGCCATTTTTTCGTTTGTGCGAGGATTTAGAGAAGGAACTGCAGTGCGGTCTTCCTCTGTGAAACTGCTTTGGAAAAAGGTGTTTAGTATTTCAGCTTTACGCGTGTCATCCTCTGTTTCAATGCCATCATCATCCCGGAGTGTCTGGATATGCTGTTTCGAGCCACTTACTGATTTAACGTAAGACCAGAACTTCCTAGGATTTTCTGTCAAGTCGGTACATAGAATTTTACTTTCGAATTCACTGAACGCTTCACGCATAGCCCTCCTTACGCTAACTTTGACATCGTTTAGCTTCTGTTTGTCTGAGAGGTTTTGGCTGCGTTTAAACTTGGAGTGAAGCTCTCTTTGCTTTCGCAGTAGTTTCCTAACTTTGTTGTTGTACCACGGTGGGTTTTTCCCGTCCCTCACAGTTTTACTCGGCACGTACCTGTCTAAAACGCATTTTACGATTGCCTTGACCTTTTTCCATAAAAACATTGTCAGTGTCGGAACAGAAATTTTCGTTTTGATCTGTTAGGTAGTCTGAAATCTGCCTTGTATTACTCTTGCTAAACAGATAAACCTTCCTCCCTTTTTTTTATATTCCTATTAACTTCCATATTCAGGGATGCTGCAACGGCCTTATGATCACTGATTCCCTGTTCTGCACATACAGAGTCGAAAAGTTCGGGTCTGTTTGTTATCAGTAGGTCCAAGATGTAATCTCCACGAGTCGGTTCTCTGTTTAATTGTTCGAGGTAATTTTCGGATAGTGCACTCAGTATAATGTCACTCGATGCTCTGTCCCTACCACCCGTCCTAAACATCTGAGTGTCCCAGTCTATATCTGGTAAATTGAAATCTCCATGCTGAGAAAATTTATGTGAAATGTATTCCAAATTTTCTCTCAGTTGTTCTGCCACTAATGCATCAGTGGCTACTGTCCCCTTTCGCTCCTGAACTTTTACAAGAAGATTTTTAACCAGCTTCTTGTAGCACACCTCTGAAGAATCGCTCGCTTCGTGGTCTCCCACGACCAGGTGTCTTTAGGAGGCGATCACAATATCCAGACTACGTTATGTCGATACTGCTCATGATCGTGCTTGCATGTGCGCGGCACATGATGGGGGTCTTGGCCTCCCTTGATTTCAGGCAGGCCTTCGATAGGGTTGATCACTTATGTTTGGTGGCGGTAATACGGAATGTGGGACTTCCAGACAGCCTCGTAGAGATAGCAATGCGTCTGCTCCGAGGCGCGACATCTCATATCCTGTACACCCGCCGCCTATTCTGGTACAAACACCGGTACGGCGAGGAAGCCCTCTTCCCGCGATCCTGTACGCTCTCGCCATGGAACTGTTACTTTGCAGCCTCCACCAGTACCTCATCGGAACGACTCTTACAGGCCACACATTTTGTTGCAAGACTTAGGCGGAGGACCTGGTCCGTCTCCTGCGCAACGGCAACGATGTTCAAGTAGCAACGGATTGGGTGGAGTCCTACGACGCTCCTTCAGGCAGCGTCATTAACATTCGCAAATCTGATTGTAGGTCATGGGCTGCCCTGCGGGTGTACGACACGGTTACACTCTGGGCACTGATTTTACGGCCGACTTGCGGCGATCTGTGGCACTTAGCAGCAGGCACTTATTATGTCGGTTACGGGGGCAGCTCATAAGTCATCGACTCCGAACCCTGGACATGCTTCAACGGACACAGTATGCTAACGTTCGTGTCGCGTCGTGAATCCCCCACGTGGCGCAGACTTTACCCATCCCGCCGTCAATGGCCAGACGAATTTTTGCCGCATTCGGTTCCTTTGTGAGTGAAGGTATGTTATTTTAAGTCAGCTATGGGTCCCTAACTCTCCCATAGGGCAAACGAGGCAATCTTTGTCATGCCCAACATCGAGCAACAGCCCTCTCTGTGTAAGCACGCATGTCAAGATGTGGCAATGTACACCGATTTGCCTCACCAGATTCTTGATAAGGGCCCTTACCATGAGCTCGATCGTTCCCGCAGTGCCGCTGACAGACGTCCCAGCGCCCCTTTTCTACTTGAGCTATTTCTTTCTTGAATACAGTTACATCCGGACCGCGCTTCTCCCTCCGCGGCTACCGAAGACCAAGATAGTGTATGCCTTACTGCAATCACAGCTTCCACCGAATGTGATTGAAAAAAAAAGCAAAACACCCCTCGTCCCTCGTCCCGTGGAATGCCTTGTGGGGGCCAGTGCACACCCCTACTCTTGCGTCAGATGTCCAATCCACGGAGTAAGTGACGGTTAATGGGAAGCAGGTATGCCAGTCGCGTCTACACCGGATACGTCTGGCGACATTGCCGTTATGTACCACGTGTGGTGCGCATGTTGCCTTGTCTGAGGTGAACGAGCGATGTTTGACGTTTGATCCACCAGATGTTGGTGCTCATCGTATGGACGCACGACTCCTAACAGTGTCACCGCACAAACGCTTCTCTTCTCGGACGCGGACTACGTTGCGCGGGCGAAGACTCACTCAGTGGTTTAGATTAGCCGCTACACTGTCCACTACCTGTTTGGTGGTGGTGACAAATGAGCCCTTGATTTCTGGTAATACCTTAACGACCGACATTGTGCAGTTGTCAAGAACCTTAAGTATCATCAACATTTCTCGAACTCTTTCTGCAGTGCTTTCCACAATCCCTCTCGCAGCTGGATCATCCACGCCAGGACCAGTTAACGTAAGTTCCTTCTACCATTTTACAGATTCGATCCTCTCAGCGGTAATTCGACACATCTGCGAGAAGACGTGCATCGATAATCTACTGATGCATCGCCATCACGCGGGTTTTCACCCTATCGATGTTGAAGGCGATTGCCAATCTTTTCGAGGACCTGCTAGAGTGACGGAGATATTTTTTAAAAAATAAAAATAAATACAAAAATATAAAATACCTCCCTTGTATCCTCCTTTCCTGTGTTTGGTAGATGTTATTGGGGTCTTATTGACAGAGGCCCATGCCTGAAGTGGTGCATCTTTTTTTGGTGCTTCCTCGTAAGTTTAAGGTAAAAGTGGCGGTGGTATTAGTTTCTCCTTTTTTTTTGTAGGCTTAGGTATATTCAGGAATCTGAGGGACTTAGTATTTATTTAAAGTCGATTAGCTGTTGCAGCACAGTATTATAGGGGCTGTGTTAGAACCTAATGCAAACCAAATTTTTTCCTTAATGCGAAAAGTTGTGTATTCACCACAATACTGTAAATTTAGGACACGACTAAAGCAATATACGTAAGCTTTTTTTCTGAAGTTACAGTTTCAAGTGACTATACTGAGCTGGCAATATTTGCAGATAGTTCTTTAAATCAGTAAAATGCAACGCTTTGTTAGCATTTCTCATCTTCTGACACCTACTTTCCACATACTTTAAAATTTTCACAGCACTATCATTGCAATGGCAAATGATAAAGAGAAAAAGTAAGCAAGAAACCCGGGTTCGAATACTGGTTAGGTACAAATTTTCAACTTGCACAGTGATTTATATCAATGCCCAGAGGGAGTTGATGTCATTAATTCCTTCGTGTCTTGATTCATAGTGGCTGCAGCATCAAAGTGATATCTGTCCTTTCGGACATGACCGAAAGATCAGACATTACATATGTAGAAATGTTGATAATACCCTGGTACAATGTAAATCATCAAAATTTAACATTTTTCTACCAATAAGATAAGCAATGCAGGCAACTAGCTTCTACCTTACTCCGTGGCCAATCTCGAATTGCTCGCTGTACTCGCTGACAGAATTCAGCGGTTCGCTGTTTGCATTGTTTGGCACTGCTACGGTATATTAACTGTCAGATTAAACTATTTCAAGTTTAATTTACAGTAGTTACCGTATTATTTCACACGAGGAAGTGAATACTGTATCCTCACAGCCTTCTTTTTCCTTTGCCTAATTAAAACCCGATGTTTTTCTGCGCAGTTGGCGACAATTTTAATGAGGAGCTTATTACATATGCTAAATTAAAAAGCCTGAGCAGCTTAACAATATGGATGGTGTATCTTGTACTCACTAAATAAAATATTTAATAAACTACACAGCTTACAAGCGTATTATTAACTCTTGTTTTCGGAATCCGTGCGATCTCCACACTGCTACTCCCACTCTTTGTACGAGATAAATGAACTACGGTAAAAGCAAAATTCATTTTTCAGCGATAAACAGCAAAGAAACAGAGACAGTTTTCACGACAACGTCCAAGAAATAACGATCAAGTGAGCGACTCTTTTGTTCAGTGCGTTGATACGTCTACGTAGGGCAGTAGAAGGTTCCGCGTGCAGCTCGCAGTGCTACTATTTTTTATTACCGCTGCTCGACCCGAGCCGCGCTGCGCCCAAGTCTACATCGCCGCATAAACTTAAAATACGTGACGGCTCTACAGAACTGCTGACACAGGTGGGCCGGGCTTAAACATACGCCCCGTATCTCTCAGTCTCAGCCCCGCTGCCAGAAAAGAAACGAAACAAGAGACGGGAACACGCCCTTGCGACAGCCACCAACAGGGGTAACTACTCCGCCTGCTACATCTTTAGCACTGCGGGGCACCAAGCAAGACTTCTGCTAATACCCCGTGCTCCTGTTTTATCTTCTCTGAAAAAGAAAGAGACTTTTATTCATTTTATTCTTTGCAGTTATGATAGACTGCAAATTCAGTTACGACCGTATACGTCAATGAGATATTTAAACTGCACTGTGTACAAACTCTCGAATTTTGGTTTTCTGAGTTTCCTATCAGGGTTCGTCTAATTGTCTCATGGTAAGGTTCTGCGAGCATCTCGTTGGACCCTGCGTTTTTTCTTCCCTCTACTGAACCACTCCCTCTGTCTTAAACGTATAGACCTGCTCGGATTTGAGGAAGTTTTTTTTCTTTTTATTTTATTGGACGGCCTTTGGATACACCAATACAGCCAGTACAAACTTATAATGTTGCCTATACGTTGAAGGCCTCAAACAATCTGCAGTTGCTACAACTTCTGACAAATTTAGAACAGATTTCAATGATGTTGGGGGAAGGTTAATTAGAGAGGAAACATTGTCTGGAATGTCATGATAAATCGTTTTGTTGAATATTTTATTTCAGCAATAAATAATTGTATGCTAACGTGATTACACCAAATTTTCATCATATTTTTTGTGAATTAATCGACAAATCGTCACGGCTGCTTACATCTTGCTTCTTTTGTACCCAGTGTTTGTTTTAACTTCCGACAACTATGCACCGTACGAAAAAATGTTCTAGGTGAAAAGGTGATATTAGTAAAGGGACTATCTGTCTGTGCTACAACTGTCCACCTCCTGTGTTAACTTCGTGTTTCGAAATGTGAACCCCCCCATTTTTATTGCATATTCGGATTCTACGCCAAAAAGTACGTATGGTTTACTCACACCATTGTTTCCCATCCGTTGTAGATAGCGCTGTAATCGACAGTATAAGCTGTGCCTGTTTTTGCAATGAAGAATCTACAAATCTGATGCTACATTTCGTTTACGCTATAAATGTAAACCTTTTGTATTCTAACGGTTGATATTAATTTTCAAATGTTACTTGAGTGTTGCAAATGTGATTGAACAGTACAAATAATATGGCTAAACATTGATATTTCTGGCAAACAAGCTACTTATATGGTAACGTAGTTTTCTGTTTCCTATGGGATTGAGTGCGGTAAATCATCAAATCATCAGAATGCTTGAATTCGGTGGCCGCCATCGAACCCTGCCACCAGAGTGATTTATTTCGATGTGTGTTTCCATCTGGTCGCTACGCGGCTACCGGGGGAATGCAAAAAAAAAGTTCAAATGGCTCTGAGCACTATGGGACTTAACATCTATGGTCATCAGTCCCCTAGAACTTAGAACTACTTAAACCTAACTAACCTAAGGACATCACACAACGCCCAGTCAACACGAGGCAGAGAAAATCCCTGACCCCGCCGGGAATCGAACCCGGGAACTCGGGCGTGGGAGGGGGAATGCAAACCACAACCATCGTATGGACACTCACCGAAATCAAGCACACCACTGGTAAGAGGCAAGGGCACTCAGCGACATCAAGAAACCCAATGTTTAGAGGCAGAGGGAGTCGGAGATATCAAGCATCCTAATGGGAACAGAAAACTATTAGCTCCACGTCTTTGTTTCCGGACCACAGCAACGTACCAGACATTGCAATGGCTAAAGATATTGTACCGTGCAATCAAATTTGCAACACTTTAGTAAATTTAGAACATAAATAATAACCGTTAGAACACAAATGATCATTCTAACATCGCAAATGAAATGTAGAATCAGAAGGGCCGTTTCTTAATTGCAAAAACCGGCACACTTGCTACTTGCCGATTACAGAGCCAACTGTCACGAATGGAAAACAATGGTTTGCGTAAACGGTACGTATTTTTTGCGTTGTGTCCGAATACGCAGTAAGAAAGGGGACTCCAATTTGAAAATACGAAGTTTAACCCCCCACGAAGGAGGGTTGGGTAGATAGTGGCCATTTGTAGCACAAACAGATGCCCCCTTCACTAGCATTAACTTTCCACCCAGAACACTGTTTTCGTTTTCGAGATACTTAGTTGTGTATCTAAAACATGTCTGTACAAATATTACGCCGATCGTACTTGGCATGTTTGTATTTTGATATTCTGTACGTCAATGTTATTCCGAAGACAGAATATTCACACAATATACGTGTAGAAAAGGTTGGGAAAAAAAACAAAACAAAAATCACAGTCAATAATAGAAGAAAATTGTATTATTGGAACTCCGATGTAGATATTTTCCCTTTTTCATCTGCGCTGTATGATTAATTGTAACTCAATTGGCGAACAGTGGTAGAAGTCGCTACCGGAGCGCTCTTCTATGGGGAATTGGAAATTCGCGCAGTGCTGTCATGAGTAAAAAGAAAGATTTATTGGAACTGCGAAAAGGAACGATCGTTGGATTTAGGATTAAGGGCCAAGTATGTCTGAAATGACGAATATTGTGAACTGTTCGCGTGCCTGTGTACTGCAAACTGCTGTAGTAAAACGGAGCAGAGGGATAGTATCTGCAGCCATGCTAACGACAGTGCTTTAACGGAGAATTCTTGTCATTATTCGATAGTATGGAAACTGGACCTGCTTCTCACTGACAATTGACAGAATTTACGGTGATTCACTTTTTTCCCTTCAGAGAACAGTGTGGTGTGAAACAATGGAAAACAAATACTGCATCCACTACTGCGAAAATACGTGGCCGAGTGGCAGCTTGCGGTCTGAGAACTGGTTTTGGCGGCGTATTCTAATACTGTTAATTAACGTGGTGGCCACGCGTAACAAATTTGGTCAGGATTATAGTGTTGTGGATCATATTGACCCGTATGGTTTTTTTGTAAAACATCGTCAGAACAACTCTATCGGGACCTCAAAGTGTTTCCATGCCTCTAGGATCATCGGATCTTAACCCCTATTGAATATCAACGGTACCGTTTGGATCGTAATGTTCGCTGTGCGAATTCTCGATTCTGTGCGCTTCAGTAGCTGTCTCGATCACTGCAGACGACATAGCTGCATATACCCGTAGAATGAGCAACAAGGTCAGCCACATGTACTTCGTCTAACTGCTCTCAGGACAGAAAACGTTGGTCAGTCTGGATGCTAGCAGGTATCCATACTAATGTGAACGGATTGTTCATTTGCTCTTTCTCCCAGACGCCATTTCATTTTTTCAAAATCCAGCCGTTGTGGCCGAGCGGTTCTAGGCGCTACAGACTGGAACCGCGCGACCGCTACGGTCGTACGTTCGAATCCTGCCTCGGGCATCGATGTGTGTGACGTTCTTAGGTTAGTTAGGTTTAAGTAGTTCAGAGTTCTACGGGACTGATGACCTCAGCAGTTAAGTCCCATAGTGCTCAGAGCCATTTCAATTTGTTCAAATTAGTATGTCACGTATCTGTAGTCACGACAAGTATCAACAGTTCAACTGTCTTACATATTTTCTATTCTGAATCTTCATGATCTCTCGCAGTTTCAACCCCTCTCGAACTCAGTAAAGACGCTTCACATCCAAAGAAATTTTGTTTAACCTTACGGTATCAGAGGATAACTCATTCAGCTCAATGGCCGAATATGGAGGTTTCCTTGAAGGATAATACTCTGAAAGTGAGTTTAGTAAATCTTAAATTGATGTAAGATACTGTGAACAGCACAAATTTGGCGGTGAATACTTCCAAAATACCAATCAGCAATCTGCTCATGTATGAAACAGGAACCAGAAACTTCTCAGTAAAGGCGCCAAATCTCGTAAAAAGAGAAGAACGAAAAGTATAGGGCGTAGCTGTGCAACGTTAAGTGTAGAATCTTAATGTTTTTTGCAGACAGAAGTTTACTTGTTTGGAGTTTATCAGCTGCTCAAACTATCTCCAAACTTGAAACAAAGAAACTCTGGTCTGTAACAAAAATGATCATTAACAGCCCTTCGCTTTGAATTGTAGTTGACTTCACAGGATCAACTATGTCAGCGAAGTTAAATTTCATGGAAAATTACAGTTCATTTTTGGCGTCAATATGCCTAGCAATACCTTGTAGCAGAGTGCGTGCAGATTTTGCTGGAGACGGAATATCAGGTGAGCGAAGCAGGCACTGGCAACGCACTGCAGCTGTTACGGCTGCCCTGTTAAAATTAAAGGCAATATGTGGAACGTGCCAGCGAAACAAGGCTGTGCCGGTACTACGTACTCGTGCTTTCGCAGGACGGACGTTGGCCAACTTCGGCAGAGAGAACAAGCTCTCAACAAGCTGCGCCGACCCTTAGTTACAAGGGAACATGAGAGAAACGCGGGTACATGGTGTGTGAGCGAAATCCAGGTTCAAAACTTCTCACGCAACGCTAATTAGATGCTGTAAGCACTAATCCTGCCAGAACAGTACTCTACAATGCTGAAAAGTTACAAAACCGAAAGAAGAATTTGGTCATTTTGTTAATGTGGAACTGCTGAGACACGACACTCCTTTATCAATTGGAGACAAAATCTGTAAACGTGTCCGCTAGCATGTTACATGCGATCCCAAGATGAAAATTTATGAATGATGGAAGAAAGTTTTACCTAGGACATCATACGACACTACTTTGAGACAGGCAGAGAGAGAGAGAGAGAGAGAGAGAGAGAGAGAGAGACTGTCAGAGATGTGAAGGATCGTGGAGGAAGAGGAGATTAGTGTTTTAAGTCCCGTCGACAACGAGGTCATTAGAGACGGAGCGCAAGCTCGGGTTAGGGAAGGAAGGGGAAGAAAATCGGCCGTGCCCTTTCAAAGGAACCAATCCGGCATTTGCCTGAAAGGATTTAGGGAAATCACGGAAAACCTAAATCATGATGGCCGGAGACGGGACTGAACCGTCGTCCTCCCGAATACGATTCCAGTGTGCTAACCACTGCGCAACCTCGCTCTGTGTGAAGGATCGTGTCTGATAGCATTCAATAACCTAGCAGTAATGATAATTGAAACATTCTTTTTCAAGTGAAGAGCAGCACAGCAAACATCCTTTGAGTTTCAAGTGAAGAACTGCTAAGCAGGAAATGTAGCTAGTAAAGCTGGCAGAGACCCATGATGAAGCATAGTCTGTTTAGAAACTCTGATTTTCTTTATACGTACATTTTTCGTCGGTTATTTCAGTAAATACGATGTGCACCATGCTTTGTTCAAATGGTTCAAATGGCTCTGAGCACTATGGGACTTAACTGCTGTGGTCATCAGTCCCCTAGAACTTAGAACTACTTAAGCCTAACTAACCTAGGGACATCACACACATCCATGCCCGAGGCAGGATTCGAACCTGCGCCGTAGCGGTCGCGCGGTTCCGGACTGTAGCGCCTAGAACCGCATGGCCACTCCGGCCGGCCACCATGCTTTGTTTTGGTGATTAAGTGTATCTCTGGGTTTCGGCACTGGCATGGTAAGTTGTCTTTGTACAACACAGTCTAGAAAAGCATTGCATATTGCGAGAGATACCAAAAGTTCGAAAACAAGATTAAGGGTTAAAGTCACGTCAACACTACGGAATCATTCGGGACGGAGCACAAGCTGGAATTGTCGTGATTAAGGGATAATGTATTTCGGACCAGATACCGTTCAATCAAGTCTCACAGATGCAATATGGAGAAACGGTCTGGAGAGTTGGAAATGATGACAGTCATGGAGCACACGCTGGGAACGCGAGAAGAATGTGCAAAGCCGCTGCCCTGCTGGAAAAGAACATCTGTAAATCGTGGTAGCAAAGGCTGGGCTGGATGATTTTGTGTCAAAAAATGTTTTTAAATGTGTGTGAATTCCTTAGGGACCAAACTGCTGATGTCATCGGTCCCTAGACTTACACACTACTTAAACTAACTAACTTAAGCTAAGAACAACACACACACACACACATACACACCTATGCCCTTGGGAGGACTCGAACCTCCGGCGGGAGATGCCGTGCAATCCGTGACATGGCACGTCTAACCGCACGGTCCCTTCGCGCGGCAATTGTGTGCCAAGGAAATACTAGTGGTATACAGTAATTGTGAGCCGCCGGCCGGTGTGGCCGAGAGGTTCTAGGCGCTACAGTCTGGAACCGCGCGACCGCTGCGGTCGCAGGTTCGAATCCTGCCTCGGGAATGGATGTGTGTGTTGTCCTTAGGTTAGTTAGGTTTAAATAGTTCTAAGTTCTAGGGGACTGATGACCTCAGAAGTTGAGTCCCATAGTGCTCAGAGCCATAATTGTGAGCCATGAGTCTGCACAGTCTGTATACTTGGGGCCGTAATCAGAATCTGTAGATCCACAAGCTAAACCCGCGTTGCCGGCTCTACGAGGAGAAACGTGATATCTGACACTCAAAAACAGCATTTTCGTATTAAAAGCCTGTTAAGTCAGAGTTAAGGTTTAATATTTAATGTTATAAAATTTTACTATAGAAGTTAGGATTTACTATGTTAATAGGATTAAAACCAAGAAAGTAATTGAAATAATTAAGGTGTTCAACACTGTTTATTAACAAACTGCCTATTGGCTTCTGTCTCGGGTTCTTCGGCCGACGTTCATCTAATGATTTTTCTGACGTTTCGCCAGCACGAGTGGCTGGCATTGTCAAAGCTTCACCCTCCATTGCCGGTGGTGAACTGGAGCCGAGCTCGCGGGCGCAGGCTATATGTACCTGGCGCGCCAACGTCCGAGGGCTTCTCCGCGCCAGGTACATATAGCCTGCGCCCGCGAGCTCGGCTCCAGTTCACCACCGGCAATGGAGGGTGAAGCTTTGACAATGCCAGCCACTCGTGCTGGCGAAACGTCAGAAAAATCATTAGATGAACGTCGGCCGAAGAACCCGAGACAGAAGCCAATAGGCAGTTTGTCAACAAGTGGCCACGAAAGCCTCCACAATTTTGTACTGTTTATTAACATTGCTATGAACAAACATGGCTCTGAGCACTATGGGACTCAACTGCTGAGGTCATTAGTCCCCTAGAACTTAGAACTAGTTAAACCTAACTAACCTAAGGACATGACAAACATCCATGCCCGAGGCAGGATTCGAACCTGCGACCGTAGCGGTCTTGCGGTTCCAGACTGCAGCGCCTTTAGCCGCACGGCCACTTCGGCCGGCTGAACAAACATATTTTAATAAAAAGAACAGGTGATTGATATTCATGTCCATGCGAAAATTAGTAAAAAAAATGATTCAAATGGCTCTGAGCACTATGGGACTTAACTTCTGAGGTCATCAGTCCCCTAGAACTTAGAACTAATTAAACCTAACTAACCTAAGGACATTACACACATCCATGCCCGAGGCAGGATTCGAACCTGCGATCGTAGCGGTCGCGCGGTTCCAGACTGTAGCGCCTAGAATCGCTCGGCCACAACGGCCGACGAAAATTAGTATTTCAGTTTTAAAAATAACTTATTGTTACTATAATCGAATAGTTTATGTGTGTTTGGCAAATACAAGATAACAAATGCAATGTACCAACAGTATATATTTTACATTTACTTAATTCAAATACAATGCTTTCCCTCAAATAAACAGCCTTAAAATGGAAGTTTAAAAAAAAATTCTTTCAGCATAAGTGGTTCTCGTCTACACTTCATTCTAATGAAGCTACTTATACACTGTTCAGTCGCTTTAACGTGACCTCCTGCCAAATTTTGCAGCGAGACGTGCAGGAAGAAAGTTAGCGAATTTCTGGAAGTTTCGGACAAGGTTGCTGAGCCATGCCGTCTCCAATGCCGTTGGCTAGCTGCGCTCGGTTTCCCAGTTGAGGTTCCATGGCGCGAACAGCCCGATCGAGGTGGTCCCACAGATTCTCGACTAGGTTGAAGTCCAGGGAGTCTGGTGGCCAGTAGAGTACGGTAAACTCAACCTGGTGCTCTTCGAACCATGCACGTACACTGTGTGCACTGTCCTACTGGTAGATTTCATCGCGCTGAGAAAAACAAGCTGCATGTAGATGTGGTCCACAAGGACACATGCATATTTTTGTTGATGCATTGTGCGTCCTAGAATGACGAGATAACCCAGGCAATGCCACGGAAGTGTTCCCCAGATCACAACGCTCCCTCTTCCAGCCTGGACTCTTCCGACGATTGGTGTATAGCCCTACACGCCAACGGCCATCTGTCCGATGGAGCATAAAACCTGATTGAGCTGAAAAGGCCACCTGTCACCATATAGTGGACGTCCAGTTGCGGATGGTGCATGAACCAGACGCCCGTTGCGGATGCCTGAACACAGCAGCGTTCACTAAACGATCGTTGAAGAGAAACTGTTGATGGCCCCATGGTTGATCTGGGCGATCAGTTGCTCAATAGTTGCACGTCTACTGGCCCGTAAACATCTCCGTTGCCGTCTTTCATCTATGTCATCTATGGCGCGTGATGCACCACAGTTACTTCGGCGCCCGTTTTGGATAGCAGGTGTACTTTAACCGCATGCGAACAGTTTACAAACTTAGTCGTTTCTTTAATTCTTCCAACCTTGGTCGTAAAGCCAATGATCATACCCTTTTGAACGTCAAATAAATCGCTTCGTCTCCGCCTTACGACAACGACTGCACTGTTTCCGCGTCCCCCTGACATGCTTTCTATACCCTCGACTGCTAGTGCTGCCATCTGCCGTCGCTGAGTGCTTATTGCACGTTGTGGTCGAACGTAGGTGGTGGTCACATTAATTCGACTGGGCCGAGTAGTATTTT